>NC_040023.1:26362747-26366202 GCF_000972845.2 Larimichthys crocea
ACATTCATTACTTATTACTTAAGTATCACAGTAATACACAATGTCATACACAATGAATAGAGCTGCAGTTGTTGAATGGATCTGTTCATTTTAGGTGAGGCCTACAGAGGCACTGAGCAGCCATCATTACCTTTGCTCCTGCACCAAAGAGCTGTGGGTCCTGCTCATGCACCTTCTGGAACACAGGAATAAAGTGTTGCACACACAGGTAACACACGTTCACAGTCACCCAATAAAATATGACTCTCTCCATGCTAAATTAACCAATGTATGTTTTCTTCTAGTCTTTCTGGAGTTACATGAACTCGTTGTTGAGGCCTCTGGTTTTAGGGAAGCCAGCAGCAGAGCAGTTCAGTGGCCTCCCCACGCTCTGTAAGGACCCTCTGGGCTTCACATGGTGGCTGGTCACTCATTTAACAATGTTAGGGCAGTACAGCGGTAACGGCATACACCAGAACGAGGTAAGAGGCTCACAATGTCGACACCTTACCATGTTACACTTACCACAAAACAACCTGGGGCATAAGTACAATGTGAGTAAAGTGTTTCACAGGGTCACCACTGGAAATTACTGATATCGTAAAAGGTCCAGTGTGCAACATTTAGGAGGATCTATCAGCAAGAATGGAATATAATATGCATAGTCATGTTTTCATTAGTGTATAATCACCTGAAATTAAGAATCATTATCTCTATGAATGAGCCCATTATATCTACAGATGACACTTGTCGTCTTTATAGAGATAGGGCCTATTATATCTCACAAGTTTCTTGAGCAGTTTTTTCAGATTTGTTCTACTAAAATTGCATATAGGTGTGTCTAGATTGAAGATTTGAAGACATTTCCCTCCTCTTCCTAGTTTTGAGAAATAATTTGTCTTGACACTTTAATAATAAATTGCACTGAAACTAGACACATCAGAGAAAAGAACTAGATTACACGGGACTTTTCAGAGAAATGTCAGGGACAAGACTGTGAGAGCAGACCTTGTCTACTTTAGTCTTAAATACAAATTTAAATGACACACTGACTTGTCACCAGTTAGCCCCATGTTAAAGTGTGTAAAATAGCATTAATGGAAGTCGTTTGATATTGTTTTGAAATGTATCATGTTATTTTATCTGCGTTCACAGAAACATCTGGGTGATAACTGGACTTTCATGGAAGTGTTGCTCAAGTTAACCTGTAACCCTACGGTCAGCACTGCTTCTAGTTTCTTGCTGAACAATTATACAATAGTTTTCGTTTTTTTAGTAATAAATTGAACACTCTGTGTATTTGTGTAATAACAGGGAGGACTAGCAGAGGAGCATGTCAGGATGCATGTCCACTCCTGTCTCAGTCTATGTCTCCTGTGGGGACCAAGCACCAATGCTGTCTCCATCCTGTGGGACTACTACAGCAAGAATCTGGTGAGGAGAAAACTTTCAGAGGAAACAAGAAAATGAAATGCTGAGGTCGCAAAGCTTACAACATACTTCTTATTCTTTGTCATGTCATTTAAAAACATTGCTCTAATTGGTCACACGGTACATTTTACCAAGACCTGTACAGTTACACTATCTTGTCCCTCTGCCCCAGAGTGCTTCATTCACCGTGCCCTGGCTCGGGATGTCTGGCGTGGGCACTTTGTACAAGACGCCACTGGCTCTGTCGGAGCAGGCCCGCAGCTGTTGCACTCCCTCTAACCTCTATTCTCCTGGACACACCCAGCTTTACCGCTCAGCCAACTCCTTCCACATTTTCCTCCGAGTGCTGGCCCTGTGCCTCGGTCAGGACAGGGCCGGTGGAGTCCCACAGAGACAGATCAAAGGAAGGTAAGAATGGATAGAGGGCTGCAAGGCTTTGTAGTTTTTCGTTCTTTCACATTCACTTCCACCTGGTAAAGGCGGTTGACCCAACACCGTGTACTATATAGTTTTCTGGAGGAAGAGAAGATAAAAGGGAGTGGAGTGGAGTGGAAGCGGTGAGAAATGATTACTAATCAGGACTAGGCTTTGTACGATTCCCATTTCCCCTTCATCTTCTAATGTGTGATCTGTTTAGTGTGCTGTCAAGATTTGCGTGTGTATGTAGGTGCATCCTCGCATGAATACACAAACAACATGTGTGTTTGCACACTAGCATGCATTTCAGTCTTGTTTGTGTGCGTGCCAGGTGCGCCGCAGTCGCCCAGTGCGTCTTTGATATTTACTCAGGCCCCCCAGTGGAGCAGGTGTCTCAGGAGTCAACCACCTGCTCTTCAGCACAGACCAGAGCCAAGGAGCCTCCTACTGATACACACACACACACACACACAGCACCTGCTCCCCAGAGCAGTGACATGGTTTCAGAGTGTGTGTAAGGCCATTGAATGGAGGCAGAGTGTGTCTTTGTGAAGGAAAGGAAGAGTGGAAAGATCACAAACTAATGTGCACATCAGAACCGTGCACTGGACCATCCTATATCCCAGGCCGGCTGGGCGCCAGAGAAAGGCAGCCGTAGATAAATCCGCCTAATGACTTCCCTCTGTCTGGAATGTGCTCAGTAGCACCGCAGACATGGGGGCTAATTAGCTAACGAGCGTGGCGGTTAATTCGCCTTAACGAAGCTGTGTTGGTTTCCAACACGGATAGAGAGGGGAGCTTGGGTGGCGGGGAGTGGGGAGATGTGGGTGGTAGGCAGTCTGGCAACTGCCAGCCTGGGCTGGGACAGGTCCAGGTCCCCCACACACACACATACAAATACACACATACACACCCTCCACCTCCCTCACCACTACCTCCCCCACCCTCAGGAGGCGTGAGGCGTGCCGACTCTATCGCTACAACGTTTCGGCAGTGTTCCTACTCCTGGCCGGGCTCTGCAGGACACCCGCGACGACAACATTAATGGGATCGACTGTGAGCATGTTGATCTCCAACGCCGGGAGTTAGGAGCATCTGCTCGCCTCTGGGAAAAAAAGAGAAAAAAAAAAAAGCTGTCCGGAATAAACAAACAGACAGACAGGTTGGGAGAACACAAGTGCTCCCAGTGCGCTGCTTCTATCCCTGTTACATATTACCCATTCATCTATTTAAATCTCCCTCCCCTCACACTCTGACTGGATGCTTGGCCACCTTCTCCCTTTATAGTCCTCTGTGGGTGTAACTAAGCTGATTTTGGTGTTAACCTGGTCTTTCTCAGTTCCATTTTTTTTTTATTCACTCCTTTATATCAGTCATACTTCTTACACCGAGTTTGTCTTGGGATGCTCGCTGTTTGTGTTTTGACCCAAACAGCAGCTCCACTCACCTGTGTGGGCTGCATCTGTGTTTGGGAGGTTGGGTGTGAAAGAAGGGGGGCCTTCAGCCTTCTGTGTTTTCCTGCCAGGCGAGCAAACAGCAAGGTGTGTGTGTGTGTGTGTGTGTGTGTGTGTGTGTGTGTGTGTGTGTGTGTGTGTGTGTGTGTGTGTGTGTGTGTGTGTGTGTGTGTG
>NC_040023.1:26366214-26385821 GCF_000972845.2 Larimichthys crocea
TGTGTGTGTGTGTGTGTGTGTGTGTGTGTGTGTGTGTGTGTGTGTGTGTGTGGTTTTATCGATCTCTCTCTGGTGTTGCAGTAAATTGGTTTGGCTGTAGAGAGAGGGACCAAGCGCCTACTGCTGTGTGTCTGAGTGTCTCTGACATTTAACATGATCTTTAAAGGCATTTCTCCACAGTGCCCGCAGGATCTAACAGCGTGCTGGGTAAGAGAACCACCCAGCACGTTGTTAGATCATGCTTACTCCCTCTCTTGCTTTTTCTTTCTCTCACACACACACACACACACACACACTCTCTCACACACACACATAGGCCCGGGCCGCCCAGCCTCTCCCCTGGAGCTGAGAGGGTGATGGAGGCAGGTGGTGTGGTGCACGATGGGGGTGGAAAGTTCAGTTAGTCAGCATTTAAAGTCAGGGGGTTTCAGAAGAACAAATCACCTCTGAAGTGAAGGTGAAAAATTTAACTGTTTTGTTGCCTCAGACTAAATGAAAACGTAAAGAGCAAAACTCCTTTTAGCTCACCATCTCATGTGCCACATTTTAAAAAAATGGTCTCTTACTGCCTCTATTATTGTTTTATGTTTCTAGGATTTATTCCAAGTTCTCCGCAAAGAAGATGCAGGAGTTGTCAGAGGCAGGCCTCATGAACTTCCTGCTGCTGTTTCTGGTGGTGGCCAGGAATGTGGAGCTGGAAGACGTGGCCAGCAGGGCCTGTGAGCTGCTTGGATTTCTTCCCTCTAACTGCCCCACAGGACACCGCGCCCTGGTCTGGAGGGGGCAGCTATCACTGCTGTTATTGTTCCAGGTATGTTTCTTAATCAAAGATGTAATCTGGAAGTGTATTGTTGCAAGCCAACGAGCCGATGCACAAATTCTGCCAGTTCAGGATTTTTTGACATCATCTGATATTTCTTCTCCAGGAGAGGGGTCTGGATGTTGGTGCACAGGCCAGCTGGCTGGCCTCCTCCTTTAATGAGACGGCCAAAGAGTTCTACAATAAGACCACAGAGGTCTCTCGCAGACTGGCCCTCTGGGGGCCCCTTGGCTCATACCTTGAGGGCGTGGCTGAGGTCTTCGAGACGAGCACCAGTCTCAACCTATCGGAGGAAAAGCTCCTCAACGAAGGGTTTGATTGGTTGTTGCCTGCTTGCCGTGTATCTGAGCTGAATTCTGCACTGGGCTTCCTGCAGATTGTCCTCGCTCAGCTCAGGTGAGACAGCCTGTTTAAATACTCACCAGCTCCCAGGAATCACTTACTTTTTCTCAGTTTCTCTCATTCTTCTCTTTCACTGATAGGTACTCCCTCACAGATAGCGGACACATTCAGACAAATGTTTTCAAGCCGAGGCCAAGCTAAGCTTTTATTAAAATCTGATAAGTGGCTGCAGCAGAGAAGACTGATCTCTTCTGCTCTTCCCAACCCAGCCTAGAGTCCACTCACTTCTGATACTGACAATAGGTGGATTGTGCTGTCAGCGGGAAAGAGTGTCTATAAAGATCCTGTGTAGCATTGAGGCCCCTGTTAGTCTCAGTAGACCTAGTGGCCCCGAGGTCACCCTCACCAGGTGCTGCTGGAGCTCTGAGTAGAGTTACAGGCCCAAGGGATCTTCCATGGACCCTCCTGTCGTCATAGGGACGCCAGTGGCGCTGTGGGCTTGTTGAGAGACTCTGGTCGGTAGGGCGTCAGGACGGGTTCAGCTGTAGGACACGGGTGTTCGTTACACGATCGACCCCAGCTGAAGGTCAGAGAGCCACAGCTGAAACAGTGTCTGTTTATGTGTGGAGGGAGAGGTGGGAACAGAAGCAACAGTAGATACAAATCAGGTGAGACTGGAAGGTCTGTGAGGAATGTTGTATGATCTTTAACTGTAGATTCTCAATTCAGTACGGTCCAAAGAGCAGACTGACACCTTGTTTGCAATGATACTTTACTCTCTAATGATCCGCACCAAGCAGTTCTTTATATGCTTACATTTGCATAAAGTGAGTACTATTAAACTTTTCAAATCCACAGTTACACTCATATGCTCAAACTGTAATTGAAATCTTGTTCAATTATAGTTATGTTTGCAGTGTTAACACAGCTGCAGTGGAACCCTAATGCAATGACTGCCTTTATGAAAATAAAATGAAGAGACTGCCGCAGATTTCTCAATCAGCTTTGTTAAAATCAGCTGCCAGCAACTGCTGGAAATGACACTGACGACATTGATGCTAAAAAACCCAAAACAATGAGCAGAAAGCTGCTAAAACACCGTAAATCTGAGGGTAAATTTGCGTTATAATTACCAGTGGGATCCACACTATGGGCACAAGTTTTGACATTATATATATATAATCCTTCAATCTATTGTTAATATGAACATGTTGAATAGAGCAGCTTCAAAAAAGAAACTTGTGATCAAAGATAAAAAGAAAGGTACAAACCTGGACAGGCACTGAATGTCAAATGTAGTACTTGACATTCAGTCAGCGATGCTGACACAGAAAAATATTAAGGTTTGATACTCAGTTAGTTTGCTGCTTTTCTCAATAAGCAATAAACTCTTAAATAGTTTTCATGCCTATATAAATATACTGTGTTCATTTGTAGTTTTACAAAGCACTGAAAGTATCACTGCCAACTTATACTCGCACTGCTTTAAAAAGGTTAATAAATGAGCTGAAACACTGGAATAAGGACATTGTAAAGTGAAGTGTTGCCAAGCCCTCCGCACTGATTCATGTAGGTGTATGATTGCTTTAATTCTCCAGTGTCTACGCTCCGACCTCTCCACCCTGCACACACACACACACACACACAGACACACACTAACCTACACACCTGCCCACACACCAAAAGTGAAACACAAACCAAAACGTGCTCATCACTTATTTCAGTGCCGGGCTCCCGTAACATGGTATCTCGTTAGCTCTGCTAATTCCCAAACTTCCCATCTCGGATCTCGGGGTTGGAGGGTACACATTTGCACATTAATGGCCAAGGAGAGAGAGAAGAAGAGAACTCCCAGAGGTCCTCTGTGTTATGGCCCCGACCACACTGACCCATTTAACCAAATAAAAAAATACCATGCTCTCTCTTTCAAATCCGTCCCGCCAAATTAAACATAATTCTTCAGCCTGGCAATTCTCTGTATCTCTTTGTGATTAATGCCTTTTTCTGTGACACAATTAATGGGCAATTATGTAGCCTGGCAAATTTAGCCTGTGCATCATTATGTCTACTGAGAGCCGTGTGGAATCTGCACACATTAAGAGAATTATTCTGCCAATGGCTGAGGCAGTGAAGGGTCCGAGCATTCACTCTTGATAGCCATCGCCATGGCGCTGAGGCAAGAAGCCAGTCCCAGGCATAATTCCTCAGTTTTATTCCTTCCCATGACCCTCTGCTGCGGGAGGGGTGGGGGCGTCACTGGTTGATGAGGTGAGCTGGCATTGGCACACCATGTTGGATCTGTTTTCGGTACAAACAATTAATCCCCATCTCCTTGGCTTGAAAAAAAATACAAGGCTCCCTGTGAAGTGTTTTCCTTTTGTGAGCATTAAGACCTTTTACCGGATGTTCAGCTTTTCCTGTTCAGAGTCAAGGACAACTACTGACGGAAAATTTACCAGATACACCTTTATGTTTCGATAAAGATGCATGGGCAAGGTTAAACAGAAAGTGGTCAAGAAGTAAGGTCAGCTTGTGGCTGGCTGTGTGTTTGATCTTTCATTATTAGGATGCTATATTTTATTTCACCTGTCTGTATGTTGGATGCAGCTGGGGGAAGGGTTAAACGAGGAGTGTGTGTTTGTGTGTACACATTGTAAGAAGCCGCAGTGAGCAGGATTAAGTGAGGTCTCTGACGATGTCTTGTACAATGAGGGTTGATGGGTGTGAAAGGCCCATTCCGCAGTAGTAACGAGGCTAATGAATTCAGACTCTAATCGATTGTCTCAGCTCTCTCTGGATTAGATGCAACCTTGCTGGAAGGGAAGGCACTGCTGAGGTGTGTGTGTGTGTATGTGTGTGTGTACCACAGTAGCGTGGTTGAAGATGGGATAGATGGGGGTGGGATGGGGTGACGGGGGGGTTATTAGTTCCTCTACCCTTTCCTCCTTCGCCAGCACACCTCAGCTCCACTTCCCCACAGCCCCCATCCAGGCGAATGGGGGGACAGGAGGATCATCTCCAGTCTAAATGAGATTACAGCTCCTTCAGCTGCTTATCTGGGCTAATGCCAGCCACTGTGGGGCTGCTGTAGCGGCTGGGGCCAGGGCCAGGGATGAGCCAGAAGAGCCAAAGTATAGTCTGTGTACAGGGGATCAGCATTAGGCTCCACTCTATGCCTATAATATCCTCCTCTCTTTCCCCACCTCTACCTCCACCCCGTTCTGCTCCACACTGCAGCGCACCGCCGCACCCAGTAATCCCCCAAGAGAGAAGAGAGGAAAAACACATGAAGAAGGAGTGAAAGAGAGAAACAGGGGAGCAAAAGGATTTGAGAAAGTAGAGGGCGGAGTTGGAGGGCTGTGGGTGTTGTACACAAGAGGGAGCGCTATGTTCGGATTTAGCATTTGTTTTTCTTTTGTGTATGTGTGTCTGTGTCCTTCTAGACGGGTCCATCAGCGCAGTGTCCAGTCAGCACCCGCCTTGGCATGGGCTCCTGCTACCACCAGTGTGGTGAAAGAGCGCCACCTAGCGGTAGCAGCAGCACTCTGGGCGCACTTCTTCCCCTTCCTGCGCAACCTACGCCTCTCTCAGACCCCTCCAGCACAGCTGGCGGATGCTGCTGCAGGTCAGTGACATCCATTGGGAGTAAAAAGACACTAAGCAGAGGGAGGGGGGATTGAATAAGGAGAGAGTGGAGGGAGGTCAAGAAAGAGTTTTGGACAACAAAAATGGATATGTGATAGAACATTTCACAACATCCGTACACTGCACTTAAATCACACATGTATCAACATTCTAGTAGTTCAAACAAAAATGAAGTGATTTCATCTTCCTCAGGCTTCACCCTACTGGCCTTTGATCTGCCCAGCTCTGCTCCTCAAGACCTTCAGCCCAACCCAGTCCAGTCCATCATGCAATGCTTTGGCTGGGACGACATGGTTCACCCACTTCTGGTGACTCGCTACCTTCCCCATCTGCTCCAAAACAGGTACACTTAGCCTTTGAGATCCACCCCATCATGCCTGTACCTCAACCAGAAAGCATTTTCATCACATCACTCCTGATGGGAAAACATCAGGTCAGTCAGACGACGATGATGTACAATTCTGTACCTGTCAGCTATCAAGCTTTATCACGGCAGACACCACTTGATATAGTAGTAGTGTTTCCACAAGTCCTGTAGGTATATTTGGCAGCATCTAATTAATAAATTAGACGTTGAACGTCCTTGGTATTGTCAAAATTGGTTTTAATGAAGAAATTGCACCCGTGCCTCTAAACTGAATACAGAATGTAGTACATCTTCAAAATTACACTCTTGAGTACAAAACAACGTCACCCTCAAAGGTCCTCTTCAGAGAGTGCCAAGTGATATTAAGGTGCTACACTTGAATATAAAACCTGAACAAGGACACTCATATTTACTGTGTATAAGTATCAGCTTGCCAAGTCTCAGATCACTACTGTTTAAGCTGTAATTTATTAAATGAAGTAATGGTTTCATTCATGCAGAAATGTCATTAAATTACCATTTCCACGGAAACGTTCACCTCCCCTGTCCTTCTAGACTCATGGTTAAAAAGTGCATGTCATCTGACAGAAAGAGATATTTATGTTTTCAAGACGAGTGGATTTCAATGCTTTTGCATTATTTTGATTGTGACTCTGCATAGACATTCTCCTGTCAGAGCTGCATAACGAGGCACAGAAATAGAATTTTAACATTGACATGTAAAGTGTGTATATATGGAAGAACATACAATGAACGTGCCACTCACCTATTTGATGGCTGATATTTTATCATATCTCTGTCGACAGTAAAGAGCAGTACATCCAGTAGTTGTTTCTAACTTCACACATGTGTGTGAAATGATTCTGTCTCTTTCAGTGAGCTGGTGTCCTCACTAAGCAGCAACTCTGCTGTCATCGTGTCCGGTTCAGCACAAAGCCTGTCAGTGAGGGCCTGGTTCCGCTGTGTTCTACAGCAACACCTTCACAAGAACCCAGATGGGTCTGAC
The DNA here is from genome assembly GCF_000972845.2 of Larimichthys crocea. Taxonomy (NCBI): domain Eukaryota; kingdom Metazoa; phylum Chordata; class Actinopteri; family Sciaenidae; genus Larimichthys; species Larimichthys crocea. The sequence goes on from NC_040023.1 coordinate 26,372,395, forward strand.
AGCAGAACAGGTAAACGCCACAGAGTCTACAATGTGATATATAAAGAACCATCCGTTGGCAAAATTTGTGTATATGTATTTCTGGCATATCATGAAATTCAGAGAGGTGTATCCCAGACAGTAAAGGTTGGAGAATTTGATCTACTCGGGATCAGGGAGTTTTGCAGATGACATATACTCTGTTCCCAAGAATATCTTTTACAACTAGTATCATACATTAGATCAAATTTTTATCATGTCAGGCCAAAAATGAAGTGTGCAAATTGACTCCTTAAAACCCCAAATTACGCATTCTTATTAACATACTCCATGTTTGTGCCTGCATGGCTTCTAGGTCGGGCCATGGAGGAGCAGCTGTATGAACTGACCCGGCTTGTGCTGAGGCTTCCTGAGGTGGACAGTCTTTTGCAGAGAGCGGGCCTCCAGTCCACAGCCACCAGGCCAGAACCCACTACAGTCCTGGAGATGTTTGTCAAGGTAACATGGTGTGTGTGAAATACTGTTATGTTCTGTCTATGGTGTTTGATTCTGGATTAAATTAGCCCTGGTTAGATTAGTCCTAGTTATTGAGACATTGTCTGCTGTTTCTGTCTGTTTACACCTGAACGTCCCTGAGATGTATAGTACTCAGCATATCTTAGTCAAAATTCAAATCTGCACTACATGTGATGCATGCTTAGCATATCGGTCTCTTCTATGGCAGCTTGTATTTACATGAAAGTATTTCCATACATTTCTTTTCTTATCTGCTTTCTCGTGGCGTCAGGCTGTAGGCAGCGTGTACAGTGGACTGCAGATTCTGTCTGAGCGTTCGGCCATGGTGACCAGAGCCCTGGACTACATTGGTGACATCATGAAACACATTAAACCTTCTCTGATCAGCAAGAACCCCGAGGGACTGCAGCTGGTGTACTGGGCTGTTGGTAGGCGCAGAGCCTGTATACTTCAAACACATTATACCATTGGAGCAGCTTCATGAAGCCATTGTTTCCATATATTTACAGCGCGGTATGAGTCACAAACTGTAGTCAGAAGTCATTATACTTGTATATCTGACTATGAGTGTCTCTGTTTGATTCAGGTTGCATAGTGAAGCACTGGAGCCCCCTGCTGGCCACATCTAAAGCCCAGCAGCTGCTGTTTCGCATTGTGGACGGGCTGCTGCTTCCCCACAACCTCACACAGCAGGACAAATCTCTCAGGGACAGCCTGCCTCTATATCTACAGGTTAGGACAAACACATATTGAACCCTGAATCACAAACACGTGGACAATTAGGACACGCAGTAGCCCTAAAGATGTTTATGAAAGAGACCTGAAACCCTGATCAAAACCCTTTCATCTCTCGTTTGTAATGTGTTCACGTCTCCATCGTGACGCTTTGAATTATTCTCCTGCAGGGTCTGTCAGTGGCTTCCAGTGTGTCTCAGTCTCAGGGTGTCTACCTGAAGCAGCAGCTCCGCTCCGTTACCCGCAGGTATCTGGACTATTTCCTTCCTGCCTCACCTTCCATTGGCGTCATTGCCAACCACCCAGTGCTTCTGAGCGCCTGTGAGGCCAATCCAACCACCTGGGGAGCAGCACTGAGGAAGACCATCCTGGAGGTGCTCTGGTAGGTTTCCAGAACAGGGAGTTTGCCAGCCCATAACTGTCTGGCTTTGATATTAATTTTACGTCCAGATCGTGATTGTTTGGATATGATTCAACAGATGAACTTGTGCAGTGTGCTCTGTATATAAGGACAGGATGAGTTTTAATCTTTCTAACCGTATTTTTGTAGATTTTTTTTTTGTCTTTATCAAAAATATATTTCCTAAACTGTGCAATTCTTCTTCACAACTTGAAGTTACTGGAAATGTCCCCTTTTCTAATTTTACAGTGAGAACTTCGTGCAGTTTAAAGGTCATGCCCCTCCACCTCGGCTAGCATCGGTCATGATGTTCCTCTTTGAGCTTCTGAGACGAAACAGCGACTCCGACCCCGCTCTCCTCACTCTGCCCCTCCCGTCTCTGCTGCGCTGCATAATGCTGGTCAACGAACCACAGGGTAAGATCACACTCATGCATATGCGCACTAAATAATCTGAAGCTCATGAAGTGTAGTTCCATGTTTTGATATAAAGGGTATCAACTAATGTGGGCAAGACAAAAGTTACGGTACAAAAGAGAATTTACGGAGAGGTTTCTTCATTTCCTGATACTCCCCAGTTCTGACAAACATAATGTTCTTCTTAGTTCTTCAAAATAAATGTGAACAGACCGTCATCTGTTATGACTTCACTTCAATATCAGCTCAACAAATGCTGTAATCATAGTACTTACTATCAGCAGAATGCTTCCAAACACATCCTTAAGGTTTATAATTTTCATCAATCCTCACTTTGGAGCAAATTATACAGAAAAGGACACGTTTTGACAATCAATTTTGTGTTCATAGTAATCAATTTTTTTTCCGTGCAGTGAGGAAGACGAGCACAGATGCCTTACAGCTTGTGGTGGAGCGATGTGCTGCTGCATCTACAGGAGCACCGTGTGACCAGATGATCGCTGTTTTACGGTAATTGACAATAATGTCTGGCAATAAATATCTGCACCTGCATTAGAGCTGCGTGTGATGGTTTCACAGGATGCACAAAGCTTGATGCATGCACCACAGGCACCGTTATTACATTAGAGCCTCTTTTATCCTTCATTCTTTTGTACTGCGTAATCCCAATGTTCCCAGGTCGTTTGTGGAGGAGAACGAGGGAGTCTATGACAGGCAGGTATACAGTGTCCTGGAGACGGTGGCTGTTTTAGATGCCTCCGTGGTTCAAGCTCTCATTCCCAACCTGTCTGTCAGCCTGAGAAACACCGAACACAAGAGAGGACTGGGCAGGAACATCGCCTTGAGGTGAGCGAGCACATGAATCACATCTCGGTAGCCACGTAGAATTTATTCATGGCCTTAAACTATTTTTAAGTTGTCTAGACAATCGGCAGGTATTCCGTACTGAGCTTTTGTTTTTGTCTGTGTGTGTGTGTGTTCACTTATATGACCGCTCCATCTCTCTGTGTAGGAGTGCATATAGGAAGTTGCTGTGCCTCCTCGGGGAGAGTGGGCAGGCAGAAATAACCAGTCTGGAAGCAGACTGAAGAAGGACCTGTCGCTGGCTCCAAGAACCACTTGTTAGTCATACAACCTTCTCTTTCTTGCCAAATCTCTTAATTTGGCTACAGAAAAGGGCACTGCAGTGCTGCTTTACATGACTGTCTTACAAAGTATGAGGGTGATCATGTTAAACCTGGATCTACACACAACTGTGAATATTCAAGCTTAAGGTGAAAGAACTGTGAAACTATGTCCAATCATGGACTTATATACCTAATGTTACAGGTTGTATATAATGTACATATTGTAAAGCCTTGCATTTTCACAGATGCAATATTAATGAAATAAAATGTGACAATAAATATGAATGTGCTCATATCCGTCTCCACCTTTTCATTTCAGTTCTATGGTGAGGAATGTGAGCAGTGAAGTGAGCACAGACTATTTGTGCTTACACCATCAGGTGCTGGATCTGTCTCTACTCGGTTGGCACTCTGAATTACAGATTTGATGACAGTCGTGGGCGAACCCAAAGAGTTCAGTAGCAAGGGGAAAAAAAGAAGAGAGTAAAGGAGAGTACTGTTTGTTCCAATTCTCTCTCTCTCTCTCTCTCTCTCTCTCTCGCTCTCTCTCTCGCCTTTCCAAGTCGCAGCAATCTCTTGCAATCCGGCTTTAGTTTGCACCTAATCACATGAAGTCTCACTCCTGTCTCCCACAATCACCGAGTCCCATTTTCTGTCATTGCTAGTCATTTTCCAGCCTCATCTAACTGCAATGCACCCCTTCATCTGAACAGCTCTCTGCTGTACTGCATTCCTTTTCTTCCTTTTCTCCAGCAGTATCAGAGGTGGATGGAGAAGCAAAAGAAAAGCAGTGGAGGCGATGATTTAAATTAAATAAATTAAATGAGTGTTTAGTTGTATAATGTTGCTAAATAATTCACCTTTCAATTAGAGCTATTAACAGTCTCCCTGACCTTTTTATTTAAGCAGCTTCTTTATTCTGAAAATGTTCCGTGTATTCTTTCAGACATGTCGTTTTGGACAGACGAGGGAGTGCAGTCTTTCAGTGAAAGATTTTGTTTTGAAAATCACATTATTATAATATCATATACACACTTTGGAGAATATTTAACAGATAGTCTCCAAATGCTGACAATGGCCAGACGTTCAATAAAACATAAACAGTCTTAGGTCCTGAGCATAATAATAAAAAAAAAAAAACTCACACATACAGTAGCATGTTGCAGGAAAATAAAGTAATTTTTGCCTTATTTGAATAACAATCAAATCACATGGTCATTTATGCAGTGATGGGCTTCAGCCTCAGGCTCTTGATACTTGCTAACCCAATCTGTAATTTCAAAGTACATGCGAGTCAATGCGAAAACAGGCTTTGTCCTCTGTATCTTGAAAAAACATCCTGCACATGTTTTTCAGGCTACTAAAGTGATTATAGAGGTTTGATGGGAGCGCTAGAGAGAAAAGCTCCTCCAGCCCTATAATGGGTAACAAAACAACAGTTTCTTTGAACTGTGTGTGGATAACTGAGTATTCAGTGATGTCTGCTTACCACAAGTCACTTAATTGGGAATAGGATTGGCATTTTGTTCCTTGTCTTCTGAGGGAATCATAATCTCTCTGGAGATATTTTTTTTTCCTTAACTTGCTTGTCGCGTCTTCACTGGACATCATGAACGGTGTCTTGGTCTTTGGGGAAATACAACAGATATGCTGTATTACAGCTGACGGCTGCTTGATTTTCAGTTTCCTACAAGCTTGCAGAATCACATGGCTCTTGTAGATCAGGAAAGTATTGTTATTACATTTGGGTCTCAAAGAAATCCCTGTACACTTGTGTGACAGAGATGGCAGGTTCCAGGATGATTACTATGATCCAGTAGTTTTGTCAGTCACGTTTGCAAATCCTGGCAGTCCACAGTCCATTCTCTGGTTACGTGTTCGTGTTTTCGGGCGTTTTGTTCACCAGTGGTTTAAACAGCACCTATCCTGTGATGGGGTACTTGAAGAGTCTGTAGGTTTGGGCAGGTGAAGTAAGGAGCGGGGAGGAAACAAGTTGCTATCCCATTGGAGGCAAATGGCAGTGTTGGCCCGTAGAAAACCTCCTCTTTCCCCTCTGTGCTCAGATCCAGCACCTGAGTAGAGGAAATGTATACGGTAATATGTGGTTTTCTTCATAAACTACACCACTACACTTGGCTGCACAGAATTTGAAATCTATTTGATAATGGAGCCAAGGGTGGGGGTTGTCTAAGTGAACTATCATCACATTAGAGACAGAACACAGATATATCTTAAAGTTACGGAATTCAAAGAACAAAAAGTACTGCATCCACCTGGTGGAATAAATGATCATATCTCAACTACTATTGGATAGAGAAATGAAACTGTGTACAGACATTCATGATCCCCAGTGGAGGAATCCTGATGACTTATAGCACCACCATGAGGTTGGCATGTGGTATTAATGTGAAATGCCTCAACAACAGTTGGATGTATTGACAAATGGAACCAAAAGACAATTGGCTTTGTAGAAGCAGCCATACTTCACATTCCCACTATGCAAACAACTCAATTCCTACATCTACATGGCGGAGAAGCACTTAGAAAGCATTTTTCTACCTTAACGGACAAAGCTTCCCAATAACACACCCACACCCACAAAAAGTGGCCTGACCATCAGCAGCAACTTGTTGGGTTTAGCGTCTTCCTCAAGGTCATGTGAGCACATAGCTACAATTTTACATATAAAGAAGCATAAACAGTGAAAGTTGGGGGGAAGGTATATCACTTACATAAAGGCAGAGTGGACAAAGTGTTATTATTCTTTTTAATTTTTCTTTTTTTTTTCCAAGTGCAGTAATACAGAGATGAATAATATCTCTGTAGTATAAGGCTACATTTCTTTTACCATCAGTATTGCACTCTACATTAGTTTGAAGCTCTCTGACCATCCATTCCTATCTATGGCTGTTTCACTATGAATAATATTTCCAGAATATATTTCTCATGAGCTTTAAGTTTGGTTGGTATTAAAGATTAATGAAACAGTCATCAATCTATAAACCCGGTTTCTGTTTCTGGCTGATTATAAGTGAGTAAGATATTTAAGTAGAACATTGTCTGCAATAATGGTCGATCTGCCATTGCACTGTTTCTTTTATCCTTGGAGTAAAGAGAAAAAAAATGTTAGATTTAACTGAGGGGCTGGTGCTATAGATAGATAGATAGATAGATAGATAGATAGATAGATAGATAGATAGATAGATAGATAGATAGATAGATAGATAGATAGATAGAAAACTCAATGGAGAAAAGCATCTGCACACTCAAATCCGTGCAAAAATCCTAATTTGTGAGAATTCAGCCACAGACCTTCTTCAGCTATCTGTTTTTGCCTTGACCGGAAGATTTTTGAACAGATCTGAGTATGCGGATGCTTTACTTCATTATCTTTGAAGAAATAAAAATGATTTCTAGAAATCTTTCCACTTAGCAGAACTGAGGGTACTGCACTGCATTTTATCTAGGTTTAACCGTTCTTGTCCTGTTAGTTATACCAGCTTCCTCCCCACTTAAATTAACTTTAGCATATAAAGTTGAGAGATTCCTGGAAGACTGTTTGCATGAGTACATTCTTGCTACCAATTTGCAGTGGAGGTCACCAGCACTAGAATTTTTTTTGGCAAGAAACCAGGCAGTGGAGGAGCAGGGAAAGGAAAAAGACAAATAATTTATCACCATGAATTTCAAATCATGCTCTTTGGCACCCTACAGTCACATTTGGTAACTCTGAAATATTTGAAAATCACTCATTTTCAAAGCTTTTATTATTTTGCTAGATGGTGTATGCTTAACTTGTAATCTAATGCAATATTTTTGACAGCACTTGAAGGCAACATTAAAACAAATCTTCAGTTCTGCTTTTTAAAAAAATGTATCACATTTCCACTTTTCACTTATTCCATGTCTTACTATACATGATATATAGTCATGTTCAATTCACTATATCATAAGTAGTGTGCTTCTGTTTTACTTCGACAGCATATTGTCACTAGAACAGCTGAAATCATACCACTTTATGTGATAATTCAGACATGTCACAACTGTGGGGCTGAGGCTAAATCTAAAAGCCACTTCTCTCACCTGAATGCATGCCAGAGGCTCGTTGGTCCAAATGGAGTATCCTCCGACCACATAGATCCTGTCATCATGGACGGCAACTCCGGACTCATTTTGACCTGGGGAGGACAGAGCCGGCACAATGTTTCACTGTGCCAAGCAGAGGGCATTGTGAGAATATGACTTCTATGTCCCCTGAGAGGCAGAGAGGGAGATAAATGGAGAAAAGATGGGGCAAGGGCGGGGGTGTATGGAATGGAGAGCAAAGATTGAGCTCCCGTTCTCTTTCCTGTGACTTTGTCTTAAACTTTTACAGATAGAATATGGAGAAGATCCTAGAAGAGAAGAGGAAAGTCATACAGGAGTAGAGAAGGAGGAATAGCAAAGTTACCTGAACTTTAAACCCTGTAAGCCTTCACTGAAGACTTACCACATGAAATGAGAGAAATATGACCGCATCCTACAGTACAGCATGTGCACGATGGAGGTGGTACTCCATCCCACCTCCACCAGTATGGCCGCTATAGATGCAGCATGCCCACGGCTCCAAAGTAAGGATATATGTGTTTTCACTGTATATCATCACACCACCTACTCACAACCAGCAGGGAGGCATCATGTGTCATGTTTTTATCTAATGAGAGGAGGATGAAGCAGAGAGCTTTACTCAACTTATGTTTCCAACTACAACATACACAAGTAAAAATACACTGTGCTTGAGGTAAATTGGCATAGAAGTCCCTGGAGTGAACTAAATAAGCAGAACTTGAAGTTCTTCTTTTTTTTTTTATGTATTTTTTTATTTATTTTAAATCCATATTTATGTATTAAGACTTTAACACATCTGCTTCATCAGCACTGTGTGGGTGTGGTCTGATCTGATTTAACTGACGGTGGCCAACATAAGCAACAACCTCACAACTGTTCACTCACTTTGTGACTGCACTGTCACCAAATCTTGATTGGTGTGCAGAATGATGTGACATCATCTTTTTTCACTCATGTGAAATAACTAAAACAGTTCCACCTCAGGCAGAAAACAGTGCTTTACTGTAGTACTCCGTCATTTGTCATAGAGAATGTATGTTTTCAGGGATTTATAGAAGAGTTGACCATCTAAGAATGTCAATCCAATATTCACTCTGCGTTTGGCTCTGCTTTGGTTTCCACCTTGCCTGATATCAGACAGAATTTTTTTTCAGACCATACTCTAGAGACCACCTGAACCTGAACATCATCTATCTTTTTTATGGAGGTCTCCAGTGCTGTTCTTACTCGCCCTTGGTTCCAACACACCGCTTGACAATAGCATTAGTATCGCCTGTGTTGCTGATTGGCCAATCCTTAGTCCGTGCTCACTTTTCAATTAAACTGCTACTTTATGTCAAGACGCCAGACTAGAATCAGTCAACTACCTATGTGAGCAGATTCAAAAGACTTTCCAGGCAACTTTCCATCAACTCCTCAGGGAAACATCCAGCTCTAAATCTGATAAATGCTCAACAATGTTGGCGTGTCGCTAACATAGTGTCTATGTCGTTTGGTTCTTTTTTAAACAGCTGCCTGCTGTGGCCCAATAAGACCCACCAAAACTGTAAAGTTGCCGGTTTCAATTGTGTCTCGTCTCAAGCTAAACCCATCATAAATATATCTGGCATATAAATCTGAGAGTGGTATCAATCCTCTCATCTAACTCTCAGCAAGAAAGTGAATAAATGTATGTCAAACATTGTATGTCAATACTAGCAAGAACCTTTCTACCTGTTTCCGTCTATAGCAACACTGAAAGGAAAGAACGTAGTCTTGCAGCCTAGATGGTTGACCAGTTAGTTACTATCAACTGATTAATCATCTACAGTATAAATGCCACATGTGTGGTTTCTTCACTTTCCCCACCCGTGAGAAGGCTGAAGGAGCAGCGCGTCCACTGGTCCAAGTCCATGTTGTATGAGTCGATATGGCGGACCAGGATTCGGTCGTTGTTGTAGTCCAGGTCGTTCCCGCCTAGCACATAGAGTTGCCTCCTCACCGCTGCCATGACGTGGTAAACTCGCCTCTGCAACATGGGGCTGCGGGGCAACCACTGGTCCTGAAAAAGGAGGTGGAGGTGGTGGAGAATGGATTGGAGGGGGAAAGCAGATGGAGGCCAGGAAAGAGGGAAGAAAATGATATGATGCAGATGAGAAGGACGTGAGATGGAGTACGAAGAGGGAGGCAGAGAGAAACAGAGAGGGTGGGAAGGGAAGGAGGATGAATAAAAAGATTAATATTTAAGCATATCCATGCATGGGTAATTGATGTATGCTCAGTGCTAGATAAATAACGTGACACTGGAGCTCTGGTTTGTACTAATGACTTCCCTCCCTATTTCTAATCATATGTTTCAGCCACTCCATTTTACACCGAGGATCCCTGCTCATTTCACTAAGTGTGTCGAAGCTTATTTTGTGTCAGTGTGTGTGTGTGTCTGTGTGTGTGTGTGTGTGTGTGTGTGTGTGCGAGTGCGAGTGTTTGATTGAGGCAGAGAATGAGAGAGTGTATGTGTGTGTGCGTCTGCTGGGAGCTGACGGGTGGCCATCTGTTGAGGGTAGAGTGGGTGGGGGGGTTGCTGTTGCTCTGGCAGGTGAATGTAGATTCATGGTGAATACAAATGAGACTCTCTCCCTCTCTCTTTCACTCGCTTCTTCGTTCCCTCGCTTCCATGCCGACATGTACAAACACAGACCCATATGGATATGCACCTTACACATATACACACCGCATACATCCATATACAGCCTCACCAGGATCCAGCCCTCTTTAACAGCTGGCTCATATACATACACAAACAGAAACTGCAGCTTACATTCCACTACAGCTAGATGTGTGTGACTATTGCAAATATAGAAATGATGTTTGATTAAATCCATTTTCATCCACGATGCACTAAAACAAACTAGATGTATGTGTATAAATGTATTCTGTATTTAGGATTAAAGGTTCTAACCTTGTAGTGGAGGATTTACATTAAATGGCCAGTAGCAGAGGAGAATTCTAAAGTAAGCTGTAGTAAGTACGTGTTTTATGAAGTTTTCCCAATTTTCACGATGTCATTGGTCTCCATTAATTTCCATATGGTGTGAAAATCAATTAGCAGACTCTTGACACCTGCCTGTTGTGTAATTAGTCACAGTGTTCATAATGTCTGCATTCATTTTCTGAAAATAAGTCATTATTGTTACGCTCACATTAAGAACATTACTGTGACAACATCAGTCGACTTTTGTTTCTACAGCCCAAAGCCACAATTTTGTCCTAACAGTCTGAACAATAGCACTCCCACCATCTTCACACTCTTATTTAGACAAGGAAAGACGAGCGACTAAAGTCTAAAATAAAATACTAAAAATCTTCATCTGTAATAACTGACGTAGCATGGGAGTACATCGAATACATGCGAGGTGCGTGGAGAAGGGAAAGCAGCCTTAAAAGGTAAACACTTCAGAATCAGAGCATCAGAACATGTTGGTGGATGCATGGAGAAATTTAAGTACAGTGCTGTCTTGCTCAGACTTTTAGACTCTGATGAGGGCCTCTCTGTGGAACCATCACTACAAGTTAAACCTTTCGCATCAGACAGAGTCATTTCATCCATTGTTAATATGAAAATATTAATTCGAGCAGCTTTAAAAAATGTGAAATTCTGCAAAACATACAGCCACTGATTTGGCTACTCACAGAGCTGTCTTTCTTAATATACTAGAAGTATGAGTTGATCACAGTTACCTGTTCTGGGTCGTACACCATCAGTCGATTCTGGTACTGAGCTGTGTTCGTCACCCCACCTGTAATACAAAGGAATAACACTCTTTGCTTTTATCAGGGAGCATAAAGCAGTGTATATCTGAACTACGGGTCAAGCAGTGTGTCTGCATGTTAATGTGTAGATGAGTAGAATACATATACAGTAAATGTAAGGCATATGTGAAGTGTGTGAGTTTCTTCTTCCATATCACTGTATATATACCTGAGACCCAGAGCAGGTTGTCAGCCACACACCCGGCGTGGCAGGACAGTGAGCGGTCGAAGGGTTGGACAAACATCCACTTGTTCCTCTTGGGACAGTAGCGCTCCACAGAGGGCAGCACCTGCCTCAGCTCATTCCTGCCCCCTACTGCATACAGGTACTGACCCAGAGCACCCAGGACAAAGTGTTCTCTGCAGGCCTTCATGGGGGCAATCTCAGTCCAACAGTTGCCCCTAGGGTCGTATCGACAAGCTGTCCTTACAGCACACGTCCTCCCAGTGGCATGCTCCACCTCCCCACCCACAACAAAGAGAAAATTCCCCATTACGGCCACACAATGGTGGCTGCGACCAGTGGGCATGGGCACCAGCTCACTCCAGTTTGACCCGCCAGCGACGCGTACGTGCTCCTGAGCTGCTGGGTTGAAGTACCGCAGCTCCCTGACTCTGCTCACCTCCCGCTTACGCCCGCCAGCTATGTAGAGGGTGAGAGACTGGAAACGGGGCCTGGTGCGGGCCGACTGGTGGAGGGGCTGGGCAAAGGTGGCATGATGGTAATCCAGGGCCTCCTCCACAAGGGCGGCAGCGGTAGGGCTGGACTGGACCAGAGGGTGGCTACGGGCAAGGTGGTGCAGTGTGGGGACGTCCATCAGGCCATAGCGGACGTGCTGGAGTAGATCCTCAGTGTACTGGTATCGACAGTCGTGTTCCAGCCACAGAACGACCAACTAGAGGCAGATAGAGGAGAGAAGAACTGTATCAAGTGAGTTATGGACTGTGTCAACGGTCCATAAAGAGAGTTAAGTGTGTCCTATAAAGTTAGCCTATAATATCATACAAATTCAGTGGTACGCTTTAAGTCCAGTTCAGAGCCCAGGTGGTAGCTTAGCAGGTCAAAAATAGAGATTCACCATTTTTTATGTTTGCCATCAATTTGGCAACTGCTAATAACTTTTCTAAATGTACATTTTAATAGCTATATCAAAATGATTGTTTCATTGAAATATGGTTTAAATTGGGGTACAGCATCTTAAATTGTTTGTGCTTTGTCTCTTTTGGTTATTATCGATAAAATCAGTACAAATCAGAGAAAAAGAAAACGTTGCCAAAGCCCTCCTCACCCAAAACATTTCCTTAAAGGGGATGGGAATAAGAAATTAAGGGAAGAGGGACAGAATAAAGGGTGCAAGAGGAAAGTAAAGGGAAGAAGTCAGTGTGAAAGAAAGGAAAGATTAGAGGAATAAAAGAAAAAACAATAGGAAAGAATTTGAGAAAATTGGGTGTATGACTGCTAATCATAATTATTTTTCCAGACACCTAAAGGCTATTATGGTAAGACTGAAGCAAGCTAGCGCTGCATCCATACTTGCCAACACACACACTCAGAAGTACTTATTAATCAGCAGCATTCAATATACAGACTGTAAATATCCACAGGCACCCTCTTTTGTTTAATGCAGGCGGACTGGGTTGCAGAGAAGGGATTTAATTGAACTTGAGAGTGGAGGAAGGTTATTTAGCTGTGACGAGGTGTGAATGTGGGCGAGATGACTGGAGATCACTGATACCATTATCAGGAAAACCAAGTGTTTTTTTTACGTGATCTGTGCAGAACATAGGACAGCAGAATGAAGGTAAGTTTTTAGTGACTGAGAACACGTTTTCAGACCATGATGGATGACCACAAACAAGGTGTCTCATCAGTAATTAAAACACAGTGTGCCGTATCATCAAAATCTGTATGTGTACTGAACACCCTTTCCTATATTTCCCCTTCAGTCCTCTGAAGGAGTGAATATGCAACAAACATGCAAGTCAGGATTGTCTTTTTGTGCTATCTGTGCCACTCTCCTGTCTCTACCTCCCTTTCTCTATCGCTCACCCCGCCTCTCTCCTCCTCATTGCTCTGAAGTGACAGTATGTGTGTGTGTGTATGTGTGTGTGTGAGCGTGTGCACTACGGCAGCTGACTGTGAAGGTCACGCTGCATCACACAACTTCCTCAGGGCACAGAATAAATCAACTCCTTCTCCCTCCTTCCCCTCTGCACTGGAAGAGAAAGAGAGAGAGAGAGAGTGTGTGTGTAAAGAGGAGAGAGCGAGACCACAAAAGAGAGTGAGGGGAAAGAGATAGTGAGGGAGAGAGGGAAGGGGGGGGAGGAGGTGGAGGAGGAGGAGGAGGAGGAGAGTGA
>NC_040023.1:26386004-26428441 GCF_000972845.2 Larimichthys crocea
TTCGCTTCCGTCTGATGCCCAAATTAACCTTCTGGGCGAAGTGAAGGAGGCCCAAAGCAGCCTAATCAGAGGCTGATTATGGCGGCGGCGGCTGGCTAAAGGGTCAGGGTAATTGTGCCATCAGAGGCCTGATTGTTTTCAATCAGACGGGCGGCCGAGTGACAGCTGGGGGATTGGGGCCCTGATGGAGCCGCGGTGGGCCTAATCAGAGAAGAGAAGGGGAGAAAAGACAGAGAGAGAGGGGGAGAGAGAGAGAGAGAGAGAGAGAGAGAGAGAGAGAGAGAGAGAGAGTGGGGGGGGGGGGGGGGGGGTTGCAGGGAAATACACACACACANGTGCAAATGAACAGTCAAAACAGTAAGTCCCCACCCCGCACTGCCACTTCAACTCCTCAATCCCGGCAGTTCATGACACATGCACATACACACACACACTCATATGTCTAACACACATGCGCGCCCAGTCAGAAACACTCCTTCCTATTGCATATCCGCATTAATATAAACAAACAGTACAAAGGAGATGCAGCTGGCAGTGTTTAATTTATTGTTTAATAATCTCTGTGTGTGCTATGCATTGTGTTGTGCATTTCTGAGTGTGTGTGTGTGTGTGTGTGCGTTATATACAGAATTATTTGCTGCCAAGATGTGATGCTGAGATAATTTCTCACTTTATTTTTCATCAAAATATTACCATAACACCACACTTTAACACCGTAACACTGCATCCCTTGCCTCCACGTGCATGTAAAACCCATGACCACACACACTCACACACACCAGTACCTTCCATATCTCCTCCTCGCTCAGGGAGGTGAGGCGGTCGCTCTTCAGCACCTCCCTGAGGAGGCGGTAGGGCAGCTGCAGGGCCTCGTCCTGTCTGCTCTGGCTCAGCTCAGACAGATGCTCCACCAGGAAGCCCACCACGGCCTCTTCTAAGGCGGGGAGGTGGAACAGGTCGGCCACGCGGTACAGCTCCAGGTAGTTCACACTGCTCAGTTCCTGCAGGGTGCATACATAAACATCATAATGAATGCACATATTCACCATCAATGTTTTGACAGTACTTACATACAACGAAAGACATGATCTCCTAAATATTGTAATTCTAATATTATCACGATCAGTTTATGTGTCAGAATGTGTCTAACAATTATAGATGCCTTGTTTCATTTTGTTTGTCAACTCATAGAGGAGTGCTGGACATACAAACCAATTATAATACATACAGTATACATTAGCTGTATTTCAAGTGCACACTTAAATGACAATGTTACAGAGGCCAAATGTAGAGAGCCAGATAGAAAAAAAAAGGAGAGAAAAGAGGTAAATAAAAGAAAATGAGGCCTGACTGGTGGAATAAGACTGCCATCTTCTGGCTGTCCTTCAGCACATACAGTACAAACAAGCATGAGTGCAGTAGAACAGCCCCTTCTATTACTGTTCAACCTGTGATAATATAATAACTTCAAAGATCTGGTTGAGATATTTGTGCTGTAATTCAGTCCATTTCAATTTTACTCCTACTAATTTTACTGCTATTTTGTTTTATTTTATTTTTGAAGAATGTGGTATGTATTTTATTTTGAAAAATCTCTTAATTAAGTTTTTAAAACAAACAAGATTAAACATTTGTTTATTAAATATTAGAAAGATGATAAACAATCAGAGACTATCACACATATACACCAGTCAAAATATGTCAGTACAATAATTTGAGATATAGAAGTTATAGTGCTTTACACAGCAAGTGCAGTATCGATCAGTTATTCAATATTCAATCAAGTTCTGCACATCAGTATGCATCATAATGGAAATGAATAATCCTGACCTGCTGATTTATCAGATTTTAAACCCATCGATGCAGCGTGTGATGTTATTGGTCGAGCAGATACCATCCTTTAACCCCACTTTAACAACATATCAAATAAAACAGCTGACATGCGCTCTGCAAACAAGGATGTACGGAGGTAAAGAGACGAGCAGACAGAAAAATCAATGACTTATTCATGAGTTTGCACTTTTGTTTATAGTGAGGTATGAGCTGGTCACTACACATCAATAGGTGTGACACTTTGCAACCAGCAGATGGCACATTTGAGCTAAGTTTACTATTGTGATGTAACTGTTAAGACCTGGATGATAAAATACAGCTTTAACCTCCCTGTGGAGAAGGACGGCACGTTAGGCCATTAAACATGGGCTGCAATAGATTGGACATATTCAATTTTGATAGTTACAACACTTATTGAGTTACCTTTGATGTCAAACTGTGTGCTGATGGTAGCTTGAAAGAACAGTTTGTCATTTTGGGAGACACTTATTTGCTTTCTTGCTAAAAAATTTAGATGGGAAGATCCACTCTCTTATATCTTTATGATCAATATGAAGCTAGAGCAAGAAGACATTTAGCTTAGCTTAGCTTAGCTTAACGTATAGAACAGAAGCAGGAACAGCTATCTCCATTTAAATGTAAAAAAAGCATCTCTAAAGCTCACTTAATAATAGAATATACCTATACAAAAATAATAAACAATTAGAAATAACCAAGCACATAATACCCCCTTAAAAACAACATGTCATTTTCACACTGCAGCTTTGTACAGATTAAATTAATGAGTTACACAAGGTTAATTAGTGTGCTTTAGAGGTGCTGGTGGATTTTGTTACCCCAGGACAGAGCCAGACTAGCTGTTTCCTCATTTCCAGTCTTTGTACTAAGCTGAGCTAACTGTCTCCTGGCTCGAGCTTCATGTACAGCGCTCAGCAATAGGGATGTAACGATACACTCAACTCACGACTCGATTCGAGTCACGATTTTTTGTTCACGATACGATTTTTTCACGATTTTTTTTAAATCAAAATGAGCTACAGACAAAATATGACCAAATAAAATTATCTTTTTATTTGTAGGAAAAAAATCTCTCTTTACAGAAACTCTCAAGCAGTTTGTGTTCTTATTAGGGCTGCCAGCAGCTGATCTGACCATTACCTTTCAGCTTCAAGTATGAGCTAACTGAAAATAAAAACAATTAAGATGATAGCTCATTAACCCTTTAATGAGAGTCCACGGCCCCGGGAAACGGCGAGGTCCGGGCGCTGTAAACGCAGAGCCGGTCGCGGCGCACCACCTCAGCGCCGGGGAGAGGACCCACGAGGGGATCCTCCCGCACCGTGCGGCCGTCCCTGACCGAGTTTAATCCCCCGGGCAGACTGCGCGGAAGTTGCGGAGAAGTTGCGGTGATTGGTTAAAATTGCAACACCGCCCTGAATTCACGGGGATTCACTGAAGTTGCGTTGAAGTTGAATTCCTGGAGGGTCTGTGTTATGGTATCATTTACGGTACAGTCAGGCCTGACGCCGATTACCACTACTGCGCATGTGTGTAGGTGTGTGTGTGTGTGTGTGTGTGTGACACAGAAAGGCAGACGCGGCAGCGGAAGCTGCGGCCACAACGTAACCTATTTCTAATTTAAAAAAAGACGAAAAACAACATATCCTATTTCTCTCGCATTCGCCAAGAATCGCGATTCATTTTTTCTGTCAACCGATGCGAGTCGTCACGCATTTGTACCGATTTTAATCGTGTCACGATGTATCGTTACATCCCTACTCAGCAATAGATTTAGTATTTCCCAAAATGCTGAACTCATTGAGCACAAGTGTCATTTGACTGAGATGCTTCTTGGTTTCTAAGCAGTTGAGAATTGTATTGTGATACAAATACAATAAATGTGGGTAGTGGAGAATGCACTCATCTTCATGACCCACAATGACTTCTCACACCTTTTAGAAGCAGCACCTTCCAGCACTGCCTTCTAAGGGATAAGCTTCTCGTGATGCATCTGCAGCCTGACACTCATCCTGGATCAAAAACTACCTCACTAGCTGCTGTGCCTCTGACGTTGTAATGAGCAACATGGGGCCACCATACTAGCACCATTTCTAAGACTTGCACCTTCAAAAGTTTTTTTCGAGAACTCCTCTATTGTTGGATGCATCAACAATGAGGAGCAGATAGAGAAGACTGCGCTTCATCACCTGTTGCAACAATAATCACCTGGAGCTTAACATCAGAAAGGCCAAAGAGCAGCTGGTGGACTATTAGAGGAAGTCCTGTCCCTCCCTGCTCTTGTTATCATTTAGGGAGAGGAAGTGGAAAGGATACCGTGGGGTCCAAAATCAACAAAAACTGGACTGGTCTCACAACACCGACACTCTCTTTAGGAAGGGACAAAACTGTTCTACTTGATGAGACTCAGATCCAGGCTCCTGCAGATCAGGCTTCAAGCCTCCAGCGCTCTGTTCTCTGCTGTGGTGTGCTCGGGTGGTAGCATCAAGGCTTAGAGAAGCCAGCAGACTCAACAAGCTATTAAGGAAGACCAGCTCTGTGGTGGGGCTGGAACTAGACAGCCTGGAGTCAGTGGTGGAAGAGGAGGATGAAGGACAGGATCAAAGCCATCCTGGATAACCCCTCTCACCCTCTCTGTGGCAGACAGGCAGTTCATTCAACTTCAGCTGCTCATTCACCATCAGACTGTATACCAGCAGTGAAGACCACAGACACATTACACTCACCAGCACTGTCTGTAATTTGAGCTTGAGTTTAATGGCTCAAGTATAGTTTATATTATCTTTTTCTATTTTATATTCTTGTAATTATTTATTTTTAACTTTTACATTTTTCTGTACTTATTTGTCTTTATGCTGCCAAATTTCCCATCTGTGAGATGAGTAAAAGATTATCTTACCTCATCTTATTCCCTGCAGACAGTATTAAATCACCCGACTCTTCCTGAGTTCTTAAAACCTTATTGATATGATATTACAGGATTTCTATTAACCTGATGGGACCTCTAATGTGGAGCGGTTATGCCTCTGATTCCTCTTATTATGTCTCCAGCTCACAAACAAGAGGACAGTGGTGTGTGTGTGTGTACCTGGATGAGGTAGTGGGAGCAGAGGCTGAGGAGCTCCAGCAGCTGGAGGTGGCTGCCTGCGGACAGGACGTCCTGGATCACCGCGGGTTCCAGCAGGATCTGTCCAGAGGAGATAAACAAGGTCACTGTATTTTTTTTAATTTGTTTTATTCCACTTGGACTTCAGTTACCCTGCAGTTTGGTTGATTACTGTATTAGTTATCAGACTCATTGACTGATTAGATTGTCTGGGAAATTGTACATTATTGAGAATGTTTTCTTCATGGTTATAGATAGACACTATTAGTCATATTGACCCTTAAATGCAAAGAGAACTATGCTTCATCCAGTCTTGTTCAGTCATTGGCTGGACTGCAGCAAAGCAGTCTGTCCCTGATTCACTGATCCCCTTGACTTTTTATCTAGCACCATCATAAAGTCACAAAATTTGAATTTGTTTATTAAGATGATAAAAACACAGTAAACATTACAGCTGCCTAAAGCCAATATACATCCTCAAAGAGCACCTTAGCATAGTCTCAGTCTCAGATTCCTTTGTCATATATGGTAGAAACTGAATAACGTTGGGTATTGTTTTAAGTATTTGGGTTGTATAATATACATCTTTCTCAAAATTCTGACACATTAAAGACAAAACAGTTAGCTTAAGTCCTATTTGTGTTTGGTAAGGAACAGTCATTGAGCAGTGACAGCAGCACAGTATGTGTAAACACAAGTATATAGGGCTATGAGAAAAGATATTAAGTTTGTAGCGTCAGTGAAGAAAATATGTGAAGGCAATATGTTTTTGATTAAATATTGGTAATAGTATGTTCTGAATAAGGTTGTTTGGAAAAAACACTTAGTGTGTGACAGTACACTTTACATCTAATTTAATTATTTATCTTTCCTTTCTTTTTGTTTTTAGTGGATTTTATTTCAGAGAATTCTGCCTGTATTCCAGCTTATTTAAAATGTTTTAGATGGTGCAATGAAGACAGGAAATGAGAGTATGACAGACTGCACAGCCTAACAAGAATTGCTCTACCAATGTACTCGAATTCACCATCATCATCATCCCAGCAAAGCAGCCTATTCAGGCAATTATTACAGCACTGATTCTGCTAAAATGCTTCCTGTTGACCTGAATGACCTGCAGCTGAAAGCATCCTTCTGTTTCCACCATAATACCCAAATGCATTCAACATAAAGCTCTGTGATGCAGCCAATTCATATCTCTCTGGAGCACATTCAGGTATCATGGAGCCATTTTTGTGTCTAATCTCAGCACGCTATCAGAACCACAGGGAGTTAAATATTCTATTAATCACAGGAGTAATAGCCTAATCAGACTTTTTTTTTAAAGCCCTGTGTTAGCTCTCACGCAGTGGACTCACCTACTCAAGATAAAATTTGGTATTGTTTTAAAGGGCAGGAACAAACCTTTGATAATCCATCCAGCAGCACTGCCCTACATAGCCACAGAGGCGTGACTGCATCAGTAGTGAAAGTGAGAAAAAACTGACTTCATCATTTGTCTCCCTCGCCTCTCTCTGCTGTTGATATGACTGTGGGCTTACTGTTGTTAAGCAGCACTCATGTATAACACTTTGGTTACAGCCTACTCATTATTTATGATTTTTTGAAAACAGATATGTGCTACTTTCTTCTAGTGCACATTTGTCTGCGCACTGTAACTGATGTGACAAATATTTTAGTCAGCCTCGGGGCTTAATTACGTGCTTTGCTTCCTGTAAACACACATCATTTATCCATTCATGTAAATAGTTCTTTGGAAATCACGAGCAATTCGTTTATGATCAAATATTTTCCACAGTACTATAGTCACTTAGAAAAACCACAACAAGCTTTACTCATAAGCATTTTTTTTTTCTTTGCAATTAGCTGCATCTGCACATTTATCATATATTGTTTCCTGCCAGGCATGGGCAGTGGTCCAATTAACCACCAGCACAATTTGGGCTTCCATAAGCTGACCATATTAAGATGGAAAGCAGTAATACTGTAAGTGGTTCTTTGCTTCCATTATCTGTATGCACTAAGTCTCAGCAAGAAGAGAAAGACGTCAGTCTTTAATCATCAATCAGATGAAAATTCTTTTAAATTAAACTAAACTTAACTAAACTCCGAGCTATGCTCCTATTCTGAAGATCAGCACCGCTTTTATTAGATGAATATGGGCTGAGGCAAGCAGGTGATCAAAAACAACAAACGCTCTTCTTCTTTGACTCAATCAGCAGCAATGAAGGCAACACTAAATAATAACTGTAATAACTGCAAGTGAATGCTCTTCATATCCTGCTCTCCTCTCCTCTCCTCTCCAGAGGCCCACTACAGTTTGAGCACTTCAACTTCACACAGCAGAATTCTGTTTCATAACACCGGTGGCAGGTTCAGTGTGGGAGGATAGTGAGCTCTTGTGTAAACCGGCATTTATTGCACTTGTTACTTGTGAGCCTTCACCTGGAGGAGAAGACAAAATGAAAGGAGATTCTTGCATTGGCAGAATATGGAGGTCTCCTAACTGGGACGTGACCCTTGTAGGCTCAGAAAAATAGATTTGTAGTCTGTCTGCAGGATGTTCCAGGTTGTAAATTGATTGAGATATCCACAGCAGTCTTGCACAGCATGCAGTAAAAATTTCATTGAAGTTGCAAAGTGACTTCCAGTCTGAGATCATCCCATGACGGCATGTTTTCTCACTCCCACTGCTGGCCTGTGACATGTGGCTGAAGGATTTTTAGTAGGTCATTATTTACGGTGTGGGGATAAGCATATTGCTCTCATCTCATCTGCTATCATCTCCTCTGGGCAGACAGGAGCTGAGCCAACCAAAGCAGGGCGGCTTGCAAGCCTGCTGTTGACCTACTTACACTGCCCAACCACTCACTCTTTGCTCATTTCCACTGTGGAAATAAAATTAGGAGTAATTACAAAGTTCCTGGCCTCTCAGTGTACTGCATAAGTCGCTGGGCTGCTTATTGGACCGAGCATCGCTGGCACTAACAAGGTCAAGGAGGGTTATTAGACATGATCACACACTTAATTCTTTGCTGAGGGGCTGACAAGGCAAGGACAGGGACTTCACTCGCATTGTTGCTTTAGTATGGAAATGTAATGATGTGCTCTTTAGTTCTGCTGAACTGAATTCTGTTTCCTATTTAGAAACACTGAATAATGATCAGCTGTGTGACCACAGAGAACAGAGCCGTGTCTAGTTTATGGTTAAATCTGATACCTGCACACTCCTGGATAACACTGTAGGTGATCTAAAGGCATGCTGCAGCGGAGATTAAAGTAATCTGCAAATGCCCTGTTTTGATTTATTTTGGTGACATACTTGACAATGATGACGAGTAACTATTGTAAGTACAATGTAAGTACTCACTCATTTATTTGCTACTTTATACTTTTATTTTAAAGGAAAATGCTACACTTTCTATTCTACGTATAAAAGCTGTACTCAGTTGCAGGTCGAGTTTTTACCTGTAAAACATTTGGTCTGCTTCTAAAATATGATGTCGGCCCGGATTTGCAAAAGCTCTTGTGATGTTTGGACCTGTTTTTTCTACACACGGTAGGAGTTTGACTTCAATAGCTGTTGGTCAGAAAGTTGATGTTCGTGCCCTGTGTAAACTTCAACAATGACTTATTTTAAATCATGCAGGGCCACAGTCTTTTGGGTGAAAGTACTGTGTGTGATCAATCCATCCACCGTAACCACCTCCCTGTGTGGGCTTTGATGCTATTTTTAGTGTGTCACTTGACTTCCTAAAGGCTTTGTCAAACTTATCAGTTTAAAAAAACAAAAACAAATTTAGTCTGGGCTTTGTCCTCGACTTACTACAGATGGGATTTAGATTTAAGACAAGAATAATTTAACAAATGTTGTAAATCTAAGGTTTTACCCTTTAGAAATGATCGCTATGTCTCCATTGTTTGATGATCAGGATGCTTTGCTGACTAGCAAGGAAAGGCCTCAGTAGCTTCTTTCAAAGAAACTGATGTTGATGCCAAACAGGGTTAGCTTGCTTTGAATGTCTGTGTCGAGTGCGTGGGTACAGGCAACAATTAGAGTACTTCTAGGAGACTGAAACACACTGTTGAGCCCAGTTACTCTTGATGGATTAGTAGCCTGCATGCATTCTTACACTTGCACTGAGCTTCATAATAACACCATTTTCTTTTTTTCTTTGGTAAGCCACATCAAAAATACACATGAAGAGATGTTAATGATGCCAGAGGGGTTGCTAAGAGGTAAGGCTACTATGACTATTTCCATCCAATGGTATATNTATATATATATTTTTTTTCTCTCATTTTTATTTTTTAAACTTTAGACTTTCTGTAGATGACTTTTAAGTTTCTGTACAGCTGTGGGGGATACTGCTCAGACTCACCTGTCCAGTGTAAGCAAAGTCCAAAGCGTGCTTCAGTCCAACGCTGGTCACTCCTTGCAGGGTCACTTCGTCTGCTTCACTCTCCACCATGCACAAGCTGAACATAGCCTGATGACACATAGACAAAACATAGAGGTCAGCTGAGGTAACATCACATCACATATATTTTTATCTGGGATTTTCTGTCTTTGGTTAAAAAAAAAAAAAATAGGGCCATGGGAGATTAAAGAATGACCAATAAATACGGACGCTGATGGTGGAAATCAATCCATCTGTCACTGCTTCAATGTTGACTTTGCAGGCCGATCATATTCTATCTGTTGTTGAGGAATAAATACACTGATAAATCGGTTTTGTATGTGCACACGCTGAAAAAACAGCATCACAGTTAATCAAAACCTGCCAGACGCAGCATCCTAGAGCCCTTCTTTATTGATTTACCTAGCTTGGCCCTGGAGGTCAACGGTAATAAATAGCACAATCAGTACTTTCTGTGACACAGCCTCTCTGTCTTTCTCTCCTTTCCTGTCACGCACTCACACACACACACACACAGCCACTCACTCTCACACATGTGCCACTCTCCATGTGAAATCAAAGCAGTGGACGCAGCGTCTGCAGTCTGGCCACACTGTGCGTGAGTCCAGCTCGCTGCACGCGAATCAAAGCTATTGACTCGTGTCACTCCATGAGGGGATAACAAAGTCACTGATCGTGGCCGCCCAGCAGAGCAGCATGGAGGTGAAGAGTGAGAGCAGGATGATGGGTCAAATGTGGTAACGATGAAGACAACTCTAATATCTAATGTCTTCACAGTTAGGTGACACATCAATAATATTTTTAATAGTTTTCTTCTGGATTTTAACAGCACAACCAGAAATCATGAATGGCTTTTGGACCCAGTAATTCCTGCTGTCTTTTCTCCAGTTTTCTTTGCCTCAGGATACTGATCTAGCAAACTTGCAATTCATGTATCTCTTTAATCACAGTAGCAGTTTGTAGCACAGTCCCTCTGCACTATCTCTAGAGACTAGTGTATAACAGAATTATAAGCTTCAATGGCCCTCCAGCTGGCCAGTTAGCACGACATCTCTTTCTTTCACAAGCAACATTAATCCTTCCTAAAACTCAACTCAATCTTCCCTGATGCATGACATCTATGAACTTTAAAACCAGGTGCCAACCCCCTCCCCTCTCCTCTGGCAAATGGCCACTCTCTATTGTCAGGATGATGTGTGGGACAGGGTTGACTTGAGGCCATGCTGTGTTTTAACCAAAGCCTGCACATCTCTCCTCAGAGGTCAGCTTTGTTGATTCATCACTGCACTAATTAAAAATCTACTGGTCCACTGAGCACAGGAAGCTAAACCTAGGGGTGTGATGGTGGCTGAGCTGTGGTCAGTGCAGGCACAGGCAGAAATTGTAACATAAAAACACTCTTTGCATGTTTGCACCCGCGTTAGTGTGCGCGTGAGCGAAGAAGTCACAGGAGGGCACCCTGAGAGTGTCCCCCTCCAGCATGAACACTCCTGACCTTGGTGGAGGAGGTAAGGGAGAGATGCTGGTGACGGATGCCTCCTTTGACTTGGGATATAGATCCAGCACAGAGACACAGAGCCCTGCTTACTGCAGTCCTTTCACATGATGCTGCAGTGGGAGGGGGGCAGTGCCGCAGTTAGCCTGACCTGCCTGCAGAATTTATGTGCGTCTGCTTGTTGTGATCATACCAGTGAGGACTTGTGACTCCCTCACGCACCCAGTGCAATATTACAATATTTAGCGAGGTTATTTTCATGTCTGAGCACAAATATTAGCCTCTCTCTCCGAGGGCCTGTGGCTATTTTTACTGGCAGATATGTCACAGAAATCACAAGTGATTACAAGGAAAACTCTTACAATGCCTGAGGCTCAGCTGCTATTTTTGAAGACAGATGTCAATGGTCGGATCAAGAGTTCAGGGTGTATAAATCCATTTTTATTTTGAGTGGAAAGGTGGAAAAACTCCCACACTGTGAAAGACAAGAGCTTTCAGTCTGATGCCAGTTGTACTGATAATACTTCGGTGTGTGGTCGGACCAAAACGTTGCATTCGTGCTGGAACATGGCTTAACTAATTCAGGCTAACATGTTGCCACGAGGCTGAAATGATGACGATGTCTTACTGACAATGCTCTCTTATTTTAAATGCAGGCGACATGAGTAGAAAGACAAAAACATAATCAGATGACTGGCTCAATGCTGATCACATGACTGCACAGTTGTGTCACTGTTTCTATGAATGTGTTTTATAGTGTCCTCCGAAAGTGTTTCCACAATTTCCATACATCCATGCTTGTTACAGAATTATTCCCAGTGATTTAAGTTAGACTGTTGAGATGTGATGTATACACAGTAGTCGAGTTGTAAAATGAAACCAGGGGGGATGGTGAAATTTTTCATTTATGTGACATATCTTCCAGCGTCCAGTGTATTTCTTAGATGCAATTTCCTGCATTCTAGTCAATTTTAGGGTGACTTGCTAGACATGGCAAATCCTAAATCCCATCTGATTCATAGCTTGCATTCTTAGTTGCATGGCCTGCACAAGACAATACTATTTATCGGAAAGAAACAATAACCACTTAACTATGGACATCATGTCACTCACATCTTTTTTTAAACATATTTGTAAAAACATTTTAAATATCTTTATTTGTGAATGTGCTCAAATATGTTTTTAAACACAATCTTTGTGTATGTTTTTAACATCTTTTAAAAACACATTTCAACACCCTTGTGTGTTTTTAAACATATTTGTAAAAACATTTTAAATATCTTTATTTGTGAATGTGCTCAAATATTTTTTTAAACACAACTTTGTGTATGTTTTTAACATCTTTGTGTGTTTTTAAACATATTTAAATACATTTAAACACATTTTTGTTAAAAAACATCTTCACTTAAAAAAACACAATTTAAGGAGGAGGAAAGAAGACTTCGAGTTTTAAGACGACGCGATGTTTGAAACAAGCGGTATTAAAGAATATGAAGCAGCAGGTAGCAGCTAGCGGTGCTGCTAAGGCTAAAACAACACAGAGTGTGGATGATTGACACCTGTCACCTGTCGACCAATCAGAGTCAGGAGAATCTATTAGTACCGCCCACATTCACCTTTGACCCACCAATGACGATCCAGAATGAAGTAAACCCAAAGGTAGTATATCGCAGCAAGAGGTCACACTTCACTGTCAAAGCCTCTTTGTCTTTATGTAACAACCAGGAGCTTCATGATTGATTCAAACTAAAGCAGAGACACAGCAGGAGACATTAGCAGCGTTTCTTCACTGGAATAGAACTTTTGACACAAACAGCAAAGATCAGACATACTATGTCGTTTTGTGTGTGTGTTTTTTTGCTACTCTTTGGGGGCTAGCTCGCCGCGTTTTCATCGCACAGTGATGAGACACATATCTTTGTAAGATATATTTTTATTTTTTCCCCCGCCGCGCCTCCCCTGAAGTCCTCTGGCGCCCCCCAAGTGAGGCGCGCCTCACACTTTGAAAACAGCTGACATAGGTAATAGGCTGATTATCATAAAGCCCCCCTAAATGTCGAATGGTAATTCTATTTCCAGTGTTAAATAGAAGTAATTTTCACATGCATTGATAAAATGCCACAAGGGATGGAAGAAGGGATGACCATTTTAGAAGAGGGATGATTTTGACCATTTTTCCCCCAGGGGGGATGCCATCCCCCCAACCCCCCTCAACTCGAGTACTGTGTATACACAGTAAGTGTGTTCAGTTGTTTGAAAGTTGATCAGAAGCCTGGTGATGGTGGGCGTCCCGCTCATCTAGTGGAGTGAGTACGATGAATCAAGGATGGGTTTTTACTGCAGCTGCAAGCTACATGTCATGCCCTCCCCCCTGCTTTTTCTGTCTGATGAAGTTTTTTTAAAAGTAGCCTGGTGGTGAACTTGAGTTATTTTCTCTTTGCATGGGATCTTAATAATTAAAATTGCCACAAGAAGAGATAAATTCCCCAGCCACAATATCTTATTTAACAAATACTGTACTTTTAAAGTTAAACTCTACAAAACTTTATAATGAAGTAGATTCATTTTACAGCTGGTGCTTTCAAATATACGCACTATACTTGTCAAACACTCAGCCTAACGTCACAGTTAAATGTCATGGTATCGGGTTCAAATGGTCATCTCTCTAAGAAAAGTAGTCATTTGTATTGGAAAATAGTGTCATGTGCAGGGTTCACCCTTAAAAAGTCTCCTGATCGAGCTAACTGTGGAAAAGTCAGTACTTTCTAGATTTAAGCTTAAGGGTTTGTTGCTATGACGGCAGCCAAATCTAGTCAAACAGCAATCAAATCAAGCTAACTCAGTTGTTTCCATATTACAGTATACAGATATAATGTATGGGTGGATGGTCTAATCCTTCCTCTTAAATACTGCAAATAAAAGATATGCTGGCATGTTGTTAGACAGAGTGGTATCTGCAAATACCTTGCAGGAAAATTCAATTTGAGTTTGGCATGGGGGCACTGAACGTGGTAATGAATGTCCATTCACTGGCAGATTACTTTGAGGTGAGTGTAGTACAGAACATCAAATTTCCCCTCATGGGTTAATTTACCGTAGATCACATTATTAAATCAGGCTATATTAGAAGGCACAGCTACAAGTCATACAGTCAAAGTACTGTAAGTCCATCATGAAACAGCACTGTCTTCGTAAAAAGGTAACAGCAGGAGCAGAGCGGTGTGTGGTACAGGTTGTACGTACACCGTGAAATGTTTCTTGTAGACAGTAATAGCTTTTGATGTGAGTTCTGTCCTGACTGCAGAGCGAGCAGACGATATTTCTCTGACAAAGAAAACAAGGCGAGATTCAGTGTGTGTGTGTGTATGTGTGGGCGCTCTCGCTGAGGGTGGTGTGTGATGCTGGTGTGACTGATTTCAAGCGTCTTAGTAATGTGACAGCAATGGAAGAGACAGGTGATGCATTCAGGACAAGTGTCAGGTAAACAGCTCACGCTTGGTCAGGTATTTCATTACAATCTCTCGGGTCTGCTGTACTGGATAATGTGTTATAATCACCCTGCTACATGCGTGTGTCTGAGTGTGAATGAAAGAGGCAGGGAGCGAGAGAGAGAGAGAGAGAGAGAAAGAGAGAGAGAGAGAACACAGTCGTTATTCATGACACAAGCCACCTTCTCTTCAGTAAATGAACTAAATGAAACCCAGCAGTGGAGTCGGATGACAAACTGAAGATAATGTTGTTAAGGCCCTACAGAGGAACAGGGGAGCAGAGTGAGTTTTCTTGCTTACTGTAACAGGCTGATCTAATAATCCGAGTACTGGAACAACAGTGGCACTCGCCTCTGCTGGGACTTGAAAGAGCAGCATTTTAAAAAACAGAGAGGAGGAACAAAAAGGAAAACAAAAGTGAGGAGGACGAACAAAAGGAGGAGAGGAGTGTGACTCGCCCACCCTCAACTCTCTGCAGGGAGAGAAGTAAAAATAACCTACACACACACACACACACACAGGAGGAATAATCCCTGGGCGACTTGGACATATTTAATCTGCCTCTCATTTTCAAGAGGGATTAATTTCTACTTCCTAATCTGCTCAGTGTCCCTAAATCAAATCTCATCTGTGCACTTTTCACTGCACGGCCCGTCTCCAGTCTGACGGCGTGAGTCTACCTGCAGCTACCTCTGGGGCTTAACCAGGATCAGACTAAAGCCACGGCAAGAGACCACGTGAAAGCAAAATAGGGCTCGATTCAGGTGGTGGATGATCTGCTGTAGCACTATTAATGTTTGTACAAGCCGTATATGCAAACCAGACCATTTTTTATGAGCCAACCCCCTCCTTTAGTTTTCAAAATGTAGAACTACAAAAACTAATAATCTGAGAGGAGTTGGCAGGTTTTGTGGTGGGTTTAATAATCTACCAACTCTGAAGATGGTTACGTACTGTAACACATCATTGTCACCTCCATCACATCAGCAGCGGGCCCCACTGCCTGACTGATACCTGCTTTTTATAGAAATATCAGCCATGTGCAATCCTTTATATCAGTCTAACCATTGTACATGCTAAACAAAGGAGCTGTGTGTTTGAACACAAAGCCACATAATCTTCATGCTTCTGCTACAAATGCTCATTTGTTAAACACAGATATATTTTCATATACCATACCATACACTATGGTCCAGGACTCACCCTGAAGTAATCGCTGCACGCTGCCAGGACGGCTTTGTGGGCGTGGAACTTCTGCTCACCGGCGACTAGGGTGACGTCACACAGCAAGCCATCCTTCCTCTGCTGGTTGAGGGCAGAGAGGACCAAGTCCTGGTGGGACTTTGACTGACAGAGCCTCTGTCCTGTCAGCATCTCCCGACTGCTACACACACACACACACACACACACACACACACAGAAAATATGTTGTTAAGCTGAAGGTAGACTAGGAGATGAGACAAAGTACTTGTGTAATGAGACTTTGCTACTATTGGCACTATTATCACTACTACAGCTGGTACTATGACTAACGTTATTACAACTACTACTACTATTATAATTGAACCCTTTAACACATACACCCCTTTCGGGGAGAGTAATTTTGCTTTTACACTCTTTTTACACTATTCAATTTTGAAGTTTTAATGGCTAGACTTCTTTGACAAGCAGGACAACATTATTTATAGCACCGTGTCTCTAGGGATGGAAACATAGGTCAGTCAGACTGAAATATCTCAGCAATTACTGGATGAGTTGCCATTGGATTTTTGTACAAATAGCCATGATGTCCAGAGGATCGCTGTTGTTATGAATGTTAATTTGGATTTGGTCATGCCTTTTCTTAAGTTAAGTGCTAATTAGCAAATGTTATCCCACTAACACGTTAATCTTAGGTAAACATGGTCATATTTGCTAAATGTCAACATTAGCATTGTCATTGTTGGCATGTTGCCTGCTCGCCTAATAGAGCTGCTGGCTGTGGACTCATAGCATTAGCAGTATGTTGAATTTGTACATAGTGTTAGCATCTTGTGGAGAAAACAGCAGGTAGTAAAAGGTTAATCCAATGCTGTGTACACGATGAATTACTAAAATAAATGTCAATAATGTCATTTCCTTTTTTATCATATTAGATATCAAGAATTAAATTAAATTAAATCCCATGCTTTGCCAAGGATGACATTTCCATTATGTCCCCACACATAAGACATATTCTGCCCATCAGTACATTCACAGTTCTCGAGTCAGATTCTGTATGGCAGAGGAGACAAACAGACTGAAAGATTGTGGCTGACTGGCTGACTGATGGACGGCTGTGGATCCATGTAGCACCAAATATCCCCTGCTTTCCAACCCATATTCTGTCCCTCTCCACTTGTACCCATCCATCATCAGCACACCACCCTGTTCATCCAAATCCATCTCTGTCCACTTACAGTTGCAGCAGTCACTCTAAATGTTGCTGTCTGCCAGGAGGCTTGCTCTGTCACCTTCATGGTGATGGGGTGTAAGACAGAGGAAATAATGGGTGTGTGCGTGGGTGGATGCGTGTGCGCGCTACTGGCCAGAGGTAGGATGAATGATGAGTCAGGCTGTTTGTTTGGTAGTTGGTACTCTGCTGGAGGGAAGAGCCAGGGGAGAAAAGGACAAAATTGTTGTGCTGGATGAGAGGGAAGGGAAATTATAGGACTCGGAGTCGGAGTAGTATGGGGGATTTGAGGAGAGATGGAAGCCTTTGAAGCCCTTGATGATAATGAATAAATGAAAATATAAAGCTGAAATGTCATAACTTCCAACTGTTTAAAGCTATAGACTGTGCTGTGTCTTATATTTCAGCTACTTCACTGATTCACAACTGCACTTTCATAAAATTGCTTATTATTTTTTAAAGAATGGTCAAAATTGAAGCAGCAGAGCCCGAGATTGTTTCCCCACAATGCAGCCAAAAGTATATTTTTGCTGAACTCTCCTTGCCCACATCTTTCAAACTTCATGCCTCCAGTTTGTACCACAGGCTTGCAGTTAAAAAAATGTGGTGTCCAAGCTCAAACCAAGACGATGTCATCTGAAGTTTTGTTTTTTTTCCCACAAAGGATTCAGAGCCACAGAACACCAATATCAATGTTTTTACAGGCTGAATAGGACTCCATCTCCAAAAAACTGACCTTGAACTATAATAGTGCAGTTTTGCAGCATCTTTCAGCAGCGAGTGTTGCTGTCTGCCACAGTGTCTTTTTATAATGCCACTGGGAAGGGAAACCAAAGTAAATGGTGGCTTTAAAGATTATATTTTACAAAGGGGAAGGTGGGCAGACAGATTTAAGTCAGGCAATATTCTATATTTTCCTAAAAAAGGTCAAGAAATCCCATGAAAATACCAAAACCAACGGTGAGTTGACTCTGATAGCAAGTGTCTCCTGTGCACCCAAAAGCCTGATATATCTTTTTCCTCTGCACCAAAGATCTCATAAAGAAGCCATGCCATTAAACTGAGTGACAGGTCATTTATTCTGAGTCAATCCCACGTTCACCATCCTGCGGCTGTAAATACTCACTTGCACAGCTGAACACAGTCTCCACAATTTACCTCCGTTTCAGTAAAGTTTGTCTAAAACTACCACGCCCAGCTGTTTTTCAGAAGTTATGTAATCTTTTTTTTTTAATTAATTTATATTTCTTGTCACATTTTTTTAAAGATTGCCATCAGCAGAAAGTGTTGTGGTTATAAAGAATGAATTTAAAGGCTTTGAAGATGACAGCTACAGACAGGTTTGACAGTATAGAGAAACATGTTGTTGGTTTTGATTTTTCCACAGCATTTGCAGCCATAACAAAAATATAGAATGTACAGCCCCTCTAAGTGGGATTATCCATGTCTAATTTCCACTAGCCTACAGCGAAACAATAAGCTGGATAAGAACAGAAAGCCAGTGCAGCCTGCCTATGTACAATTCTCTGTGCATATAGGTGCATATAGGTTTTTATGTTTGCGCCATGAGCTTTTAGCATGCATGTACATGTACAGTATGTATGAACGAAGCAGGCCACTTACCTGAGGCTGGGTTCAGAAGGCATGCCCCTAGACAAAGGAAGAGGTGATGATGGTGGAGGTGGAGGGGAGGTGCTATGTGGCTCCTGAGGACTGTAGTCTCCTCACTGGGGACATACATCAGCCTGATAGGACAGAGCAGCACGTCAGCTTTACTCAGTCCATCCACTTGACCTAGCCACACTGTGACAACCTCCTGAGCAAAGTGTGAAGGGAAGCAAGCGCACATCAAGCCTAAAGCTGACTTCTCCCATCTCTCACCCACACTGGTCTTGACTTTGACAAATTCTTAATTCTACTTTCGAGGCCTTTTCGTGTTTTGAACAGTGGTTACGGCAGCTATAGGCAGATATAGACTTCAGAGAAGGGAATAAACAAGCTCAGCGCTTCTCAAAACAAGCTGTGAGTCCAAATTACACCAAGTCCCTCCGGTGTAGCTACAACCTTGACATAATGTGCTACACACCTGAATATGATATCCCTCCCTGTCTCCTGCAAAATAATACCTAGCAGCACAAGAGGGAAACAGAGGTCAGCACAGATGCACTCTGAAATCCAAGCTCCTCTGGATACTCTGATTGAAATACTACTCACTCACAGTACAGTAAGTCACCCCAGGTCCTCTCATATGGCTGTTTAGCCTGTCTATGTATGTGGTTCACCTTAAGTGTACGCAGGGCTGAGTGTACTACTGGCTGCTCTTCAGTGTAGTCTCCAGCGAGATCTAGTTATCGATCTGTGTATGAGTGACCTTCAGATGCATGGCCACAGGCAACTGCTACAGACTGATGTGAGGGGGAGAAGGAGCAGCATCCTGTGGTCACTTAACCCAACCCCCAAAACAGGCACTGCACATTTCATAGCTTTACCTACAGAAGCTTTTTAATGGTGTGGTTTTTAATACAAAGGATGAAAAATTCAGCAAATGTACTTGGAAACCACATCAGGAGTGGCAGTCAGGGCTAATATTCCATCTCCCTCTGTTTGTCTCTAGAAATGTTCTCCATATAGGTTGCTTATTAAGTTCTGATTGCAAATGACAACATAGCTCATACCCTCTAATTGAGACCTAATGAGTTCCCATCATTTTGGCCTCATAAAACATTAAACATATCCGGAAGGTGGATATATTTAGGATCTGAACATCACAACAAGTAGGCCATAGTTCCCCCGCAAAACACTGTAATCTCCTGACTGAACACAACCACAGTGCAGATGTTGTCTTTTACGCACAAAAGGTAATTAAGGGTCTCCCCATGAACAGCATTGGAATTAAAATTGGGGATAAGGGGGGAAAGGTTTGGGTTGCCAGATAAGCAGACACCATTAGTGCATTAACTGTCACTTTCCAAAAGCTCCCAGCTGTCAAAGGGTTTCCTAGCAACAGGCCAGCGCCTCGGTCCACAAACTATGGGGACGGAGAACAACCTCCTCCGCACGAGCACAACGATCCTGTTGCATCCATCGCAGGGCGCACCGCACGGAGACAATCGGTCAGAGCACCTTACTGCTTTGCAGGAATTGACTGTGTCCAGTTCTCTCCTGTGTTAATATGTCCAAAAAAGCTTACGCACCTCATATGAATGTGTTAGGATTCAGTCCCGTCCCGCCTCCGTTACAACTGTCATTTGATGTCCGAGGTTGCTCTCTTGTACATCCGCGGCGGTTAGGAAATGAGAGCGCAACGGAGGGCAGATGCGCCGCGCTCAGTTATCACGGACACTTTGTTGGATTCACTGTAGCACCTAAATTGTTCGAGTATAACCCCGCCTCTCCACGGCGGTCACATGAATGAGGACACAGAGGGGGTACAGCGCCACCAGGTGGATAATTGTGACGCGACACGGTGAATGAACGCCTGTATGTTTACTACGTACAGTAAAAGAGAGGCCTGCTGGGACAGCAGGGGTCCTCGGAGGATCTCCAGGGGGTGTGCAGAAAAACAAGGAATAGTCTGAAAGTGTGATTTAACGCCATGCTGCTCCACTATTCACTAACTGATACTGGAAAATAAAGCCTATAATGATTTTTGCTATTCATTTTTGTTCATTCATTGTTGATATCTTTATGCACATTACAGTTTTTATATTTCCTGGATAATAGAGACATTAATATGTGAGAAGCAGTCTGTTATGACTAAGTTATTTCTATTTTCACGTCATATATTGCTGTATCAGCCTGAAGGCATCACAGGATTTTAATCCTTTTTGACCTAAATTGATAAATCTGTGACTTCCATCTAGCGGCATGTGGTAAAACTACACGAGCATCCTCACTGTCTTCATCTTTCCATGAAAAAAGCGACAACACCTCCTGTTGATATACAGGGAAGAAACGGCAAATAGTGTCTAGATTAATATACAAGTTGACTGTCTTTAATAAAGGCTGAGATCAAAGTGTTGCGGCATATTTTAGATTCATAAATCCCTGCAGTTTTTCTGATATGCGGCCTGGGAATGTCCCATAAATTCAGCTGCACACATGTTGCGTTCAAGTGTCCTAGTACTTCCCCAGTAGTACTTCTGTCGATGCGTTCAAATAACAGAAATTATTTTCAAATGTTGTTTTTCTTCCATGTGTATATGAGCTAAAGAAAGTGAGTGAGTTAAGAATCTTAACACCATTCAACCGTGTGTAAAAGGGCGAAAGACGCCAAAAACACAAATAAAAGGGATATATGTCTTTTTATTTATTTATTTTTTATATAAATTGGATTTATAAATACACATTATAGTTTTTTCACATGGCATGGTGTTTTATGGTTACACAAACGTATACATCGAGTGTTCACATCGCTTCATAATACAATCTCAGCATGTCCAACCGCCCGTGAAGGCAGCTCCGCTTCACGGCAGACGGAGCAGAAAACACGGAGGGACTCTGCCGGAGCTCGTCGCAGGAAACACGCTACTGAATCCCCCAAAGAATTCCTCCAACGAGTGTCTATGTAGTCAGCTGTTACGTGAACTCCTGGTCAGTCGGGGGTAAGTGTTTATGTTTCGTTTTTTTCAAAACCCTGTTTAGTTTTTCTATAGTTTCCTGTACCAAAGTTGTTTCGGGCCCCCGTCCCATGGCAGCGACCGAGGCAGGGATGTTTACTGTTCTGTTTGGCCGCATTCGGCGTCTAATTTACGGGGGAAAAAAACACTTTCCTGAGGGTTTACTGACACCTCATTAAAGTTAAGTTAAGCATTAAGTTATAAAAAACGTGCCAAAACGTATTTATTGTGTTTTTACTAAGTCGTCTACATTGTACATTGAGGTGGCGGTGTTGGTGATACGTGTCAAATAATTGCTCTGCTAACTTTTATTGTGTGTTTAATCGTTGCTCATATGCTAACCTGAAAGTGTGTGCACTGTATGAACAGTGCTGAAGGTGCTTACTGCGAATATAAACAGTGCTGTGGTAATATTAGGTAAACTCTCACCATAAGTGATCATATCAGCGTATGATAATGGTCAGAGCGCCCATATAAACTTCTTATAATAGCATGTATTCATATTAAAAAACCTCACATACTTTTCATTATAATACACGCATGCATGTGTTAGTATACTGGCTATAACCAGAGCTAATATCCAAAACTAGTCCTGTATGAACCTTTTGAAACTTAAACCTACTGATACTTTGCTTTTGTGTCCACAGGGGAAGTGTTACATTCTGTCAGGCCTTCAAGAGTCTTAGTTACCCTTGCGAGTGTGTGTGTGTGTGTGTGTGTGTGTGTGTGTGTGTGGAAGTGTGACTGCTTTAATGTGAAGTTTAATGTGCATCAACAAGCTCAGACTCATTCTCCTGAATCAGCCTGGATCCTTTAGCATTCCCCACCCCATGTTAATGCATGCTCTTCAAGTCTGCACTGGGATTGACTGGATTTGGGTCCTTTAAATTCCATTTTACTGATGTTTACTGAGTGTTTCTCGTGCTTGAGCCTGAGGACCTCAAGGGGGCTGTATGGGTTCCCAGATAAATGCTTAGTTTATTTGAATTTGCTTAGCTTAATGTGACTCTAGAGGAAAGCACGATGAGAGGGTGTATGATCTGATGATAGGGCTTCAGGTGGTTTCTGCTCTGCAGTTCTGTTGTAAATACAGACATATCCAGTCCTCAAAAAATGTGGGTCTCTATGTAGTTTTAGTCATTTCACAGCTGTGTTATAAACCCATTTCAGTATGGACTCTTTTCAGGGATGAAGGATTCCTATCTGTCACCCAGAGCCACATGCTGACCAGTGATGGGAAAATCTGACCTGCCGCAGTGCCCATCAGCTCCCCTGAGATGACCCCAGGAGAAGTGAAATGCAGATGACAGTGTGAGCCAGGGGAATTCATCATCTGGGCCAAGATCTCTTCTCACGGAGGCAGAAAGAAACCTGTTCTTAGCTGATACAAAAAAACATAGACTCACACACACTCACTCCCAATCAGCTGTGGCCATGCTGATGCCAGGACCACTGTGGGCGTGCCTGGCACTGATGTGGGTAGAAAGCTGCAGTGCCCACAGCCTGTTTACCTGCGAGCCCATCCATGTGCATCGGTGCCTAGGGATGCCCTATAACATGACCTTCTTTCCCAACATGATGGAGCACTACGACCAGGATATTGCAGCCAGTCAGATGGAGGTACATCAGTTTGTTGATGTAATATTAGCCGATCAGTCTCATTGATTGCAAATGCAGACTCATCAAACAGTAGGATATATAGTTATAATTTACATATATGTTATATATTGTTTTCTATTCTATTTAAATTGAAGTAATTAATCATTTAAAGGCAGAACCTCGTACTGATTTATTCCTGTCTTTTAACTGTGTCATTGGGCCGCCCAGTCAATACACACTCATGCTGTGGGTGTGAACAATGTTTGGTGTTCAGCCAAACATTGTTCACACCCACACAACCTAATTTGAAATTCTAGTGGAGGTCCTAATGTTCCCAACACGTGTACTGAGCTTCAACGATGAGCTGGAACACACTGACGTTCACAGCAGCTGACCTACCTTAAAGAATCTCATTAGTCTTGGTTTCCATGGAGAGCTGTAATTATATTGGCCTGTGATCAAAAAGCTTCCTCTCCTTGTAAATAAAAATTAGAATTCAAGTCACATTTGAAGATGATGAACATCATCTCAAAATAATTGCTAGGATTAGTGCTGTTATTAGTGCTGTTAGTGGCCCCAGTCTAGAAATGTCAGTATCTGTCAGCCTTCAGAGGCGCATATTGAGTGAACCATAATTACCATTTCGCAATGGTCATCAACAGGCACACACTCTTATCAGCCACAGTTTGTCCACAAATCATGTCTGATTGTCATAGATCGCTATCCAGTACATAAACTGTTCAACTGTATTATTGTCAACAGGTTAACTATGAAACGCTTTGAATTTCAGCTGTCAAAAATAATTGATTTTAAAAACCAAAGTACAACCCACATTTAAAAGTGAGTGGGGAATTTGTTTGGAAGAAGTAGATTAGGTTCCAGTGGAGGGGGGTTACATACTCAGGTCTGGAAGTTGTTTAGCACTCTGCATTCGGAGAAGTTGTCTCACAATTGAATGACCCTAAAAAGAAAAGAGCATTTGTTTGATAAGACGCTTTTTATAGCAGTAGTACCTCTCCCTTTGTTCTTTATTTTTCTAAGAAATTAGTATATACTTCATATCTTTGGTGGGGTTTTTTTTGTAATCACCAAAAAGAAAGAAGTTAAGTTAGACCTCCTATACCAGACCAAACGTCCTATAGTGTTCTATATAATGCTGCTTAAATTAGCTTGCTAGTTAGTAGGCTAGGTAGCCTTGGTTGCTAGCTTCCACTTTCCAAGTGGACTACAAACATGATGGATCCTCTTAAATGTTAAATGGCATCCTAAAGTGCAAGTGGTTCACAACCAATGTGACGTGTGCATTTTTACGTGTTTAACCTCTTTAAAAAAAGTGTAAATATATGCACATCATGCACAGTATCATTATAATTTGTGTTTCCTTATATTGAATGTGAGGAAAATTTAGATTTCTTCTTGAATCCAGGCTGATCGACATTTGTCTCTGTAAAAAATCTTGCCCAATGTGACTTGAGTCACCAGCTTTGTTTTTCTAAACATGCCTTTAGACCAAGTGTTGTCTTGTGTCTCTCCTCAGCTTTGAACACTGTCCTGGCATTCCTGAAGGCCGGGTTTAGGTTACACACATTTGGTGTCATAGTGCGGAGCATGAACAGTGATCTGTTGAAGGAGTCTTTTGTGTGGCATCTGGCAAAGGTAGCAGGCTAGCAGGTACAGGCTTTTTATTTCACACAGCGAAGTTGGCCACGGGCAACTTCATCGACTTTGTTGTGAGGGGCCTTTGATTTCTGGAGGAAGGGGAGGGACACACCCAGCCTCACACAAAGCCTACCCTGCATACCACAATGAGTATTCTCTCTCTGTTAATCACTCACTCATTTCTCCCCTGTACACAATCTTTCCTCCAAAGTCTTGTCTCCCAGGTGACTCTCTGGCTTACAGTCAACATTACATATCATACATTGCTCCCTCTTTGAAAGTGCGCAGTGATTTATTACAAAAACCTGACGCTGTAATCAAACTTCTGCTTTGGTATGGGCTCAGTCTGGCCTATCAGTCGGATTTTCCGGAGGAGGGCTAACCTTTTTCCGCCCTTGCTCCCAGATTCCGCCAGTGTTTGCCAGCTTTTTAAATAGAAGAGTTTAAAGTGTTGGAATACAAAGAGAAAGGAAAGACTAACTGACAAACTGTAACGGACAGAAAACACTTGAGGGTCTTAAAAGTTTGAGAGGAAGTTTGAAACATGATTTTTAATTTTTTCTAATCCTTGAACTACTTTGCTCTGAAATTCTCTGCAGAGGCTTTTGCCTCTAAGAGCAAATCAGCTTGACTTGTACCGCTGATCCCGTTTGAAACTTTCTGAAATGAGGGCAGTTTTTACAGTAACTCTGCTGCAAAGCAAATAAAGGTCAGATTGTTGAGTAATGGGCAGCTCACTGAGACGGAGTCTGGGACCTCCACAGGAGAGAAACAAGGACGCTTACTGTCAGAGGGGGCAAGCCCAGGCCCCAGAGACGTGAGCCTACTGCCAGACTAGATTTCAGGGAAAAAAGAGGGGAGGAAACATTGAATAGTGTTCTGTGTTTGAGCGTATGTTTGTGTTATGTGTACAAATATTAGCACTATAGACTGACAGAAGTCTATCTGTCAATGTTGGTTAACAAAGGTTCAAACAAAACATCCACATGGCTTCAGGGTAGTTGTGTGAACAAAGTATTCTGGGTAATTTAAGCAATTTAGAGGCAACAATAAAATAACTTACTAACAAGTGTACTCTTACTTAAAATCCAAGGATTTACAAACATCAGCATAGACACGATCTGGACTTGTTTAAGTGGTATGAAGCTGTCTCCAGTGTAAGCCGTGTATATTGTGCTGTAGACACTCTAATGCTGTGGCATCATCAGCAGTCTAACCTATCAACAGCTCTGTGCATTCCAGCCTTCCTGGCTTGTCATTGTGTATTTCCAAACATCCATACACTCATTTCCTGCCACCTCTACCACAGCCCCCTACTTCTCAGACCTCAAGCCCCTGACCAGTGTGTTGAAACGGAAGAATATGGTCCCCAGCCAGTGAATGGGCCCCTTTGTGTGGCACTATAGAACACGGAGGATCAACAAAATGAAGTTAATACTTTATGGACAGCAGTGGTCCTCACCCTTGTTTGATTTGTGACCCGTTAAAATATTGCAAAGTTTACTTTGTGGACCATTTATATATGTCCAGGTGTTATTCTAACCAGGTCAGCCATAATCTGACTTCTTTTCTATTGCTGTTATATCATTTTAAGTAGTGTGAATGTCTTTTGCTGGTTTTGCTACTCTGTTAATCATCTTGTTTGGGGGAAAAAGTCAAAATGCTACATTTTGCCTGCTGTAGGGTTTCATATTTAAAGGTATCAACTTCTGTTGTCTGTCTGAAGTTATCAGATTTCTTCAAGAGTGTCAATGTCAATATAAAACATTTCCACAGATAGAATATACGGAGAAAGTTCAAGTTTTTCACATAAACAAAGACAAAGTCAATACAACGTAACTTTTCTCTCCGCCCCCAGCCATTCATGCCGCTGGCGAGCCTGCGCTGCTCTCCAGACGTCCACCACTTCCTGTGCCAAGCCTTTATCCCAGCATGCACCGAGGAGAACAAGGTGATCCGTCCATGCAGAGAGCAGTGCCAGAGCGTTCTGTCTGACTGCGAGAAGGATATACAGGTCTTTGGTGTCACCTGGCCTCCTGAGCTACAGTGTGACAAGTAAGAACACCACAATAGCAGAGAATCCACAAGAGCAACACCAGAAGTTCTTGATCAGTACGTTAAAAGATTTTTGTTTTTTTTGTTTTTTCCCACTAGATTGGACCCATGTGGCTTTCCTGATGGTTCTGCAACTCCTGTAACCACCCCAATGACCTCTTCATCATCCAAGAGGGACCTTGGCTTCTGGTGTCCACTGCAGCTGAAGACCAAGCCAGGTCATGGATCATCATTCCTGGGTGCCCAGGACTGTGCTCCCCCTTGCTCCAACATGTACTTCAAACCCCACGACATTGAATTTGCCAAGAGCTTCATCGGCGTGTGCTCCATCATCTGCTTGGGCGCCACGCTCTTCACCTTCCTGACTTTTCTCATCGACGTCAAGCGTTTCCGCTACCCAGAGCGCCCCATAATCTTCTACGCCGTCTGCTACAGCTTTGTCTCGCTCATATACTTCATTGGTTTCCTGCTGGGGAACAATGCAGCCTGTACCAAAGCGTCTCATCCTACCGGTGTGGATACAGTGGTGCTGGGTTCTCAGAGTAAAGGCTGCACTCTGCTTTTCATGCTGCTCTACTTCTTCTCCATTGCCGGTATAGTCTGGTGGGTAATACTTACCATCACCTGGTTCTTGGCAGCTGGACCCAAGTGGAGCTGTGAGGCCATAGAGAAGAAAGCGGTACGGTCAATTGTTAGTAGAGAATATAGATAAAAAATCAAAAGAAATATAGTGAATGCCGTTGAAAATATTGATCACTGTGGCCTCTCTCTGTAGGTGTGGTTCCACTCTGCTGCATGGGGGATCCCCGGGGCGTTAACCGTTATGCTGCTGGCCCTGAACAAGGTTGAAGGGGACAACATCAGTGGAGTTTGCTTTGTGGGGCTGTACGACCTGGACGCCCTGCGCTACTTTGTTCTGGCTCCTCTGTGTGTGGGCGTCATCGTCGGCCTCTTCCTCATCCTGGCGGGCATCGTTTCTCTCAACAACGTCCGGCAGGTCATCCAGCACGACGAGCGCAACCAGGAGAAGCTGAAGAAGTTCATGATCCGCATCGGCGTCTTCAGCGGCCTCTACCTGGTCCCGCTGGTCACCCTCTTAGCCTGCTACACCTACGAACAGAGCCACCGCACCACCTGGGAGAATACCTGGATCAACGACCATTGTCAAGAGTACAGCATCCCCTGCTCCGCCAAGGTAGCTGTGGTTTCCGAATACGTTAAGGGAACATTAAAAAAAGGCTTTCCAACTCATTCTCTCTGTTAGTTATGTCCACTTTGTCGCTGCTGATTGAAGGTCTGCAGCCTGTCACGGTTGACTAAAACCACAACGTCGTCTCTGCATTATGTCAGTCATATTAGCACACACACACCTGTGTTATTCACATTAACCTCAAGACTCACTCTGATCACATCATTGAAAAATTCAGTTCATCCTTTAACTACACCAAAATGGCTCTTAAGAGGTAATTATGGTTTTTAACTGAGAGAACAGTATGGAATGGAAACGCCACATTTAAAGAGTCTTTGTGAGCGCCATCTGATCCAGATAGACTGGCTGTGCCATAAAAAAAGAGCACAATTTCCTTAGCAACACACACACCTAATTACTTTAAAAATGAAATAACAGTCTGGCCAATTCTTAAATGGGCCACTACATGTGTGAGTA
The DNA here is from genome assembly GCF_000972845.2 of Larimichthys crocea. Lineage (NCBI taxonomy): Eukaryota > Metazoa > Chordata > Actinopteri > Sciaenidae > Larimichthys > Larimichthys crocea. The sequence continues at coordinate 26,414,395 of NC_040023.1, forward strand.
AAAGAGTGTAAAAGTATCCAGTGTGAAATTTGAAGCAACTAAATTTAAATATTTTGACAGATGTTTTAATAAAGGCCTGGCTTTTTTCAAGGTAAAAGGAAGCTCACAGAGCTTATACATAGACCAAATGCACACAATTCAGTATAGAGATCACGTAAACAACAGAATATTGAATATTTGTATGTATTTCAAATTTTGGATGGCGGCCCATTTTTACTCAAAACAACTTTTACTCATAAGACAGGAAAAGTTAAAGAAAACCTGTAAGAAGGACAATGTAAAAGAGAAACACAGCTTGCTCAGTTATTCATGAAATGTTATTATCTGAGGCTAAAACTTCAAAACCATGATTCTGTCTCAAGTCTAAATTGGTTTGGTTTCAGACAACAGAGCTCGACCGCCCTGACCTCTCCCTGTTTCTCGTGAAGTATTTAATGACGCTGGTGGTTGGAATATCTGCAGTGTTCTGGGTCAGCAGCAAAAAGACCTGCTCTGAGTGGGCCTACTTCTTCAACAGAACCCGCAAGAGAGAGTGAGACCACATCTTTTGTCCTGTCACATGTTCAAATTTAGTTTCCGTGAGAAATGTATATCTAGTGTGACTCTCCTGTTCTCTGACCCACAGTCCGATCAGTGAGAGCCGCAGAGTGCTGCAGGAGTCCTGCGAGTTCTTCCTCAAGCACAACAGCCGCGTCCAGCACAAGAAGAAGCACTACAAGCCGAGCTCCCACAAGCTAAAGGTCATCTCCAAGTCCATGGGCACGAGCACTGGCGCCGCACCCACCAATCCCTCCACCGCCGCCACAATAACCAATCAAGGAACCTCTGTGCTGGGCAACCATGAGCCCCATATGCAAGGTTCTCTGTCTGAGGCCTCAGCCAGGGAGCACCTGGACAGGGGCACCTCCAGCCGAAACTCCCGGAGGGGGGAGAGGGAGAGGGAGAGGGAGGTGGGAGAAAGACGTAGCAAAGGCGGGAGCTCCAGTAAGATCAGCAGCCACTCAGGGAGCATACTCAGAGTCCCTGATGGGAGGTGAGTGAGACAGATGTGGAATAGCCAGAACTGTTAAATGTTTCATTATTTATGCTTGTGAAAAGAACAGAGGTAACAGTGTGATGCAAGCAGAATTTACATATTGATATAATGGACATTTGTGGTGCACCTCAGCTCTGTTTAAAGGTCCAGTGTGTCAGATTTAGGAGGAGAAATATTAATATCTATATCTATGTTTCATCAGTGTATAATCACCTGAAAATAAGAATTACATTTATAGACACCTCTTCCATAGAGTTGAAGAACCATGTTTCTACAGTAGCCCAGAATGAACGGTTCTAAATAGGCGTACAATTCATGGCTACCATAGTTTCTCCTTCACAATAGGAAGGAGAGGGTGAGGCAAGAGGGTTGCAATTAGAAACTACACCACCAGATGTCACTAAATCCTGCACACTGGTCCTTTAAGAGGCTCGTTTCTCTGTTATATGGAACTATATCTGTACAAGTAATCACCATCATGAATCCATGTTGTGTCCTGGCTGGTTTAGGATGACTCCCAGGAGCGAGCTGTCAGAGGTCAGGCAGGTCCCCAGTGGACAGCAGCATCCAGCTTTAAACCTATCACACAGCAGCAGCATCCAAGACTCCACCCACCAGCTGGTGCACCGGGTGCCTGAGGAGAGCAAGGACACAAAGGACAGCAGCTGCTGAGACATCTGAACCCAAAATTTATCTGTGCGTCCATCCATCCATCCATCCTTGAAACCACTCATTCATGTATCCGTTTCAAACCCATCCATGTTATATGTCATATAAGCTTCATACGTCACATTATGATTGTATCAGCTACATTGTAGTCAGTGAATGTTCATCTCCAGCAAATTGTCCAATACCTTGAGTATTTCAGACGTAGTGTGTTCAGAATGTGTGCGTTTCAGCAGAGAGAGGAACAGAGTTGGATTGTTTTAGTTACGGTGACAGCTGTGTCTTTGAGCTTTACTGAGTTTCTGGCCTCATACCTGAATGTTGCAGCAGCACAGCTGTTTTCCACCTATCCGTCTACCAATGGTCATTCATTTTTTATAGCATGCATTAAAAACTTTAGGTCTTCTGTTTTGTAGATTGGTAGCTCTATGACAGAATGCATACCAGTAAAGAAATGCAATATTTATGTAAATATTCTATTTTTCAGAAATGAAGTCTTTCACTGGACTAGTCACGACACTGAGTGTTACGTTAAGAAAGGTCACTATATTGCCAAACATTCTTCCTGTGGTAAACTATTTTTTGAATGTCTTGTTGTCCTTCCTGGAAAGATGGTTTCTCTTCAAACCTCATGTTGTAAAACACACAGTGTGCTACTTTATTGCTCCTTTTGAAAAAAAAAGGCATACTCTTAAACTTGATATAGCTGATTTTTACACAATGTTGAATTTTTGATTTTCTTTCTTTGAGTTTCTGTTGCACAAACACTTATGGTGCAGAGGTGTCTTCAAAAAAGTGTCCTGTGGATCTGGATAAAGCTTTATAGTTTTCTACAAGAACGTGCCTTTCCTTTAAGTAGCTCTTCATCTTCAAAGAATCTCAAAGAACCTCCAGATGTTTTGCATGTGTGACGTCTACCCGTGTTCTCAGCATAACTTAACATGATTTTGAGTCAGATTGAGGCAACATATCAAACAGGCTTTGCACTATTTGTCATTAGAAGCACAGACCGCTAATTCTTAAGAACAAATAGTCATAAACGAATGCAAAAAGAGAGAATTTGGGGCTTTTTTCAGGGCTTATTTATAACATATGGGTCACAGACCATATATTTCTTTTTAAGTACTTCCAGCGCACCTTCTGTGAATTATTTGAAAATCTGTCATGCTGTACTGTCTACTGTCTTTACCTTTTATATTTGGGAGTCACAGGACAATTCCAATAACACTAATTAAAAGGGAATCCTACTTGTGTTGTACATGTATATTCTTACTCTGACATGTGGACGAGGGTCTTTCTTATAATGAACCTAGACTTAGTTTAGTCTATGAAATGCTCTATACTTTTGTGAACCACGTTTTTTACTGTGTTTTTTTTTAATGTAGCCTATCTTGTCAGTTGAATTTTGTATCAATCCAATTTAATTTTAATAAAAATATAATTGAATAAATTGAATTGAATTTTACTTTTACTTTAACACCACTGATATATTCGCACACACAAACCTGGAATAAAAGAATGCTTATTAACTCAGTCTGTTGCACACAGCTGCACATACGAACATCACAGGGATGTTTTTTTTTCCTTCAGTCCGTTTCTCTACATGTTGACTGGCTCCTTTCCTCCTCGTCCTGCCCTCCTCTGGACTAAAACTGGCTGGAGTTGGAGTCAAACTGTCGCCACAGATCTCTGTCAGAAGGAGCGCACAGTTGTCTATTGAATGATGTCTCCACTCGTTGCCCGCCTGCTGCTTCTTGTCTGCTTGGCTTTACCTCTTTATGGCGTGGAAAAGGTGAGAAATAGAGGATACCGAAAGGATCCTGACCATGAAAAGGTAAGAGAGAGTTAGCGGAGATGATCATGTAGCCGCTATGATCATAAAAAAAAAAAAAAAAAAAAAAGTAAATCTGTGGCATTTCAGGAGAGATTTGTGCGTTTAGGACAGAGTTTGCGGCTTCTTATAACAAAATAAGCACTAAATATGAAAATATAATTCATGCATTCAAATGACTTCGCGCTTTGTTATATTTTTGAACGCATCTATATTAACATGCGCATGTTCTCATCCTTGGATTTTTTGTTCTTGCGCAATGCATTGCTGTTTTCTCAAAAGTATCTTTAAACGACTGGTTTCCCAAAAAAAAAAAAAAAGGGAGTAAAGTAATATGCTGATTCATCCATATGTAGGCTTACAGTGCAGTCAGTGTGTGGTCACCACTTTGGCAAAACAGGCTCCAAAAGTACCTGGTCCCAGCAGCAGATGGGAAAACACTGTTCTATAGCTTTTGTGTGGTCAGCTGGTTCTCTATGAGTCCAGGTCTGGCTGCTTTCCAGCAGACTGAGTGGACAGAAAGAAATCCCCTAACAGGAAGTTGGGGTCAGGCTCATGCTGCCTGTCTGTCTCTCTTTGTTATCAATCTGACTGCTTTAGTAGCTTAAAAGGTTATAAGGTTATACATCTGTTGGATTTGGGTAACAATTTGTGATTGATATCTTAATTCTGATAATGTGTGATAAAATATCTGATATATTCTCCATCAGCCCTCCTGTCTTAGACTCTTTGTAAAGAATTGCATAACCTCTGCTGTGGGTGGAGGAGAAGGAACAAAGTGGACACACATTTCTCTCTTTAATCTCTTGGGGAGTCAAATGAAAGTGAAACTGGTGTTTATTTTCCTGGGACTGTGTGGACCTCCCTCGGGGACTCCTACAAGTCTGCATACCCCACTCTGAGAACCACAGAGTTCGAGCGGTTGCGCTTATTATCCCTTTAAAGTCATATTCCACAATTGAGACCACAGCAGAAGTAATGAATAGCATTTTATGTTACCATCTGTATCTAGTGCACTGGAAATGATGCAGAAAAGCCCAACTGCACTAGACACTCTGAAGAAGGAAGATCTACTTATTTGGTAATCATGAAAATCCTATTTTGCATCCTCTCCAGAGCCTCTGAAATGAAAAAGTCTCAAAGCTGAGCATTATTACCCACGCAGTGCATGCTCCAGGAGAGCTTCAGCCCTTGCTTCGGTGTTGACTAATGCATGAAATACTACTGATTCCTCAGCAAATGCAGCCTTTATGCTTCAGTTACAGTCATATACTGTGTGCTACTAATATTCAGTATGCAGGCAGCACCGCTATAGAGACAGCAGACAGTGGACAGAGGTTCCATTCATTAGTCTGCTTTGAAATTTCTCCAAAAATCCAACCCTTAATAAAACACTGACATATTTCCTTAGCTGAATATCAACCAAACGGGCACATTTCCACATTTTGCCACCTTATTAGCAAGGTTCTTAGACATTTTGTCCTTTTTTTCCCCCGTGAGGACAGATTCCAGATCTATTATAGCTATATATATATATACCAACCCACAATCTACTGGTTTTATCACAGCCTTCTCAGTTTCCTAGAGAGATGATGTCAGTCCTATTATCTCCAGGTTGCTCCAGTATAGCCACTTAATGACTAGAACAGACTCTCAAACATCTGTTTTGCAGCAGCTGGCATCAGAATATTGTAATTCTCCCTACATTTACGCATTTTTCCTGATTCGTATCATCTGAAATAGATTTTTTTGACTTTACCCCGGGGACTCAAGTCCAGACACATGTTAAAGCTGGAGTAAAACCTCTTTGTTCTCCTCTCTGGCCTGGGGATCTTTTTTCTTTTTCTTTTTCTTTTTCTGACCTAATGCCTTCTGGCCATGTGCCCCTATAAATGCTCCACAGCTGCATGCAGAGCAAAAGGGCAGCAATGACCCAACAAAACCAGACCTTAATCCTTTTGGCACTGGTGTTTTCTTAAGGGCGAGGACGCTCTTCTACGTGTCAGTTTGTGTCTGTCCTGACTGAAAGGAAGACACTTGCACATCGCATAACCAAAATTTAAAATCCAACTCCAACTAAAAAAAGCTTCGACAGCTAACCTACACACTGTAATCTGCTGCTCAAATTGTCTCTTTGAAGAACATGTTAGGCAAAGCTATCTTGGATCTTAATTGTGTCTATCTCTGTATGTGGTAGAGCCGTTTTGGCAAGCTCCCTTGTCTCTGTGTGTGTCTGTGTGTGCTTGAGTCAAGCTTGAGTAAGATGCGGCATCTGTTTAAACATAGCAGGAGATTCAGCTGGACAATGAATCACACCGAGAGAAGCAGGGACAGACGCCTACTAATTTAGGCCATTACCAAACCTTTAGTTCCTCATTAACACATGCTCTGTCATTCACTTGCTTCATGGCTTTGTGGCGTGCTGGTTCTGTTGCTTTGCCTTGGTTTGGACCACATTTGTTTTTGCACTCATTTCAGCCCCATGGCACTGGGTTTGTTTATATGACCGGTTAATGAGGTATAATTTGGCTTCTTGTGTGTGATGGTTGGATGAATGGCAGCATTCAGGTGTTTGTGTTGCATGCAACCCAAACAGGAAGTTACCTCCAAGGGAGGATAAAGAAAATTTGAAACAGGAAGTTAGATAACAATAGGCTGTGCAGATGTTGTTGGCTTCTTTTCATTGTCAGCCTTCATGTCTACATGCTCTCTTCTTCTTCAAATTTTCTAGTATGGCACTTGCATGCAGGGACCGGCAGGCACCCCTGGCAGAGAAGGTAATCCTGGAACCAATGGCATCCCGGGAACACCGGGCATCCCTGGTCGTGACGGGCTGAAGGGTGAGAAAGGCGAGTGTATTAATGAGATTTTTGAAGAGCCCTGGAGGCCCAACTACAAACAGTGTGCCTGGAACTCTCTGAATTATGGGATCGACCTGGGTAAAGTAGCTGTAAGTATCTCGATACAGCATGTTTCTGAGGAATGAGGGTGTCTGTTGGAGCCATTTTCTTCAGTCTACAGAAACATTAACATAAAAGTTCTCTGTGCTGTGTTGCAGGACTGTACTTTCACCAAGCTGCGTACAGACAGCGCCGTCAGAGTCCTCTTCAGTGGTTCCCTTAGACTCAAGTGTAAGAATGCATGCTGCCAGAGGTGGTACTTCACCTTTAATGGAGCAGAATGCACAGGACCCCTGCCCATAGAGTCCATCATCTACTTAGACCAAGGAAGTCCTGAGCTCAACTCAACCATCAACATCCACAGAACATCCTCAGGTATGACTCAAGCCATTGACCTTGTTGTACAATAAACCTGAACCAACAATGTCTTCTCCTGTGCTAGATGAAACTATAGGCTAAAGCGACATTTCTACATTTTGGGGAATATGCGTGTTCACTCTCTTGGCAAGAGCTGGATGTTAGATGGATGAACTGTAGCCAGCAGCTGGTTTGCTTAGCTTAGCACAAAGACTGGAAACAGGGGGAAACAACTAGCCTGGCTGGTTAGTTATGGAAAACTAACATTTTCTCTAAAGGCCAACTGTTTGTTTAGTTCATTTAGAAGACGGTCAAAACACTAGACTGACATTACTAGTCAATCTTCTCTTCTCATCTCAGCAAGAGAGCGAATAAGCATATTTCCCTTTTCTTTCAAGTGGTTATTTAACGTCAGTGGTGAAATTACACTCCTCCAATTAGGGTTTGGAAAGTTCTTCACCGTGTCAGAAAACAAAACAATTAACAATTTCTGTCTCTGGAGACAGTTTGGGTGTTCCCAGAAATTCATTTGCACTGTCTTCTCATTTTGTCTCCCCAGTTGAAGGGCTGTGTGAGGGTGTGAAAGCAGGGTTGGTGGATGTGGCCGTGTGGGTTGGGACCTGTGCCGACTATCCCAGAGGTGACGCATCTACAGGGTGGAATTCAGTATCCAGAATTATCATTGAGGAGCTGCCCAAATAAAAAAATAAAAACATGTTACATGTAAGGGAGGGACCAGTCGTTAGTACAACAGTATGTTATCCTGCCCTCCAAAATGATCAGGTACGGTTTGCTGAGGGGGTCACAGCATCACTGATGCTAACTTGAATGTTTTTATGTTTTGTTTAAATACTATACTAGTCGACAGGCCTATAAACAAGAATACTGTCATTCTGTCTACCAGGAATTAACTTTGTACTGTAGCTGTACTTCCTATGGGTGCTGTTGGTATACAGGTACCATTTAACAGACATTGTGACAAGACACTGACGATATTTAAACTATGTACTCATGTGACCTGTTTATATTCATTCTTACTGTTAATAAAGCCATCTTTTTTTTAAAGAACTGAACCTGAACTGTGACTGCTTTTTGAGCATGCAAACAATTCAATGTAGGCACAAAAGTAATACATTTAATATATTTATATACATATCAAACATTGACAATGCATGTTGCAGTTTGTTGCCAGGAAGATAATCTGAACAAAAGTATAAACTGATGTGTGTGTGTGTGTGTCCGGAACAAAAATCATCTCTATTGCTGCTGTGTGTTTATATAAAGAAATAATTTAAAAGACAAACTAATATTACACATACACACAACTGGAAACCTGAGCTCAGCTTTTCATATTTCAGCCTGTATCCCTTTCTGTCACAAGAAAAGATCAAATGTAAACAGAGGTTTGATAAAACATTTATCAGCCTCCTTGGACATGAGCGTGGAATGCTGATTTACTCATCATTTTAAAAAAACAGACTGTGCACGTAATTCACCATCACTTTTCACTAAAATAGAGTTTGTGTTAAAAAAATAAGAATCCACTGTTGATTCCATTTCTCAGTTTGTCAACCTCAGTCATTTTCTGTGCAAGTGAAGGCTCCTCACATCAGCACGTTTGCACGGCCGCTGCGCAGAGAGTTCGGCTTCAGTCTGATGCTTTTCTCTCTGAATGACACCACAGTGTCAGCGTGAGCTCAGAGTCCTTGCAGCTGTCCATGCCGTGCTTTTAGGCCTCATTTATTTTGTCCCAGGAAGCGAGACACATTCTCATAAACTAGAAAGGTGATGCAGCAGGCGGGAGTGACACGAATCACATTGGGGATGATGCCTTTGTAGAAACCAATGGCACCTTCGTTTCTGCAGAGAAAGGACAAAAACATTATTATAACATTATTTTTTTTCTTAACAGCAAATTTAGAAAGTGGGACCAGGATGACATGTTCTTTGTGAGGGGATCAGTGTCATACCTCCATGTCCGCCTGATGACATCCATAACTCCACTGTATTTGTTGTGCTGGTCTTGCAGGCGTGCTCGCACAACCTGATATGGATATGTTGTGGCCACAGCGAATATTTTGGATAAAGCCGCCATTGTGATATATTCCAACGCATTCTGTTTACACAGATGGAGAGAGACAGAGGGAGAAGGGAGCAGAGTAGGAAAAGTGATGAGTCACTTCTTTAACTGCTAGTTATCAACTGTGGCCTCCGTCTTATTAAAATGAACATTTACAAGCTGTATGTCTGAGTTTTATTCATCGCTGACCATGTTTCCAGACTGCTTGTGGCTCACGGAGTTAATGACTCACCAGCTTTGCATCTGAAGGCACTTTCTTGTACTTGTTGTAGTCTCTCTTGAGCTCTTCGTAGGCCATGAACTGCAGCGCTCCGTGAGATGTTCCAAACAGACCAGGAACGTAACCCTTTGAAGAACATGCTTTGTTAGACAATCTTTAATGACGCGCTAATATATGCATAAGAGGCATGATCTAGAAAAGACAAAGCCCACAACACTGTTCTGACTCTGTAGCTGTGTGCATATGTAAAATTCTTTAAATCAGATTTGATCAGACACTTGGGGTAGGGTAATAAAATTCTCATTTAGCCAAGAAGCTAAAATCCTGCAGCTTAAATACTCTGGACTTTATCATTATTCATGGCCTCTACTACAGCTAATATAGGCTGGCAATGCCCTCTAGTGGTGACTCATGAACCAGTGCAAAACCTCTTTCCAGCCTCTTGACATACAGGACAACTTTTGTTGCAGTAAATCCTGTACAGAACAGCTTAACCATCCCATGAACTACATTAAAGTACAAAGAACCACTGACGTCTAACCTTGTATAGTCCAGACACTCCCTCATAGCGATAGATCTTGACCAGAGCGTCTATCATCCCCTTGTACTGCTTACTGGTCGGGTCAGTGTTGTACTGCAGCACCAGTCGGGTCTTGGTCACCCAGATTGGGTTGGTTAAGGTGAGAGTTAAGATGCCTAGGTGAGGACAAGTATGCAGTGTTAACCTGAGGCTGACAACATTTGCCTAATATACTCTCTGACTAGATACACACGATTGTTAACACACACACACACACACACACACACACACACACACACACAGTCAGCTCCTTCAGTGTTTTAATATTATTAACAGTGCATTTTGTGTGCACAACATTGTGAGAATGCAGTCACATTTTCACATTAAAGGGCTAATTCAGCTTATTTGAAGTGGGGCTGTATGAGGTACTTAACTGTAGTCAGCGTGTTACCTACAGTTAACAGTCAGCACGTGTCCAGCTTGCAGACAGGTGGAGCAGCATTGGAGCTAAGCACTGCTGTGGATGTGGACATCAACAAAAGGCTACACCTTGCACAGCAAGCATTGATAGATTATGGATGACAACCACGCCGCTTCAGAATAACTGAACTAACCCTTTAATGTCATGAATCCATGACGCCAATTTGCCCCTTTTAAATAAATACAGGCTGCTATAGTACTGACTCACATTAGATCACTAAATATTATATTTTATGAAGATAACGTGTCACATCACAAAGCAACTCTTGACTTCTGTTTATGTCAATTGCATGCACAGGAACAAGCTCTATAACAAAAGGAGCGCCTATAGAATATTTCTAATTTATTTTGGAGGCAAAAGTTGTTCAGAGTACACAGTACCAGTCAGATGTTCCTAATTACAGAAGCTAAATTTTTTTGCCCCTAACTTCATTCGGCCAGCAGGAAACAGATCCATGTGACCATGTGAGACTACAACAGGAACCAGCTTTCATCAGCCTCGTGTCTGTTAAGGCCAGCTCGGAGCAGTACTAACTGGATGTCGTTGTTGACCATGTGCTGATTATGTGAGTGTGTCAGCAGGCCGGCAGTGTTCAGTTGCATGTAGCACTAACCTGCTCCGGCTGCCGACACCAGGTGCTCTGTGGCACTTAGGTCAGTTTGGCGACCCTCCTTTGCGTACCCTTTGATTGCATTGTAGCTGTAAGAGAAGAAGACCTGTTGTTAAAAAAAAAAAGGAAACAACTGATGAAAAACATCACCATGCAGCTTATAGCTTACGTACAACAAGAAGTAGAGACCCCAAGACGCTCCAGCACCCCAGACATTGGGTGTCACTCCTTGATAGAGTCCTCTGAGTCCCTCCTGCAGCCACACACTCTTCATACAGTGTAATATGCCACTGTACTTTGGCCTGAAGTCCAATCCATCACTTACTGCATTGAAAGGACATTAAATACCTTTGTTATGTCAGCCCAATGTAACATTAAACATCAACAAACACTAAATGATCAGATGATCAGATTTCTGAACACGTGTTTCCATTCAATGTCAAGAAACAAGATGTCCACACTTCACAGAGCTCCTCACTGTTCTATTACAAATGACAATTATCAATCATTTAAATATGACGTCATACTCTACCTGCAAACCTGATTTTGACCAGATCCAGCGGGTGAAGCACTAATGTTGACACCACACCTCCACTCAGTCCCGCGACCAGGTTCTCTATCCTCACATGGCTGAAGACCTGCTTGGCGTGTCCGGCTATCGAGACAGCAGAGACGGGTTTTGTGGACAGCCCCGTGTCTGCCACGTTAACGGCGCCGTTGTTTGGAGCCGAGCTCATGTTTACTACTAATATTAGCTAACTCCTGTCAGCTAGCCGCGTTTACAGCGTCAGGTAAGGTAATGCTGAGGTCTGATTTAAAGAACACACACTCATTGACACTGCTGCGCAGTTTAAATGTGGTATGAAGACAGTGCGACCTTCTGGAAACTTCCTAACTCTCTGACTGAGCTGAACCACGTTTCAGGCATGCGGTGACACTTCATGGCTGTTGCAGCGTTATCCAGAAATGTCAAGCAGCAACGCCACTGCTCGACCTTGCTGCTAGTATTAGGTAAAGGTCAAGCTGTCAGAGTTAAGAGAGATACTTCCGGCTCTAACCTTCAAAATAAAACAGTTTTTAGACGGACGATTCAGGAAAGTAAGCTCATTATAAATATATTTATAGTATTAAACGCTGGTAGCAACACAAAGGTTAGTGAAAGGTGCAGAGGTGAATGTGACATCTGAATTTGTGTACATTTTAAACCTTATTCTTCTACTCTGTTCTTTTTTTGTTACCCCACTTGAAATGTACTACATGTTTCATATTAACATGTTTTATCCTTCGCGTGTTTGTTTTTATTCGTTTTATCTGAATGACTTTACACGTGAGTCTGTGTATTTTTCGCATTTTTCTCATTTTTTATCCAAGTCAACTTACGTCTTCCTCCTCCTCTCGTTTATCTGTCAAGTCTCTTGTTGACCTTCGTTTGTACTTCCGGTTAAACTCTGTAGCTTCACGCGTGCGACTGACGCAACCAGGAGGACTGGACATCCCACAATGCAACGCGGTGTCCCGTGAATCTCTTCTTCGTCAACACATGGGGCCAGGGCTCGCTCATGTTTTTCCTCGTTTGTCTTAAAATATAAATACATTTTAATAAGCGCGCGTCTGTTGTCACACTGCCGCCAAATGAAAGTTAAAGTGCTGTCGAGGAACCCGGATGATTATGTTCGGGAGACCAAGCATGACATTCAGCGCGGTGAGTCAGAAACACGGCGTGCTAGCTGCGTGCTAGCCTGGTTCACACAGCAAAGCAGTCAGACTGAAGTTATGTTAGAGGAAGTCCACGCTGTCTGCGAGCTTGTATATAAAGTACATGGCGTAATAATAAAATGCGTTTCAAACATGTGTTTGTGTGACTCACAGCTGCAGCAGTAGCACCTGTGTAAAGCTGTGAATGAACCTTCAGCATGCGTGCAGCTCCTGTAGGTTTGCATGGAGTCAGAGGAGGGAACAGTCAGGGTACAATATGGTCAGAAGGTGTGAGTGCTGTGACAAGTCTTAAATGGATTGATGTATCATGTCCAGTTGTTGGTAGTGTTGGAGAGGAGGTCCTCTCTGAAGAGCTGGAGTTTTTTAAAGGTAGAGAGGGACGTCCCTGATCTGGTACAAACTGGTAATGCGTTCCACCAACTGGGAACAACACACGAGAGAAGTTTGAAATACCTTGAACGAACAGGTGGCACAGCCAGGCGTCGTGAGGTTACATATGTCTGTATAAGGGTGTTCAACTAGGTAGGTGCAGAACCAGAGACAACTTTGTAGTCAGCATCAGTGATTTGAATTGAATGCGGGCTGCAACAGGTAGCCAGTGGGGCTTGATGGGGGTGACCTTTTGGTTTGGTGCTGAGGTAGAGCGGGTCCTCCACTGATCAGATGATCGGTGGTCCAGTCTGCATGTCAAAGTGTCCTTGGGCAAGATACTGAACCCCAGATTGCTCCCTGGATAAAAGCGCCAGCTAAATGTAATGTAAATGTAACATCAGAATGGACTCAGGTTGTATGAGACACATAAATGTGTATGAAGAGCTACAGCAGAGTATCCACAAGATGACAATTAAGTTTATGTCATTAAATATCACATATCTGGCTCCAACACTTCATATCATCTGCACTTCAGTATCAACATCTCTGCGATTGAACTTTCCTCCCAGCTCATCAATGTGTGATCTCTCTCTGTTCTCAGTCCCTAGAAACTATGACCCAGCACTTCATCCGTTCGAGGTGAGCAGGGAGTACACCCGGGCTCTGAATGCCACCAAGCTCGAGAGGGTGTTTGCCAAGCCTTTCCTGGCCTCTCTGGATGGACACCGGGATGGGGTGAACTGCATGGCCAAGCACACCACGAGCCTCTCCACCTTGCTCTCAGGCTCCTGTGACGGGGAGGTAACTATCAGCTAATAGTGTTGTTTGTCACACCTTTGGGGCGGTGACATTGTGCACTATATAAGTGTGCCACTCTTGTTCTTGTCACTGACGTCATGTTTTATTTTATCCTTAGGTGAAAGTGTGGAATCTGACCAAACACGAATGTGTCCGCACACTCCAAGCACATGAAGGTTTCGTTCGGGGAATGGTTGTCCGCTATTGTGGGACGTCCTTCTTTACGGTGACTGCTGCCTTTCAACATCTGAGAAGAGTTTTCTGCTTCTTTCTTTATTAGCTGACCTCTAACACAGCTTCTGTTTGATGTCTTGGGATGCTGTTGGTAACAGGTTGGTGACGACAAAACAATCAAGCAGTGGAAAATGGAGGCACCAGGTTACGGAGAGGAAGAGGAGCCACTCAACACTATTCTGGGAAAGGTACAATCAGAGTGCACATGCTGTATTATTATGATTAT
>NC_040023.1:26428902-26439425 GCF_000972845.2 Larimichthys crocea
GCTCTTTAGATTAGTGTAGTTACTGTGACCTTTGACCTCTCAAGCATTAATGAAATATCACCTTTTGCCTCTGGTAAAATTAATCCTTGTCACATGCAGACAGTCTTCACAGGACTGGACCATCACCAGAAGGAGGCTGTGTTTGCAACATGTGGCCAGCAGGTGGACATCTGGGATGAGCAGAGGAGCAGCCCGATCCGCTCTTTCACCTGGGGCGTGGACAGCTTCAGCGCTGTCCGATTCAACCCAGTGGAGGTGAGACACCATGTTTCCGCACACTTCCACCCACCTTCCCCTGTCACAGAGTGAACAGCACTTAACGTTTTGTCCATGTTTAAATACATCACATCAAAGTGCCTATAGTCAAACTTATTCAAATCTGCCGCCCTGCTGATATGTTTAAAGTTAACAGTTTTCATCTTTCCGCAGACTGAACTTCTCGCGAGCTGTGCCTCTGACAGAAGTATAGTCCTGTATGACATGAGAGAATCGGCACCACTTAAAAAGGTAGGCCCTGCCTTTGAGCTGCTGCAGGGATTTTCCTCTTGCTCTTCTCATTTCTTCACAGCGACATTACATAGTTTATAGTACATGTTTGTTTTCATTTTCCTCTGTAGGTTATTATGACAATGAGGAGCAACACGTTATGCTGGAACCCTATGGAAGCATATTACTTCACATGTTCAAACGAGGACTACAAGTGAGTTGAGGATGCTGAAGGCTGTTTGAGTGAGAGTGTTTCTGTTGGCACTGAATGAGGTCTCATGTTTTCAAACAGAAGGATTCTTACGTAAAGCTCTGTCTGTTGGAAGACCTTCCAAACAGATGGGCCACTAATGCACTGTCCCATTATTGGTTTACTGACGCTGTGCTTTCCACTGAAGCGCAATTCTAATTTTGGTTTTGTCTCATCAGCCTCTACACATATGACATGAGGTACCTGAAACGGCCACTCACAGTGCACATGGACCATGTCTCTGCAGTGCTGGATCTTGACTATTCTCCCACAGGAAAGGAGTTTGTGTCTGCCAGTTTTGATAAGACCATCCGCATCTTCCCAAAAGACGGAGGCCACAGCAGGTCAGTATGACTCTAAACACCAGAACACCACCAAAGACATGGCTGATGGTATTAGTAGTTTTGTCTCTGAGGTTAATTATATTTTCCTGATCCTGTATGTTTTCATGATCAAACTGTGGATTAGATTTTTACCCTTTGAATGATATTTAGTTTAAGAAACACCTGTGTTTTTCCTACCATGGCAGGTCACAATGTCTGCTGTGATAAAGGTCTATTAGCTGCCACAGCCGATAATAGTTTGTAGTTGGCAAATCTGATATGGAGACACTTATTGTTTTTACTGACCTTCTCGGCCACCAAAACAAAGCCAGGCTTTAGTTGCTATGTGACGTAATGGTTCGTGCTGTGTTGTTTGTACGTTGGTCAAGCTCCAGAACAAATAGCCTCAGTTGTGCTACATTAACTAGGGGCATGTATCCAGGACAGCATCACGGCATGGGCAGGACCGGGTTTAGAACGCAACATAAATGCCAAGTGTAGCACAAGTGGTCCAGATAAATTATGAATTATGCCAGTATTGACAATACCGGGTAGCATGAATTGGCTCTATTGTGTGTGTCTTGGGAAACACAAAATCTCCAACAAACTTAAATAAAAATAATCTTGAACTCTTGTTCTTGACAAATTTCTGCTCTCTACAGTCTGCCTATATTCGTCCTCACATCTAGTAACTGAACAGCTGGTTTGGTTTGGAGAAAGCTGTAATATTAAGATGAGACTGCGCACAAAAAAAGTCACATGACAAAGCCCTCTAGTGGCCAGAGTAACAGAGCTTTTTCACAACAGACACTTTGGAAAAGCATAGGTGTGATCAGTAATATTAATAACTCCTGCCAGGCCTTGCTATTTTGCGTCCCGGCTCACTGAAATAATTTACTAGGACACTGAACTTGAGCCTAAGTTTTTGTTTCCACCTCCTGTGAGAGAAAGATCGATTATGAGTGTTTTCTGTCTGGGCCAAAGGAGGAAGTATGTGTGTTCTAGCCAAAAAAAGTAGACAGATAGGTCAACATCATGGGATATGTATCAAGGATGACTGCTGTTCACAATCCAAAGCATTATTCGAAAGTTTATGATGAGTGTTCTCGGAGCATAGTGTTCCTGATCTGTTTGGGTGCTTGTAATGAGTGCACTATAATCACCAAAATAAATGTTTAACAGCTATTGAAGGCATTGCTTTCTTATTTTTATATTATATTTAATCTGTTTTTCTTGAAATTCAGGGAAGTGTACCACACCAAACGCATGCAGCATGTCATCTGCGTAAAGTGGTCGTCAGACAGCAAATACATCCTCAGCGGTTCTGATGAAATGAATATCCGACTGTGGAAGGCCAACGCAGCTGAGAAGCTCGGAGTGGTGAGTCCTGCCTCGTCTTCCATATCACTCCTGCTTCACTTGTATTTTTTTCCAGCCGACTTCATATTTAAAGCAGCTTGTTGCTGCTGCTTTTTCTGTGTACCAATCAACAGCTGTATTTTCTGCAGCTGTCAGACGTACTGTACACTGTATCTCCCTCCAGTCTTTTACCTCATCTTGTTTTATGAGTTAGCTGCATTCTTCGACACTGCCATGGCCCTGGGCCCACCTCAGCAGGGTAAGAGTGGGTGACTATGCCAGGAGCTACTGTTGCCAAATGTCCTGATGGATGCTGACTTAGGGTAGAATCACTCTCAATAAGTACAATGTACCAATTGGCACGGCGACTCCTGTGGCAGGTGGAAGTCCAAAAAACTCAAAAGCCTGAGCAGTTGTTTGACAAATGGCCAACAAAAGATTCAGCTAAAAGGCTGTTTCCTTTTCCAGGCAAATCTCCACTGACATTTCATATCTTGTTTGGTGAGCGTCACATGTATTGTATTCAGATAATATAGGCTGTGTTAGCAGCAACAACGGCCTTAATGTTATGTTATGCTCAACTGTCACATAAAGCTCCTGTGAAATACTGGGAAATGTTCCAGTGCCCCAAATCCCAGTTATAGCTGAATAATAAAGATCAATGGCATCTCATGTGCCATCTCCAACAGCCATCTTTCATTCCTAATCGGATTCACTCTTGCTTATTCTCTTAATGCAGCTTCAGAGTGGAAAATTGGCCAGCTTTTGGCACTTGTTTTACTGTCACTGTGTAAGAGAAGATTTATCCGCAAGCTTTGCACTTAAGGAGATCAGACAAGGGCTGCTCCTATCAGCAGTTTAAATCGGCCAATCACTTAAAGCGGGCCACTCTGAACATAATGAAGCATTAACAATCAAGTTGTACTGAAAGGGTCTTTAATTATCAAGAAATGCTGAAATGCTGAATCAAGGTTTTGTCTGTGTCTGAAGGCATCACACTGGACTGATCGGGACTTCTCTATCAGCTGCTGCACATCACAATTTTTTTTTTTCTTCCCCCTCATAACTTTGCAGCAGCGGCATTTGACTCCACTGTAAATTAGACCTGAAACATGTTGAGTCAATCAGCTTGCTCTAGGAAGCTTGACTCATCACTACCCATAGTTTTAAAAAGTTTGCATGGATTGATTGAAGTGCTGCCTTACAGTTTGATTGTCTTTGGAACTATATTAGGGTATTTACAGTCTGATCAGAGAGCTCACATAGGATAATTAAACTATTTTTGGGGGTATGTCGGCCATTTATATTGTGGTAATATTAATATTGTACTAATCAAGTTGATTGCTTATATCAGGGAACATGGTAACGTTGCGTCCAGTAGGATAACAGCCTCTCTACACAGGCTCCGCAGTGAAAGCAGCACAGCAACAACTGCAAACTGTGTGTATATACTGAAGTACTACCATGCGGTCACAGGTGTCAGAACCAAATACACACACATTACAGTGGCGTTACACACATGAAAAGGAAGAAAATAGACTTGACGCTTAAAAGGATACTTTTGTGCGGGTGAAACCTGAGCCATTACACGACTGGTGAAGACAGCTGTATTGATTTAAAATAGTATCTGTTCCTCAGACGCATTTGGCCTGGGCAAGTGGAACAAGGCTAAAACGTCTCCTGTGTGGACCAGGTTCAAGAAACACGAGCATGCAGACGGTCTTAAGAATACTCCAGCGATGTTAGTTCACATATCAGACTGTTTAAGAAATGGATCAGAAATGATGCAGAGGTATTTTCTTGTTCGCTACTCACCAAGCAACTTGACTGCCAACAGTCGGGTTGAAGATTGTTATTTTAGTAGCAGCTAACATATCCTTGAGTCACTAGCTCTGAGCAGATGAGGAGTGGGCTGCAGATGTCTCTTTAAATTTGACCTGACTCAAATGATTATCAGCATCAGTTGGAGTTTCTCTTTAAAGGTTTTAACAAACCTGCAGGTCAACTAAGAAAGTGAACACGAACTGTGAAACTATGATCAAAACTGTCCACTGTGAACATCCATCACAGACCTTACTTTATGTGCTGTAGTGGTGCCTTTTCCAGTTTTCCTTGTAAAGAAAAGATTACTGACATTTTGAGCGTGCTTACTTTTGGTTTTATGTCTGAAAAGCGTTTTAGATAATCTGGCAAAACTGCTTGTTTCTAACCTGAATGACCTGTATAACTGCGACTGCTTGTATTTCTTGCCCCGTCAGACTTGTCACTGTTCCCAGATCTCAGCATTTACTTTGGATGGATTCAGTGTTATCATAACTGATAGAATGGCTCATTTCTCTGCCATGAGCGAAAGATCAGTTGCATAATTCTGATTGTACAGAGCAAGCATCTGAAGTAGGATATAAGTGACGGTGACACCTCCTCTCAATCTATGCCACTCTGTTTATGGCTGGATTAAACCTCACAGCACTTCCTGCAGCCTGCCACGTCAGCCTTAACAGCAGTTTAAATGATCTGATCATGTCGGTTTCCATAGTATTAGTATTTTCTAACAGGTAGAAAGGTTGTTGGCATCTCTGCCAGTAGACAGCTTAGATTTTTGGATCCTGTCATGTGGCATCACTTGGTTACAGTTACTACTGGCTACAGTGCTGTAGCCTGGTCAACCTTTGGGTAAAAAAGATGTCTCAGCAATACAACTCCAGTGATTTTCACATAGTCTCTGCTGTTCTTTAATAGTTGTCTCTACGTTACACCCTGAGTACCCCCAGAAGTAATGCGTCAAAGCCACTGAGTGCCATATTTCTCTTATTGTCTTAAAGAAATACAGATTACATAAGTCCCACCGTCCAAACAAAATTGAGGTGAAGCATCGCCCTCTGCCATCCATCTTGTTGAGATTATACGAACAGTGCTTAGCAGGCTAACCATGTGTGTATCCAGGGGAATTGGTTTAGTCCAACAGGATCAGCGTCTAACAGCTCTTCTCCACCAAATTGAATCTTAGACAAATCATTGCTTTTAATTAGAATAAAAGCCTTCGAGGAGGGCAGCCTCAGCCAAGATGAGTCCGGGTAGCTGGTGGTTTTTATGAGGGAGACAGAGAGGGAGGGATGATGTTGAGCTGGTGTCTTCACTTTTTAACAGACATTGATTCTGATTTGAATGAGCACGTTGCCGAGGTGAAGTTACTGCTCACTGTACTGGCCAACTTTTTATGATGTAAAACAGCATACGTTGACTGTCAGTAATTAACATCATACCACCTGAGCTGAATGCAGACTACACTTTTCTCAACTTGGGGTGGGAGAAGTATAATGAAGTCATTTGATGAATCTAGTGGTCAGCAACAACTCCAGCCTCATAATTGCCTGGAAATACTCATCTCAGATGAGTCTTCTCTCACAATGGAATCCCGCAATGCTATAAATGACATGATTCACATTAACGCTGCAGGTATAAATACAGTTTTACAAGTTAAATGCCCGTAACAAGGCTACTGACTCATATCCAGCAGGAGTTTCCGAAATGTAGACTCATCGAGTCATCATCTGTTGCTGTAGAGCCCGTTCTCGTTAGAAAAACAACAGCTTTGGTCATTAGTTCAAATGCCTTAAAAGAGCAGTGTTTACCTGAAAAGAACGTCTTCTGGCCGTATAAATCACGACATTTTAGGAAATATGCTTATTTGCTCTCTTGCCAAAGGTTAGACGAGAGGATTGATACCACTCATGCCCGTCCGTCCGTTGAATGTGAAGCTGCTGCCAGCAGTCAGTTAGCTTAGCTTAGCACAAAGAGTGGAAACGGATAGCTTAGCTCTGTAACAAAATCTGCTGACAAGCGCTTTTAAAGATTGGCAGGCTCTGTACAAATTCTGCCTGATTTTTAACCTCAAATTGGTGCAGACTATTGACTGTACAACACGTCTCCACTTTCCCCTCACTGTAAAAAACAATTAGTAATAATATCTAGGATATGGCAGCTGCCACCCCGAGCTGGTGATGCCACATTAATTTTGCAGCCTCGCCTGCTTTCTGCCAGATCTGTTGACATCTGATGTGCAGTTTGAAGGGTGGTCACTCAGTTTGAGTAACCATGTGGTTCGAATACTTGCATGGTCAAAAACCTGTTACAAACTGTAGTGAGCTTGTTTATATATTAGTGGATTCATATTTTACTTGTATTAGTGCAAACCAGATAGGGTGACATTGTTAAAGACCACTTTGCCTTGAATTCCTAATAAACTATCAACACCATCACAACACCATCACATCTCCTCCTCTATGCTTCATGGTGGGAACCACACATGCAGATACCAAAAATCTGCAATTTGGACTCATCAGACCAAAGTACAAATTTCCACTGGTCTTATGTCCACCCCTGTGTTTCTGGACCCAAGCAATTCTCTTCTTCATTTGGTCTCCCTCAGTATTTACTTATGCTACATTTGTTAGCGTATAAATTCGTATTCATAAAAAGAGTATAAATAAATTCACGGCCTGAAGGCCTGATTGAGATGTGTCTGCTACTTGAACTCTGTGAAGCATTTATTTTGGCTCTAATCTGAGGTTCTGTTAATTGAAGATTTCTAAGGCTTTTAGCTTTAATGAACTTCTCTTCTGCAGCAGAGGTAATGCTTGGTTTTCCTTTCCTGGGGCGGTCCTCATGAGAGCAGATTGACTGACCTTCATGTCTTAAAGTAATGATGGACTGTCACTTCTCTTTACTTAGTTGAGCGGTTCTTGCCATAATATGGATTACTACAGTAGTCGAATAGGGCTGTTCACTGTATGTCAGCCATACCGCTGGACATCACTGCTGATGGACCCAAATGCATTTAATTCCAATACTAACTGTTGACAAGGCACATCTGTTCATTGAAAATCAATCAAAGCAAAAAAAATTAAAGCAAAATCCGGATACTTTGAAGAATCTAAAATATAAATCACATTTTGCTTTGCTTACACTTTTTACCACATTATTCCATATTTGTTATTATTTTATAGTTTTGATGTGTTCAATGTTAAGATACAAAAAAATTAAGCGTTTTACAATTCCATGGCAATTGCGTAAACTTTTTCTGAAGATCATGTGATATAATCAAAAGCTCCAGACCACCTGCCTACTTTGAGGCAAGATTGTTTTATCAGCTGTTTATCAGCCATGTCCAAGATCAGTGAAACCAAGTGTGGTTTTTAGGGACAGTGTTTGTTAGGGAATTGTCACTGAGGACGCTCATCACTGTAAAAGCTTACATGTACAGGACTCAGCTTGTTTCCTGTCTTAAACAATTTTGTTCTTTATTGGTCCACTCCTTGTCTCATGTATTTTTATCTCTGCTTCAACCCAGTTTTTAAATCCTCCTTCTTTTTCTCCTCTTCACCTCACTTTGTCTTGTTCTGTCTCTCAGTCCGTTCCCCCTTTTTTGTTTTCTCTTTCCACTTTTTATCTAACCAACTCGTCCTCTCTTGTGTCATGTAGCTGGCCCCCAGAGAGAAACAGGCCAGGAATTACAATCAGAAGCTGAAGGAGAAGTTCCAGCACCACCCGCAGATCAGACGCATCGCTCATCACCGACATCTACCCAAGAACATCTACCACCAGCGAAAAGAGCAGAGGATTATGAAAGAGGCTCGCCAAAGAAAGTATGTATTTAAGTATATTTTTCATTTGTTTTTGGGACAGGAATTGAGCTGGCTAATTTATCTATAGGAATGGCATGACGTCCCCTCTGTGTCCATGTAGAGGTGAGGTTGATTTGGGTTGCTGCCAGGCTCGGTCTGACCTATGCAGTCACACCAGCCTAATGGAAAATCTCACAGATGGGACTATGACATGGTCTCAATAGGCCTTACATACTCATTTACAGCTTGTATGGTGGATTGATTGTCCCAGTTTGCCCTGCTGTACAGTGATTCATAGCCCAGTCTGCAGTTTTTTTTCTAATTACCGGCAGTATTGTGACACGTCAGACGTGTGTTTGGATTGTGAATGATTTACTATGCATGCTTTATGAATTATTTTCAGGGTACATTAGTGTAGCCTGTGACGTAGGTGTTAGGTCAACAGTCTCATATTCAGTCTCTTCCTCTTTTCTGTTTGCTGATCTCTCCCTCCCTCTACGCTCAATCCATCCTGAATATTCTCACCAGCAGATTGAGTCATTCATGGCTCATCCTCTGTTTTTGTTTTCTAGGGAGAGGAATGTCCGCAAGCACAGCAAACCAGGATCTGTTCCCGTGGTGTCTGAGAAGGAGAAGCATGTTGTCACCGTGGTGAAATAAGACCGAGCTGGAGAAGAGAACAGAAGACAGAGGTGTTGCCATCAAGAGATGAGGTGGAACCCAAAGATCACACCCACACGGGACATGTTCAGGCTGCCTTTACTTAAGAAGGTTCACTTTGTCAGTTGTTGGGAAGTACAAGTGACCAGTTCTGCATCGTTTGAAGTACGAGGACACAGACTGTAAATACATAAGAAATAAATCTTTCTGACGCTAACTTGGGTGACTATCACATGTTTTTCTTTGAGCCGGTTTATTTTTTCAGCACAGGATCCACGGCCACCATGAAAATTTAAGAAATAAACGATCGAATGTGATGTGACCTCAACAATTGATGTCCCTTGTGTTTTGAGTAGTTTTTTTTCCAGTCAAGACATTTGCTCAGATTATTAAACTAGAAACAGTGTCAAGGTTTCAGTATGCTTTAAATGACAAATGTGTCCTGTTATACTCAAAGGCCTGTCAGAACGTTTGATGTCACAGCTGGCTGTATCCACAGTCGTTCCACAGGAGGTCTTCAATGTGGTGAATTGTACAAATGGGGCTAATGCTGCACACATTGGAATAGTCTCTCCAGGGTCCAGCCTCTCATTGGTACACATGAAAGTTGGTGGAAGTAGTTATGACAAAAGATGGGTTGATTTCCCAGTGTCTCAGTAAGTAACACACATTGTAAAAAAAGATTTCTTTTAAAGCATACTGATTCCTTAATGTTTGTACTTTGTTTTCTAATGCTGGGACATTTTAAGTTTTCTTTTAGCCTTTATACTGGACATACCATGACATTTGTAAAAATAAAATAAAAATAAAAGTGGTTTTCAATCAAGTTTCATGTTTCCCTCAGTGTAATTACCTATGGGCTAGAGAGCATACCACACTCACAATCTTAATGTATATGGAACCGACACTCTATTTGCTCATGTGTATTTATAATAAACTTCTAAGCTCTAAAGTTTTTGTTGTGCAACATTCGTCGTTCGAAAGAAACATGATCTCGCAGCAGATTCCTGGAACGGTGTTAATTTACTTAGAGCGCTAATTAGGTAGAGGCTCTATCCTCTTAATGTTATCGCTCAAATCCTATCAGTACCGCGGCCTGAGAGAGTGGTGAGTGGGAAATGGTCAGGAGGAGGGACTAGATGAGATGAGAAAGTCACCTCATGAGTGTGACAGCTGAGAGGGTTTGGAAACACGATGGTGTGATCAAAGACTGGTGCGTGTGGGTGTCTAGAGCTGCCACAAAATCTAGTTTTACTCAGTGATGTGTGATACCTGAAGTCTTCAGTTTGAGACGAAAGTCGTCGTTTCTTTGGCAACCCTGTGGTCCACAGCTGTTTTGAATTATTTGGTAAATTGTTCAACTTCGAGATAAAACCAACAATTTTCATGATCAATTAATCTACCACTTATTTTCTTAATTCACTGACCAATTATTTGATCTGTCAAATGTCAGGAAATTGGAAAAATAAAGGCCCATCACAAGTTCCCAAAGCCCATGATGATGTCTTGAAATGTGTGTTTTGTTTGACCAAACAGTCCAAATTGTAGATATTCACTTTAAACCATAAAATATTCACAATTTAACTCAGGAAATGATCTTGTGAAGTACATCACTTACAGCTGTCAGGCCTTGTGTAAATGCTCCAGCTTCATTTTCCTCCATGTATCACCACAAAATTTCTCACATCAGCTGACAACAAAGCCAGTGTGTACTGTACCCTGAGTAAAAACAGGACTGACCGGAAACCACTGCCACACCTGCAGTAACAGCCATTGTCACTAGTCATATTCTGTATTTATCTTCCCACTTCACCCCCCCTA
>NC_040023.1:26439462-26442425 GCF_000972845.2 Larimichthys crocea
TCTCTCTCTCTCTCTCTCTCTCTCTCTCTCTCTCTCTCTCTCTCACACACACACAGTGCTCATGATCTGCTTATGAAATATGCATCAGGCTGCTCCAGCTGCGCACGGCCCCTCCACTCCGTGTTTTTGCGGCTGCTTGTCTGCCTGCTGTCAATGAACATCCAGCGCGTCCTCTCGGCTTTATTCTTCTACGTGTTTCCATCGCTCCGCCTCTTCTTCCTATCTGGATTTTTTTTTTCCTCCTCTCTCTCCTCACTCTCTCACTCACTCACTCACTCTCACTCTCTCTCTCTCTCTCTCTCTCTTTCTCTCTATCTCCCCCTCCCCTCTCTCTCTCATTGCATCCATTTTTGTGCATTTAAGAAATCGCCAAGAATTACCAACCTGGAGGAAAGCGAGCTAACCGGAGTGACAGAGGAGGGTTTAGGACTCCAAACGAAAACAAACAAGGACGGACCGGGCACCTCTTTTTTTAAAAATTATTCCAACATGCGAGTAAAACCTCTCTAAAGGATGGCAGCGATGGGTTAGACAGGATTTAACATGACTGCAAAATAAAAGGCAAGAGTTGTTTTTTTATTTCTTCAAACCCTCTGTGTTTTTCTACTTTTTGTCCCTGGATGGATGGAGGCTTGTGTGTGGAATACCTGAAGGTTGTAGCCTTGCAGCCTGTGCACTCTTCTTTCTTTTTTTAAGGGCTTCTCTTTCTAATCTCGACTGTTTTCTCTTCCAGACGTTTTCATGTGTAAATTTGACGTTTCAACCTGCAGCAGGATGTCTCTGCTAGGTTTGCAGGCATTCGTCTGCAGCGTGTTTTTTTTTCTTTAAAGCATTGTGGGCAGTTTAATAGATGAGGATGAAGCCTGTAATGAATATATTTAGACGCTTATTTCTGCAGCACACTGTACTACTCTGTGCATGATACTCCCGACCGAGCTGTCTGTCATGCCGCCTCAGAGCCACGGTGCTCGCTTTGAATTCTGACAGCATGTTAAATGTTAACAAATGTGACATATATATCGTCCGGTAATGCTGCTGGTTGACGGTGCTCTTCTCGTTTATTTATTATTTTTTTGTAGCCACTGTGTGTGTAAAAGATGTCTGCTCCACACGGGCCCCGGGGCGGCCCTGGCCCTGCTGCTGCTGCTGCTGCTGCTGCTGCCTCAGCGGCCGGCGCCATGCCGGAGATGCCGGACCTCAGCCACCTCACCGAGGAGGAGAGGAAGATCATCCTCGGTGTCATGGACCGACAGAAGAAGGAGGAAGCGAAGGAACAGTCGATGTTAAAGTAAGGAAAAAAAACGCGGTGCTGTCGGCGTGTGGTGAATAACCCCGGGTTGTTATCACGGTGTGAATTTCTATAATTGTCTCTCTGTGAGATGCTGGTGGATCATGTTGCCGAGCTAGAGTTGAAATAGTCGACTGGTAGAGCAAGGTGAGGTGGACCTCTCCCTCGCTTGGTTTGTTGTATCTCTCCCCCTCTTTCTTTATTTAGAAAAAGACTTGATTTGAATGTGTGAGTGTCATTTTTTTAGAATGCGGCATACACACTCCCAGCCTCTTCCCCCCTCACTTTGTTGGAGCTATAGCTGTACTATAATGGGCTGGGTTAGCGGCAGCGGGCGCCATTTTCACGTAAAAAGCACGCCAAATTGCTTAACCTTTCCTCCACGGACGTCACCGAGATTACACAATGTGACACTGGAAAGATCATTTAAGGTGTCCTTTGTGGCGATGGCGCACGCGGGGGGTGTGTGTGTGATTTGAACGTTAAAAGTCTCGGTAGATCCTGTCACCCACCCCCCTCCTCTCTCTCTCTCTCTCTCACACACACACACACACACACACACACACCTCACCCCCCCGCCCCGCTCCTCTTGTGTACAGATGTCTCTCGGAGCTGTTTCAGCACCACGGCGCTGTCCACTGTAGGGTTTTAGTTTTTTTTAAGGTGGACCGGAATTTTTCCGCCATCATCGCTTTAACCTCTCACTGTGTGGAGACATAACTCTGCTTTATGGTGGGATATTAAACTCCCTGCTCATACAAACACACACACACACTCAGTTGATGTATTGTTCATTAAAAAAAAAACTTTTTTTAGGTTTGACCTTCTTGGCGGTGCCTTAAATGTTTCCATCCTGTTGATTTTTCTTGTAGTTTTCTTCAATGAGAGGGATGCACATGCTTTCCAGGTGATGATATCAGACAGATCAGACAGGCTGGTGACATTAGTGTAAAAGATGTGTGTGGGGGGGGCATTAGAGCTATTGTTTTCCCATCAATATTTGCGCCAAGGCAGCATTCCTAATGGAGTGAAAGTTGTGCAATCCCTACCAAGTGCTGCTGCATGATAAACATGACTCATGTATTCCAAGACACGGCTACCTCAGAGCTGCTGCGGTGCGTGCTGTGTGAATCATCCCAGGCCTTTTAAGCCTTCCCTCCTCTTTCACTAACCCCCTTCTACCCCTCCTCCTCCTCCCTTCTTCTTCCCAATAGCTGAGTGTTTCTTTTTTCCTTTTTTTCTCTTTCTCTGAGGTAAAGGGGATTGTCAGTTTTAGTCACTCTTTTAGTCTGACAGTGATGTCAAAGCCTTGTCATGACTGAGCATGGGCAGAAGAGGCTGTTCTTTGCGAGGGACATGACCGACCGTCTCACTATAATGTTAGGTAACTCTATAAGCTAAAAGCATACAAGACTTCAGGCGGTCAAAGAGGCCTTTGTATTGATCGCTTGCTCGCTAATTTGCATAAGAATTATGTTTCCAGCATGGCTTCTCTCCTGCATGCCTCGGTTACCTGGGGTTTTATCTCACCAGCAGGGCTTTAGCCTACTGCAGATGCTTAACAGCTGACAAAAGACATGGAGTTAATATTAATGGCTGGCTGCCACATCTCACTGTGTTTGAGAGATCCGGATATGCAGGAGACCTCTTGACCTCTTTTTTTTTTTTTTTTTTT
>NC_040023.1:26442433-26463867 GCF_000972845.2 Larimichthys crocea
TTTTTTTTTTTTTTTTTTGCCCTGATAGTAAAGTTTCTTTCGGTATTTCACACAGCGACATTTACGGTTACTTTTGCTGTTTTCTGTCTATATGTACAAGGTGACTCATCATGAGTCATCAAAACAGTAAATCCCCACTTTGGGTATCTATGAATCACACAAGCGTAACGTATCCTAAAGGAGCGTTCATATGTTCAGCCCTGGCATAGGTACAACTGCAGTGGATTAACTTGTCACTGGATGTTTCGTAGCATTTCCAACAGTGTCGGAAAACAAACACCCACACTGCAACATCCAGACCTATATAGCCTGTGCATCTGCGCTGTCGCAGTCACGGCCCAATCCCACAGCGGCTTGGTTGGCTTTTTTCGGAGAGTGGGGGGGTTGGCGGGGGGTTGGAAGTGTCAGTTTGAACATCGAAGTGTGTAATCTAACAGAGGGAATCCTGGGAGGATGGAAGGATGGAGAGGAGTGAGAGAAGCCTCCAGCTGCAGGGCCTGCCAACTTGCTGTCATCTCACTGGAGGTGCTACAGAGAGCGTGGATGGAAATCCAGTGCTGCTGACTCGCATGTAATTAGCTATACTCTCTCTTAGCAGGCCTGTATATGTGTGTGTCTGCATGTAGAGAATGTGCTGCGCCAATGAGAATCGATTTCCTAAAGTCCATAAGGCGGCGCTCTACATATCCATAGCTCATTCTCAGAATTCTGTCCTAGAAAGCTCATCAAAGCTGCACTCCCAAATCTTGACATTTCTGCACATAAAAAAACTCTCTCAGCTTTCCATGCATCAGTGAGTCTCTGAGCAGTACAGTAATGATGTTTGTGGGACCCCAACCCCCACCCACACCCAGACACTGTGTATCCTACAGGCAGGCATCAGCTGCCTGTGATGAGGTGACCCACAGAACGCCCGAGGCTCCACTTCTCCTTTCTCCCTGTTCCTCCAGTCCTCTAGGGCTGCTTCCTGGTTCTGCTTGGTGGCTGGGAGAGGGGAGCAGGAGCAGGGTCAGGAAGGGGGTAGTAATGTTCTCTATCCTGACTCTGACTTTCTCTTTTACACCTCTACCCTCTAACGCTTTGTCATTGTGTCTATTTCTCCCGCTGCATATAGTGTTACCTGTGTTATGAGGGCATGAGCTGATATTCGAGCACACACAAACACACACACATATACAATCTGACCACAGAACGATGGTAAAACTTTGACCTTTAGGTGACAAGTATCCTAACGCATATCTATCTATGAGTGATGTATGCAAAAAATGATTATCTAGCTACCTTTCCACTTTAAAAACAACAGAGCTATCATCCCAGTAAACATCCCAGACTCTCATCATTTTTGTGACAGCGTTCAACTCATGAATTGGGGGGACCGTGTCATTCGCTCAGGGACCTCCTTTGACAGTGCCTAATTATACTGGCTGCCTTCTAGAAGGGACTCCCACTGAGATGCAGCTATTCCAGGGCTCGGAGGTGTCTGCTGCTCTGACATCTAGTATTTGGATACACCCAATTTTATTACACAAGATGAGAGATGCCCCGAGTTCCTGTTGTGTTTCCTGTATATGTGAACAAAACGTGCCACAGGAGGTTTTATCTCAGAGCTGAACACTTTGTTTAAAGATATATTCAGTTTTGACTTTTATACTACTTTCAGTTAATGCTTCAGTATAATTATGTTTTAACAACTACACACGTGTATTATAATTCTGCTGAATCAGGAAACGGATTAAGAAAAGAAATGGAAGCAGCAGA
This sequence comes from Larimichthys crocea, assembly GCF_000972845.2. Classification (NCBI taxonomy): domain Eukaryota; kingdom Metazoa; phylum Chordata; class Actinopteri; family Sciaenidae; genus Larimichthys; species Larimichthys crocea. The sequence continues at coordinate 26,444,192 of NC_040023.1, forward strand.
AACCGAGATATCATAACCTTTTGTCCATTATATCAAACACTCTATACTTCATTCCCCATAATGCAACTTAATAGAATTTGTTGATTTATTATTATGCCTGATAAAGGCGCACGTCTTTCAATTAGCCTACACTTTGTAAGCTAAGCTTTATATTTGTAGTTTTAAAGCTCAAGCTTAGATAACCCTGATGACATCATCAACGACTCATCTATATGTGTAAAATTGCTGTCGTGTCCCTTTAATTTCAGCCATATTTCCCAGCTCTATTTTAAATATTGCCTTGTTGCTATATAAACTGTTGGCACTAAGTATTTACAGTACTGCACCATGTTCACACTATTACACCACACTGTACACTTGCAGGTAATAGTGATGAGAATCCACAAGATATTCATTATTTCATTTGGACATTTCATTATAAATAGAACTGTAGTGTACATGATGATCCTAATAAAAAAATAATAATTTCCCCCTGGGATTATTAAAGTATTTCTGATTCTGATTAATTTAAAATCACCTGTTGTCTTATGATCTGTACACTTATTGACCCCTCTTCTAACAGCTCTTCACAATGATTTGGGGAGGGGAAAAAAATCATGCTCCTGGTTAGCATACAACATAGCTATGACATGAGGTGTAGGGGGTTGGTGTGTGTGTGTGTGTGTGTGTGTGTGTGTGTGTGTTCAGCATGAAGAGCTTTGACCTAGAATTAGCTTTGATTGATCACATCCCATTTCCTTTTTCTGTTACCCTCCCCTTCTCCCCATCCCCCACCAAACATGCACACTCACACACACCTCGTCCTCCCGGTCCTGGTCATTTATCTGATAGTGCTAGAGAGCTCAGTGTACCAGCTGGGCTTAGAGCTACAGAGAGGCCCAGTGTCCCTGGAGGCTATACAGTAGGATCTCAGCCCCTTTGAGGAAGTAGCGGTGGTAGTGACCACAGCTTGAGGGACAGAGACAAACCTGGCAACCCGAAAAAAACACACAGTGTCAGAGGCAGAGGCAGGGGCAGAGCAACACTTCCTGGTACACTGTAGTTCTGTGATTCTTAATGGGTAATATTGTACAGCATGATGTGTAGTGTACAGTGTTTTGTAGAGTACTTATAATACTTCCATTGAAAACCTTGTACAATCTGCTGTAGCAATACTGCTTAGTTATGTTCGTGCCAATAAAGCAAATTTGAATTTGAAAAAAAGCTGAAAGAGAGGGAGAGAGAGAGAGAGAGAGAGAGAGAGAGAGAGAGAGAGACCTATGGTTGTGAAATGAGGCGAGGCAATGCTCAGAAGCTTCCCACTGGACAATATACAGTGTACGCTCTCTCTCTGCCTTCCTCTTGTTCCCTTAGCTCACTCACCCATGCTCACTCGCCTTCCCATGCAAAGAGCAGATTCTGTCATGAGCGTTCCAGAGACTCCCATCCCCCATCACTTTCCCCAAGGGAGAGAGGGAGAGAGAGAGAGAGAGAAAAAGAGAGAGAGAGAAAGTGGAAGAGTGGATTCTGTCTTGACTCTATAAAGCAAGAACGCACGCCAAATGAATACATCATCATGCCAATTAAAGTAACACTGTGTTTTGGTTATGGAAGGCTGGCATGTTATCAAGTAGTTTGGCTCAGCTGGACAGGAAATCTGGTTGGAACACAATCACCGGCATTAAAGTGATATATAACATATGAAAATATATATTTACAAGTTGCTCATAAGCTGTGCTATCAAGGGAGTGAAGTTGCATTACTGCAATGTTGAGGTCCTTTGGTGCACTTCTATCCATCTCTCTTTTTATACATTTCAGCCATTAACCTATTGTATCTGTGAGATTGCCTCTAGGCCTGTACTTGTATGTGCTCTTTTTCTCTCTTTTTTTTGCCTTTTCTGTTTTATCCTGTAGTATATACCTCCCCAGTTGGCTGAAAGTGTCTGAATGTAGGCTATGCTACAGATCTACATCGGCTGAATTGCAGTGTTACTGTTTTCTTTCCAGCAGCACGTTGTTAATCTGTGTCTCAGTACTTTTTGACTTCTCTACCTTGTCTGTGGCACAGATTAATCAGGCTGAACGTCAAACATAAGGGACATTAAGTTTTTACAGCTAACATTAGCAAATTTACACATCTAGGAGCACAACAGTAGCACTCATTTGAAGCGTGCAAGTTTAATGTCCACTGACTCTCTGTCTAGCTCTGTTTTTGTCCACACCAACTGCTGAGAAATACACTCTTTTCTTAAGCTTGCTTGATTCTCTGCTGTGTTCTAACTATAGTTGCTAATTTGGTTTCCCGTTGGCACTGGACAGGTAGTGTACAGTGGGTTTATCAGAGATTATTTGTGGAGGATGATGAGAGCAGTGGGGCTGAGGCAAAACTAAGCTGTGGGCCATAGAACCAAAACACTGTGCTGAAAGACACTTAAATGCTACATAGAGTGGAGCTGTATGATTTGACTTTACAAACAACTGTTTTCACATGAAATATGACCATTTGCCCAATTGTTTATATAAATATATAATTTTATGTGGGGAGCAGCTGGGAGCAGTTATTTTAGCAAATTTCACTCAAGCTGAAGTAAATATCCATTTGTCGGGAACTATTTTTATCAGTGCTCTGTGCGCTAGAGAATATTTATAGCAGCGGTGCATTGGGATTGACTCAAGATAAACTACAGTGCTTATTTTCCGGATAATAAAAGAACACCAAGTATAACAGTGGTGCTCACTGTGTGTTTTTAAAGATATTTTTTGGCCTTTATTTGACATAGACAGCTTGAAGAGTGACAGGAATGCAGGGAGAGAGTGAGATGGGGAATGACATGCAGGAAAGAGCCACAGGTCGGATTCAAACCCTGGGATGCTGACTGAGCTTAACAACACCCTTCTGTGTTTTAATATAGATTTTGTGGACAGTGGTACAGTTGTACGTCACAGCGGAGGTTCAGTCAGGCTTTGTCTAAACTTGATTTTGGTTATTTCACTGGATTAGTGAAGGAGAGCAGAGGACACACAAGGATAAGTTGAGGTGGATCAGAAAAGGAGACGAGAGGGCATGACAAGAGGAAAGTGTAGGACGGGTTAGCACGGGAGAGGGAAGAGGAAATGAGAAGAGAGGACAGGAAAGGAGAAGAGAACATCAGAGAGAAAATGAGAGGAGAGACATTGACGTCTGAGATGCTATCAGGTCTCGTTGCTGATATGACGGCCTCAGTCCCCATTGACAGAGCAATCAGCCTGCCATCTCCCATAGCCTGCTATTCTCCTGCGTTGCACAGCACAGCATCGGGCTGTATTGTCTCTCAGGGCTTTATTCTAAATAACATCTGCATTCGTCAGCATAGGTTTTATTCTTTTCTGGGGCTTTTATCCCTCAAGCAAAGTTTGAAGGGATTTTCCTGTCCCTGGCTGTGCAATCTGAAATGCCCTTGGCGAAACATGACAGTAGGAAAATATTTTAGAGGGAAGTAGGTTGTGTTAACTAGTACAAGGGATGTTGTATATTTATAGTGATGTATAATAAAGTGCACACTTCAGCACAGGGCGATCCCTTTTACTGTATGTGTTAAATAATTAGTCAACAGAGCTTCAAGCTGCTGAATTTTGTTTGATAATTAACCGTATTTAAGCATATAATGTTGGACTAGTAGAATCACCAGCGGATGCCTTGTATATTAAGGCCACCAATTCAAATCCGCAGCAAGTGAAAGCACTGTTTGTACTGCAGCCTGCATGCAAACCTATATTTGAGAAATATGATGTCATGAAGTATATGATTGCAACATTAGCGACTTGTGATCGCAGACTTAGTCAGAACACAACCTAACCACAGCTCTAGCACTAGAACATCTGGCCTGTTGTTACGTAATCCTCCCAGCACGCTGTTCAAGAGTGGCCTGAATGAGACACAATGCAATAGAAATGCAGATGGAGCTGAATAGCAGGTTACGGCGGGGGGAAAAACAGAAAGAAGATGAACAGAAAATGTAAAAGGTATAGCTTCAGCCAACGAGGGCACAGTGGGTAGAAACGTGAGAGCGAAAGGCACAGAGAAGGGGACACTTTATCACTTTTATTGCCCATCCCCCGTCCCCATCCACCCTGAGTAGAGTCAATGTGGAGGAAGATATACAGCATCTGACCCTCTAAGGGGAGCCTAGTACTTCTGAGGAACATATGTGCCTGCTATAGAGTAGCTGGCAGCATAGATGTTAAATGTATCTTTCAAAACCATGGGCTGGGGTGACGATACAGCACAGAAAAATCAAGCACACTCATGGGCTTTACACTAATTGAGGAAGTGAAACAGTTTGTTACTGTTAGTGCAAAAGGAAGGCTGTGGGACAGGTGCTGTATCAGTATAGATACTATAGATAGTGAGGTGTGGTGCCTTTTCTCTCCCCTGTGCCATTCCCTCAGGGTTTGTTTTATGATTGTTGAACCCTGAAAGGTCAGAGGAAAAAGACAATGCTCCACTCAGTACAGCAGAGGTCTCAAACCACGTGGCCCGGAGGCCTCGAATCATCCAGGTTTTCATTGTGACTAGGGTACACCAGTTAGTGCTTCCTCTGTGGATCAGATAAATCAGTCACAAACCTGTGACAAAAGGCCTCCCTGTCAAGTCAAGTCTTGTTTTGTGGTTTGTAATGTTGTAAATGTACGTGTTTCCAATGAATATTTACCATTTAAACCAGTTTGTGTACTGTGAGCAAGCACGTGAGACACTGAAAACAGGAGAGAGAAACAGAGATACCTGGCAGACACAGTTACAAGGCTGCTGAATGGCTACTTACTAAAGGTGGAACGTGGCACCAGGTCATCTCAAGCTGATTGCACTCAAAGCGTGAGAACCCTCATGCTGTTAGTTGGACTATTAATAGTGGAAACATTCAGCCTTCTGCAGCGACCGGCAAGCAGCCAGGCATCTAAACAGGCAGCAAGGCCTGCGACCATTTAGGCATTCAGGAAAGCCAGCTAACAAGACTTATATTAATATTTTGATAATGACAGAAACGTTTAATAAAAGTTTTCCAGGTGCCGGCATGGTAGTTTGTGAGTCAGTAAAGAAAGTCAAGGTTGAATGTTAAATGTAAAAAAAAAAAGAATAATTTTCTCTATTGAAAAATGGAATGGAATAATAGTTTGATTTTTAGGGGAAAACCTCACAGAATAGTTCAGACATTACAGACAAATTCTCTTATTGTCTTTTTCTTGCTGAGACTTGAATTGATACCACTCTCATGTGTTTATGGTAAATATGAAGTTGGAGCTAGCAGGCGATTAGCTAGGCATAATGAACTGACAGGAAGCAGCAAAAGTCACTACTGAATATATGATATTTTATTTGTTTATTCTGTCCTCAAACAGAAATATAAACTAACAACTTATGAGTTTAACCTTAGATTGAACTGGGCTAATCAGTTTCTTTAGCTTTATATGTTGTGTATGGACGGTAGAGGCTGAATGGTACCTATCTTCTGAAACATATATGTCAAGATAGAAAAAAAGCACATTTCCCACAATGTCAAACTATTCTTCTAGTTTTTTTATTTATTTTTACTATTCATAAATTTGTATCATTTTTCTTCTGCTTGTCTGAGTTCAGGTCACAGCAGTTGTAGGTAAAGCAAAATTTAGCAAAGTAATGTGTTCAATTCAAACTTTCTCAGTTTCATAAAATGAATGTATTTGGCCAATCAATCTAACAGCAAAACATTTCATCTTAAAGCAAGGATATAGATATTAGAACATTAGCTAAAGAGAATGTTGCTGCTAGTTAGGACAGAGAGTTATTAAAGTTTTTTTTTTTTTTTTTAGACCAGGACAATTCAACTAAAGTTAGACTCATCCCATAATGCAAGCTCAAACATTTCATATGGGCCACCTTAATAAATCCTATTTTTGGTCAACTAAGACCTGAAATAATCTAGTTTTCATCTTTCACATTCTTAAAAAGAAATACAACACAGCTCAGATCCTTGTTAGGATTTCTGTCCTAGATTTTGACCCTGTAGTGAGAGAAACTAAACAGAAAGGTGTACGGACATAGGCCTGACATGTGGAGTTTGGTTCTGTTTTTCTAGTTTAAATGATGATACTGAGATCCGTGGGTGTAAGAACTGTTTCTAACCCAAATGAATGTTAAACAAGCAATAAAACGTCCTTTTAATAGCCCTCAGCCCCCAGATGCTTTGCTCTGTGTGTGTGTGAGCTGATATATTTACTAGCGGTAGTTTACACAGGGCGCTCTAATCTTCTCTTCCCTGTGTGTGTGTGTGTGTGTGTGTGTGTGTGTGTGTGTGTGTGTCTGTCCGCGTTCTGCTCATTCAAGACTCAGCTGGTCGGAGCAGGTGCAAGCTGGTGACTCAAACACGTGCACGCCGCCGAGCCGGTCCTAATACGCCTTTGTGTGTCCCAAAACTCAAACCATCCAGTAAACAAATACAGCCTCACCGCATCCATCCAAAACACACGCGCGCAGACATACTACACTCTCAATGAAACGCCCACACACTCGCACACATTAGCTCCGTGGAGGCCTCACAACCAGACAGTAGAATTTATTACGTAATGATTGATGCAGTGATTCTGTTGTAAAACTTTACATCTGCTTATGCAATCCCTGCTCACATGAGAGGAGTTCTCTTTTTTTGGAAAATACAACAACTAATCATATGATATCATTTTGATATTGCTCTGAAACGGCTTGCTTTATTCCCGCTTGCCCTGAACATCATTTATAATTCAACTTTTATTGCTCTCTTGTGTCATCATAATTCTCCTCCTGTCACTTTGAATTGGTTATTGTTGTTAGAGGTCTGGCAGGGATCAGGGGTTAGATGTTTAGTAGCATTACAGTGCTTTACATATACAGTAGATGCTGCTGTAGGTAGATTACAGAAGCAGTCGACTGACATAAATAGGGGAGGATAAAGAGCAACCGTTATTATAACGTCACTAATGCAGCCGTGGCCCTTATATAATCCCACTGTTTGAACACCACACACAGGCGCAACCATGTAACCTACACCAGGACACATTGTACAGCATATAGACCACTGCTCACACTGCCTAGGGCTGAAGGTGGCTTTGTGGGAGCTTTAAATGCATTATTCCACAGATTCGGTATCTGTGTGTGAGCACGCGTTAGCGTATTCACGGTTGCTCGGTTTGTGTAGTCTTGCGTGTACTACAGTATCTACCATGAAAATAACAGTGGAGAGGCCTGTTTTTCATCCCCATCATCTGACACTGATCAGGACAGAGACACAGAGAGCTGATGTTGTGATCCCGGGATTGTGCTCCTCAACCGAACTCTGATGGAGGATCTCCCACTAATCCCTTAATATCACTCGTCCCACTGAGATACTGCCGCCATCGCCATGGTGATGCTGAGATGGCCTGGATGTGTAGTAGTGGAACGAGGAGGGAGGGAGGGAGGGAGGTGGGTGGGGGTGGGGGGTTGGTGCACACAAGCGTAGAAATCCTCCTTTGTGATACGTAAATACAATCATTTGAAGTAGTATCTCAAAGGCAGCCAATGCAGGCATTTAAAGTCACCAGGCAGCAGGCCATGAGTTGGAGGAGGCGGAGGAGGAGGGTTGCTGGGTTGGCTGTGTTTGCTGTAGACGGCGAGTAAAAGCTGGTCGCCTTATCCTCGAGTGGGCGGCTACTTGGATGGTTGGTTGGCTGGTTGGCTTTAAATCTATGCAGAGAGGCGACTAATGCAAGGGAATCCTTTGATTTGGGATTTCACAACAGCCAAAGTCAACCAGCTCTTACCGCTCATCGGACAGATGCGGAGAGACAGTTCAAGTTGATTTTAGTCTTACATTATTGTGGTCACATCTGTTTATTTGGATAAACATGCCAATCTTTAAAGCCTCTATGTCTTATGTAACCTATGCAGTATATGGTAACTTAATGGGGTAACGGATACCTCAATTCCAAGGTGTGTGACAGCATATGGCAGCAATATTTTAGCAAAGCGATGGGTGTAACCGGTTTGCAGTGAGGTGATATCAGTTTCCCCCCCGTGCTTGTCTGCCTGTGTACACTGCATGCAGTTTAGTTAAGAAAGCTAATAGTGACGTGCTGTAGCATTGCATTGGGACAGGAAGGAGTAGAGCAGGCTGGGCCAACAATAGGCAGGGTATCTATTACCTCCCTATTGTTAGCTATGGCTGGGCTATTATTATAGCCCAGAGTGAGACACAGACAGCTGACTGCAGTTTCAGTACAACCCACCTCCTGCTCCCAGCCAGGAACAACAACATTGTCAAGAGGTTTCTATATGTGTTTGAGGATGGCACTGATAAGAGTTAAGGGCGAGGTTCTAGTGGCAGAGAATTAGAAATATAATCATGATCATCACTACGTCTCTCTTCTTCTTACTCTTATTTGTTTTCGGAGATTAAACCTGAGATGTTCCAGTTACCAAAGTGACCAGGAGGAAAGGCTGAAACTAGGCATTTGCTGACTGTGCAACTGGAAATAATATGGCAATAGCAAGGCTGGACAGAACTGGTGCTCGAGGAGCGGTTTGATGCTTCACCGCGTGTAGTAAAGGGTTAGAGGAGGACATGGAGCTGCATTCAGCCGTCCCTGTCTGGCTATTGGGGCTGGAGATTGGGCTAATGCAGAGGGCGGTGACCTGGCCGCGGATGGTGTTATAGGGCCGGGTTTCTAGAGTATTCCCAGTGGAGCTGTTGAGCCGTGCATGGGGAGGAGTTGTGACGTTAGCATGGGACAATGTCAGCTGCCAAGAAAGTGCTGATCGCAGCCAGAATAAAATGTATCTGTGTCAGGGTGAATAAAGTGGGCTGACAGGAGAAGCAACGGAGCATTCACATACAGAGAGAGACGTGTCCGTACACACACCATTACCAAAGCTATAACAAGCACATATGTGCAAGAACACAAACCCCGGTGTATCACTGCGTCTGACTAAATGTTGTTCATATGGTTGATATGTTTCCACTGTGCAATAAACTATCTGTATTCCAATGAATATTGTGCATATGTTTCCTGTAAGCCTTACATGGAAATACACTTGTGAATGTGTGGGCTGCTGGGTGATTAGCTGACTCTTTGCCACTTGGAAATCTCTCAGGAGGGGAGATATGGAGCAGCTCAATTGAATCCTGGCAGGTAATCTAAGGAAACAGATGGATTTTAGTTATATTTGGCAGCAGATTAGCCACTTCCCCGTTGCTCAGAAAATCTGCTGTTGCCAACTCTTGTTTGACAATCTGAATATTAGTCCTTGGTCAGGAGGTCTGGCTTGTGCGCTGTTAGATTGCCTATTCTGATGAGTGTGCCCCAGCGGATTCAATCCTATCTGTGCTTTCTAAGGCCCAGCTGTGGTAGCTGGCCAAACCCTCCACACTGAGGCACTTGCCCTCTCGTCGTCCCTCCTGCCCTGCATATCGCACTGTGCCAGCGCCCTGTGCCAGAGGAAGTTATCTGCGCTCTATCCTCTGCCCCTAATCCTCTCTGAGTTGGAGAGAAAGTGTTAAGTAGCACTTCTTCTGGCATTTATTGGAAAGGTAGAATGAACAGGTGTCTCAAGACCTAATCGTCTGTCTTTAAATGAGCTGCTATTTTTAGTGCACACTTTCCTTTTCTTGGAGATTTGCAAGGAGCGTACAGTAGAGGTTGTACAATGGGAGATTTCTGTTTTATATATCCTGCAGGGATTATGCTGACACAGTCATACATATGTGTTTGTTGATTTATGTGGTTAGGTGGAGTACAGTACCACAGCTGTGTGACAAGGCTGGAGTTTTGGATTTTACAGTAATTCCATGTTTTTCCTGCTAACTATTCAACATCTTACTCAGTGTTGCGTCCACATTTTGGACATTTCTTTACAAATACGCACACTATGGGCATTATTACAACCAGCACATAACACACTTGTCCAAATTGTCATATATAATAGAATAAAACCAGAACAGATGACATAAATTCACTCCCAGATGGGACCTGAACATGTAGAGACAAACAAATATTAACAACAAACTATAAATAGCACGTAACACAAACAAGATTTCAAAGCACGTCATTGGAAAGAGCACAAAAGAGCTCAAACTTAATCTAACATATTTCCATTGCGGCTCTGTTCGTCACCAAATCAAACACTGCTGTGTGTCCCTGCTGCACGACAGACTTGACTGGAAGTTGTGACGTGTGCATTTGATTAGAGTAGATATTACTCATACAAATAGTAGATTTTTATTAAAATACTGCAGGCATTCATTTATTTCTCCACTTTCCTCTGCCTTTAAAGGTCCAGTGTGTAACATTTATAGGTATATACTGACAGAAATGGAATATGATATTCATAACTATGTTTTTATTTGTGTATAATCACCTGAGAATAAGAGTTGTTATGTTTTTGTTACCATAGACTGAGACTTTTATATCTACAGAGGGAGCGGGTCCTCCACGGAGTCCGCTATGTTGAAGCACCATGTTTATACAGCAGCCCAGAAGGGACAAACCAAACACTGGCTCTACATAGAACCATTCACATTTTTCATTCACAGCCGCTATAGTTTCTCCCTACTTACTTGAACTGAGTGGGAGAGGTGGCAGGTTTTCACTCTGTTGCAATCTGAAACTTCACTACTAGATGCCTCTAAATTCAGGTTTTTTAGACCTGTTTTTAAAATTGTATAATAGTAGCATAATAGACTATACTATGCTGGTACACTCATCCATCTGTAAATAGTCATTTAGGAACATGGAATGTTTAACCAGTTTAATGGTTTAAAACATCTTGTACTTAAATTAGTTATTTTATTGTAAAAAAAAAAAAAGCCAACTTGTATTATTTCATTTAAGTTGGTACGATCTGTGAGTGGGTAGAAATGGGTATTACATGCATATCGGTGTCAAATAACTAGTACAAATATTAGAAAAAACATTTTATTTTGAACCATCAGATACATTCTGTTACAGCCAAGACAGCAGAATTCAGCAGTGCCACATCCTCCAGTAAGAGATCTCTCTGTAGGTCACTTGTCTCTGAGTGAGTTCAGACAGACATTAACCTCATCTCCTGGCAGTACTGACTGGCTGGGATGGTGTTAATGATGTATGTAGTTGGTATTTACCCAGTGCGCCAGATTACTCCCTTATGTTCCAATTATCACTCGGTCTGTAGTGGACTCAGAGGGGCCTGCAGGGTCACTGCTTAGCCATGAGATCCTTTATTACAGATTTTCTACTTAAGCGTTGATGTCAAAACGTGGTTGCATCTTACTATATGTTGGAACTGCTACACTAAAATAATTTCTGGAGGCATGTGTTACATTTAGTTGTATCATCTCTGCTGGGATCTGCAAAGAATCCGGAGAAAGCAAATACACAGATGCATATGTCTAGATAAACAGTGGAAACACCTTCATGGGACTCCAGCAGGGCTTCACAGAACGCTACATTTACATTGGAAGCCATGTTGGGGCTCATTTTCTTCTGCTCATGGTCATCAGTTAACAGTCACATCTTCCAGTGGAGAGTACCATTACTGTACATGTGACCATGTCCCCGCTGTTCTTAGCTGTTCGACTAACATCAGGCTGACGTCTGGAGAGAGGGAAATAGAGAGACCCGGAGTAGCAGTTTGCTCAAAGACAGGATTAGACCAACAGAGAGAGAAAGAGACCTCAGAGTGACTGGCTGGGCATGCCCGGCACACTTTGGGCAAGGGAGGTGGTGTAATTGCAAAGTAATTATGCCTTGGGTGGCATGTGTGGAAGCTCAGTACAGTGTGACAGAGAATACTGAGTGCAGATCAGCTGTTACTAAAATGAACAGACATAGATTGTATTGTTGTATTTCTTGTTGATCTGATGGAAATGCTTTTTCATGTTGTCTTTGACATTGATTTGATGCTGACATGCAAAGGAAATGCTACGGCCAAAGCAGCTACATGCATAACTGTCTCATGCTGGCACCTAAATAAGCTTTTCTTTGTTAATCGTTGTAAAACAGTCAGCCACGTTGTTGCTCTGGTTGCCATGTTCTTTCAAAATGCTGCGTTTGGGCACTGTATGGCTTATTTTGGATTAATGCTACATTAGTGATAAGGCAAGAATGTGTATTCATTTATGGCTGAAAATAGTGCCCAACGAATATGCTATTAAACAGGACAGCAGATTAACAGATTGATGGTTTTTCGCCCTTTCATGTGATTTATTGAAAAAAGAAAAGTTTTCACTTTCATTTTCATTTGACACATGCTTCTATATTTAAATAGATAGATAGATAGATAGATAGATAGATAGATAGATAGATAGATTAGAGTAAGCCACATTATCAGGTCAGTGGAGCTAATAGGTTGTTCAGCTTAGTATTTAGCAACATGCCATGGGCCTATTGCTTTTTAAACCTGCAGAGTCATTTTTTTTGTCCACATGGGGGCAGCACAACACGCTGTGAACACAACATGGGCATGTTATCATCGTATAAAGTTGACATAGTGGAAATGTTAGCAAACATTAGGTTATTGACACATTGGGCGGACAGCATTATGATTGTTTTATAGTTGTGATTCAGTCCTATATCCAGTCCAATCTTCTAGCTCTGTTTTCTGTCTTTTTAGCTGCTGAATGTTCCACTATGCTTACCAGCTAGTTAATAACTTTGTCTGTCTGTCTGGTGTTGGGCTAGCATATAGTGTGCTTATTAGAGCTTTTTGCTGAAAACAGTTGTCTGCTGATGAGAGCGGTGAGACTGAACCAAAACAATGAGCTGAAAGATGCTAAAGTGCTCAGTAGAAGTATGGGGAAGAAACTATTTCTGTTTCATAAAATGTTTCTGTAAATGCAGAGTGACTTTCATTTTCACCGAAGCTTCCATCAGTTGATTAAATGATTGTGTCCTCTGTGTCAGGTCTTTACTGATACATTTAAATCAGTAAAGGCTTCTGTTTCTGCTGCCCATCAGAAGATGTTAGATGCACATGAGCTGTTGTGGGACCTGCTGTGGTGCATGTGACATGTTGCCAACCTTGTTCTGGGTGTGTTGGAATGTGATGATTCAGGGATCGTTGTACAGCTGTCACATCAATGTATTTGCGTGAACACAGCCGCGGCAAAGGAGTAGCAGTTTATAGGTGAAAGAGAGACAGAGCAATTGCACAGTTTAGAGGGAGGTACAGTATCTCCTCTCCTCTCCTTAAATCTCTGGGATCTTACTAAAATGTTCAGGTCCTCGTAACACTCCGCTGTGTAACTGTACTGCTGTCTGTACAGAAGGAGCTGCATCAATCCATGCATCTACATGTGTTTATGCACTTACATCAAGGATTCATTTCTTATATCAGCACTTGTGATTTTTGTTCTCACTGAATAAGCCTCTGATTATTTTCTTGAAGATCTGATGATCTGCTTTGTTTCTAAAATGTCATAAATGTTTAAAAAAATTATAATCATAATTTCCCGGATGGCAAAGTGACAAATTGCCCATTTTTGCTGCGTAAAAAGTCTAACTAAAGTCAACTAATCGATTCATTGACAAATCCTTGAGGCTTTACTGTAGTTTGTAGACATAACCACATGCTATCTCCTCACCCAATCTGTCCTGGTCTTTAGGATCCACAGTACTGCTGAGCATCCTGCCAGCTGGTTAATTACATTTGTAGATGACCAGGATGAGATCCAGCAGCGTTTTGGCTGACTAAAATAACAAAAGGCTACTGACTTGTTTTTAACTACTCACACTTACAGACATAACAGTTCAGTTTCACTCATTTTATTTCCCCTATGTAACGGTCTTCTTCCCTCTGTTATGCCATTTTCAAAAGACATTATAGAGCAGCACAGGAACTAAATCAAAATGGCTTAAAATCTACTTTTTACACATTTCCCCTCGAGGAACTCCAGGAATCTACAGTAGATCTTAGATGTTTATGCAGCACATCTGTCCACTAGAGAGCAGTGTAGCATCAGTCATTGTCAAGCCTGGCTGCTTCTCTATGCAAAGCCAGTGAAGCAGAGAAGGTTGAAACCCAAATACAGAACAAAATAACAACAGAGACTAAAAATAACAGCAGCATGTGGCTGATTAACACTTAAAACTGCCACTCTGTCACAAAAGAGAGAGAATCCTACGCTCAGATGTGGTAATGTTCTGCGCAAACCTTTTCCTAGCTCTGTACCTGTGTGTGTTATTTTGTGTGTGTGTTAGAGGGGGGTTCTGGGGAAGTAGAGTGCAGGTCAAAGAGATGGAAAACAGAGACTGTATCCGCCCTGCAGGCCTCCTCCTCAGCAGCCAGGACACTGAATACGTCACTTGTGACATTTTACACTCACTCATTTTACGTCCCCATGTCAAATAATACACTGTGCGCTCACACTCACATATGCACACGTATGAGTACAGTACACACATGAATATGGGCGCACACACACACTAAATGCACAGACAGGATACTTACACACACACACACTCTGTCCGGCAGCCATCCAGGCAGGCAGGCAGGCAGCAGGCTCGATCAGATAAATATGAGGCTTGTAATGCGACCACAGAGACGGGGCTGATGGGATCAATAAAGAACGGCGCTGCAGGTCATCGGGAGAACACAGCGAGAGGATAAATATGGACTGGCTCATCGGAAAACAGAGCAGCGAGACTGATGGGTACACAGGACTATATCTTCTTCTCGTGTGTTCTCTCACCCATCTGACACAGATCAGACAGATTTCTCACTTTCTCTACCTCTAGCTAAAGTAGACTGTCGGGAAGCTTCACTGCTGTGTTCTGAGGCTCTGCATGAGTATTGTTTTAGCCTCAGTGTTTGTTTGAGAGGTGAATGGCTTCAGTTTAGTGTACACACTGGGATTATTGGATTTTTATTTGATGGAATAGTGTTTTTTCTCTCTTTAAAACATTCTTCACTATCAGGCACCTATTACCTACAGTAACTCCACTCTGAAGAGCTACTAACTGTTTTAGTGTCACATGGCCTGAAAGCTGTTTCAGAGGCTTATCAGGTCCAGTGACAACAAAGTTCTCAAGGAGGGAAAAAAAAAAGAATTTTGGTTTAATTTGCTGCTTCTTTGAATTCTATATCATCATAACTTCAATATCTTTGAGTTTGGATTGTTACTTGGACAAAACTAGCAATTCAAACAATTAAATAACATCAAAATAGATTAATCAGTAATGCTGAATGCTGGTGTTGGTATGAGTTGGCAAATGTAAAAATCTGTATCAGATCACTTAATGTGAAAAGTAAAATATTGCTGCGTCTTGGTCACAAAAAAGACAAAAACCAATTAACACATTACGTTTCACACAGCTATATAAAGCCGACTGTGTGCTTTATATAGGTGGTGACGAGGTGTGTGAAGTTCTGACGTGTGATTCTCGGCTCAAAATGGTCTCTGTTCTGCTTATAGTTACATCTGCTCCTAAACCAGGAGAGAGCGGCTGAAATGGCAACATCAGTGTTAGATGGTGTGCAAGATGCTAGACGGTCATGTGGTGGTTGCTGTGTGTGTATGTCAGGTGTGTGTATGTTTGATTGCTGGTTGTGCTTTCTTGGTTATTTTGGGTACACCTTTTTCAACTTATAAAGATAATTCCACATGAGAAATGTGTCATATAAAGACTTGGTATGTTTAGTATATGACGGCTGTAACAGGTGACTCCAACTCTTGTTTGTTGTCTAAGCCAATATACTCATTAGAGTCTACTCAGTTATAACAAGTCATTTTCTGCCTTTTTGGTTCTAATGATATAATGATGCTCTACAATATTATCTGATGTTGTTAATGTACAGTGGTGGATTAAATGTAATTTGTAGATAAAATTCGATGCCCCTCACATGCACCAGTCTATATGTAGTCCTTATACTAATTCCACTTGAAAAGCTAGGTGCAGTGCAGTGTTCAAGTGTGTAGCCTTTTTCCAGTGCTGTTTTTCATCGACTTTATTTTAAAGGATCAGTTCATCCAAACCACAAAGACATGTCCTCACTTCCTGTATCTTGCTGTTTAGATTGTTCAGTTGTTTCTGTTGCTACACTAAAACAATAATAGGTGAATTAAATTTTGCTTGACAACACCATGATTTGTTGGTTATACAGAGTAACTGGTAGATTGTTTTTGGAGAGGATGTTTTTTTTCTAATGAATATAATTTAATTGTTCAGTGTTTTGTGCTTCATTAAAGCCAGTAAGTCAGGAAATATGTCTTTTCGTATTTGTATTTTATTTTGGTGAACTGACCCTTTAACCCTGGTTTAAAACCAAAAAGTTAAGTGACGTTTACATGGGCTTTATTGCAGCTGGCCATTTAGCTGATGCGTTAATGGCCATGCTATCAGTCATAATGGAATCTAATCAAGCATGTGTTGCTCGGCTTAGTTCTGCTACCATCCTCGCCTTCTAAAGCTGCTCACTGTGCAATTCAAGGCAGTGCTCAAATGTCACTCAGCTGGACTCCTCTGCTTGCTGGTTACTCTGAACTTGTGCCCGGCTAGCGATATTTCTGGGAACCGGTGGGTGGGCTCATGGTGATGAAGGCCACTATTAATTATGGATTTCTCTCAGAAAAACTTGCAGTACGGAGGTGGTCTGGCACTTTGGATCCACCCTCTTGTAGAAAGCGCTGGAGTACACACAGTATGAGGGGGTGTTGCTCACATGAAGCAGTCATTTTTAATTTTGGTCCAAATCACTTATTTTACCTCATCTTCAAAGTCATCTTGAATGTTCATTTTTTTTCATGTTGTTTACTTCATTACCATTTTCATGTTCATCAAATCATCACCTATAATATCCTGAATATGATTCATATTATAGTTGAAATATTATTTATGTCATACACATCTTTAGTGACATCATTGTGTCAGTATTTTGTGTCTTTTAGGTTGTTTTCCTCATCTCTTTGTGTTCTGTATGCACTGAGCTGTGCACACCTTTTTATTTTTGTTATGTTTTAGGATCAAAGAAGAACCAAATTTGAAGCCTCAGCCGGCACAGTAAGTAAACTGCATTACCCAGAGTGCGCTAGGCTTTGACACTTCTTCCTGTCAGTCGGTGCTGTGTGCTTCATGTGGCTTTCTCCTCTTTGTCTAGGAGGAAAATGAAAGAAATGTCACTAATGTCATGGAAAGAAGCTGGGAATGAACAGTGGCATTGTATTTTTTTTTAAAGCTTTGAATAAGCAGCATTGACCAGATTGTTGAATTCTGCGCTGGACACTAAACAGCCAACATCCATGACATTAATGACAACGGCTTTTCCTTTCTACCAGCTTTGTTATAGCCACGTCCCCAAACCCTTTCCCCTTGTCCCTGGTCTCTAACTGGCTGCCCATTCTCATCCAGTGTGTCATCTGCACTCTGATTGGCTTGTGCAGCCTCGTAACTCAATCACAAATGTGGACTAGATGCACCTGCCCTGCTCTACTGTACTGTAGCTGCATTCTGACTAAATCCACCTGTAGGCCGACCCGTCTGATAACCTGAACCCTACTGCACCATTAGGCTGGAATAAATGACACTCCTGTTACCCTCAGCTGAGCGTTTGATGCAGCTCTCATTTCCATTGGCTGTAGAGCTTTCCTGCTTTTTCTCTCCTTCCCTCTACTGTTCGTCCGTCTGTATCATCCCTCTTTCTTCTTCTATCTTTCTCTCTGTTTTTCTGACACTGTGTCTGGTTGTCAATGTTCCACTAATCGCCGCTCTGCCCGTGTCCTGGCCTTCTCCTCTCTCTGTGCTGGTTGTAGTGAATGTCCCTGCTATTGTTCACTTCTTAGAATCTGACCTGCCTCCTAAAAAAAAAACAAAAAAAAACACACACTTTCAGGGCAGATTGTTTTCTCCCATGATGACTCATTGCGATGTTCCAGTCACACTTTGCTTATTTGAACAGGTGGTTTAGTGGGATCACTGAGCTGGTAAATAACGTCCTTCAGCCCCAGCAAAAGTCCCAAAATGACAAGGAGCCAGAGCCAGACGCGTAAGTAATAGTACAGACCCCTTCTGATCTCCTCCCAGCAGGCACAAACACACCGTGGTGACCCCAGCAGCTGGACGCACAGTATGTTTGACCCTAGTGGATATTAGAGGATGTTACACAATTTCTCAGTATGTTGAAGCATACGAGGAGAGAGTGGGGGTGTGGGAGTGGTGTGCCACAATGAATTCTACTTTTTATGAATGACATAATGGTTATGCTGTGTGAGGAGGTGCAAGCAGCATACAAACACACAAAACTCAATGAGAGGAAGCTTAACAGATATTGTCATATATGTGTATTCCTTAGCCACGATTAGGACTACCATACTAAAGTATGTATCACAGTTGATCTGTGATTAAAACCGCCAGTAGTATAGTTTTCTACCTTATGTTAAATAAGCTTTTTGTTACACTTAATTATATTTCAAGTTAATATACTTGAATCGGAGCAAAGAGTAATATGGAGCTCCAAAAACGTGTCTCCTCCACCAGTCTCACAGCCACTAGTGCCACTAAACGGTTAAAAACACTTTGTTTCAGTACAGTATCTACATATTTAGTTCCTCTCAGCACTGAGAGTTTTTTTGTTGTCATTTGGACACCAGGTGAATGCAGTTAACCCCCAGGTAGAGAAAAGAGCCACAAAGGATGCCTGTAGACTGGTTTGTAAAGTTAAACCAGTCTAATGTGTCTGGAAGAAGAAGAAGAAAATTACAAAATAAATGTATAATTTTAAGCCTAAGAAGCTAACAACCCTACCCTCAGCTACCTCAAGACTAACACCTCTCTGTAAACTAGCAGTCAGTCAATAGTATCTGATGACCATTGACATAAAAAGAGAACCTGGTTTTAAATTTGTGACAATGTAGTTGAGAGCACACGGTAAAGAGTTTTGGAAAGTCTGAATTTACTTACCTTAAAACACATTTGTTCGAATCATAGCATTCATTTATTAGTGTTTCTGCTGAGTGAATGGTGGTGAGTAGCATGAAACTGTAGCTTAGTCAGCCATGTTGTATAGTTTTAAGAAAGTTTTGACTTGTCATGGTAAGAATAGCACAGGTGTAACTGATTGCAGTACATTGATAGTGTCTCTATTCATCCCAGTAAGCCATGAATGAGGCAGCATAACCAACCCTGCGCCCTTGTAACATGTGCTTTTAAGTGGAAGTTACCCATTATTATTGTTGTTAATTACACCAGTTCTTTTCCGGCTTTTCAGTGTCCTATAAAATGCCCTATTCAATGTCCGCATTCCCATTTTGTTTTAATATCACATCCCATTTAGTTTTGGTGTTGTGCATGACAGCTAACTGGTATGGTACTTAAGTGGGGCTGAGGCATCGTTAAGGTTATTAGTTACACCTGTGCTTCTCCTGCTTTAGCACTGACTGGCTTCCATATAAAAGGTTGTCAAGGGAAGGTGTAGAGCTGCATTTAGCAACTTCAAGTAAGTTTTAATATGCCCAAGATATATAGAATTTTTTCAAAAACTATCTTTTTTCCATATGAGTATTTGACTATGTGTAGTGTATCTACAAAACCACAGAAAATTATCATTCAACTCTGCAGCACTACGGAGCATTTAGCCTTTAGCTTAGTTTTAGCTTAATTTTGTTGTTTTTACAGCCTCCCAAGGCTACTTTATATGTTCAGTGTCAATGCTCTTATCAACTTAATTTTTTAGCCACAGCTGCAGAAAGCTGTTTT
>NC_040023.1:26463929-26515171 GCF_000972845.2 Larimichthys crocea
CAAATCTCTGTTTAACCAGCTGTATGCTACGTACTTGACACCAAATGGCAGCTAGACAAATCCAACAGCTAGCCTGGCCAAATAGTACAGCTAACAAGCTAAAGATAGTATTCTCAAAGGTTTGTGGTGACTAAACTAGAGCAGATAGGTGGCCAGAAAAAAAACTCGGCTTCAAATGAATGTTATTCTCTGTCTCTGTGTCTGTTAGACAATAGTTGGCTAACTTGTTACCCATATCAACATGTCAGGGTTGTGGGTTTGTCAGCTTGTTCTGGAGTTCTTTTACTGCCAAGAGGTCAATAAATTAATTAATGTAACATTAGCTTTGTTAAGTCAAAAGGTGAAAAAAGTGGTTATGCAGCTTAAAACAGGAGCGCAACCTGAAATTTAACATTTAAAATAGCTCCTTTTTATTAATACACAGCCATATAAGCCAGTTAATACACCGTCATGTCTATGCTTTCAGTGCCAACATGATGCATTAAGGACGATAGGGCAGTTAAAATCCAGCTCAGGCAGTTTGTGGCAGAAGCAGAATCCAGAAGCTTGTCAAGAGCTTGTAGTTCACCCTCGCTGTTGATATGCTGGGTCTGTCATATGTCCAAGAGAGAGTCTCAGGTTACCGGCTGTTTGTAGCTGCTCTGGTGCAGCCCAGAGGTAAGAGAGCTCCGATACGCTAGCATGAGATGGGACAATGAGCAGCGTATGATTACTCGTCAGCAGTGTCACCTACATTTGACCGTGTTTGACCGAATAAGTAAACCCTCTGGAATGGGCACTGTGTACCAGCTGCCGCTTCAGTCTATTCTTACTTCATGTTTATTATCTGTTTGTGTCTTTGCTCTCTATGCAAACTGTTAAATTTTGCTCCTCTATATCTGTCTCGGTGTACAGTTTAGAATAAGCACATTTAATGCACACTACAGTCAAACTCTCACGTGTGTGTTTAGCCCCTAAGAGGTGAATGAGTGTTAGAAGTGACCGAGAGGTAATCACTGGTTATCTTTAACTGCTCTTCTCACTGACCTGCCAATAGAGCAGTGGCCCTTAGTCCATGCAGTGGCCCAGGATCGAGCGCATGTCCCTGTAAACGTTTTAGTGTAAGGGAGATTAAGTGAGAATAAAACATGATTCTTTGTAGTCTTATTCCCTTGATCCTCAGAGACAGTGGCTTTACCTCTTGTATCACAGTCTTCATCACTCCGTTATCAGGCCCTCTGTCAGTAAATGAGATTTGGTGGGATCTGTTAAACAAGGCTACATACTAATCTCTGCTTGGTAAACACACAAAGGCTGTGACACAATTAGCCCTTTAATCCCTCAGTGGGTACAACGAGGGGCACGGCAGTGGCACTCTGTCTAATGTTTGGATGACACAAAGACGACACTCACACAACAACACACGCATCGTGTCTTCAGGTGGTGTACGGACATCACATTTGGGCTCTAAAGGACTGGTTTGTGGGTAAAGGAAGCACGTTTATCTCAAACGCAGAGCTGTATGTGGTAAAAGGATAGCGCTGCTCAATAATTCACTAGTGCTAATGAATGTTGCAGGGGATATGTGGGGCGAAACCAATTCTAATCGCCATATTATGAAGTCAGCCCAGTGTTTAGTTTCCAAGGAGACGCTCAATTGACATGTGTCATACAAAATGCATGTGAAGAGTCCATGCAGGTTTTTTCAGTGGCCTCTCAGGACTTGTTAGGAGTTAAGGATCTACTGTATAAGATCAGGTGCCATCTATAGGACACAAACAGTAACACAATAGACTCTGACAAATGCTTAATGGATGGCGAGGCTCTGATGTCTGAGCACCAATGAACTCCTATAAGTAATACAACAGAGAAATAAATAATTGTGTGTATTAGCAATGTCATTATCTAACTGTATGGCTCTGGGGTGTCTCACCTTACCACTGTCCTGATATAGAAACACAGGTGCAAATGATTCATTAAACGCAGGGGAACCTGAGAAAGTGGAATTAAGTTTTGTTCTTAAACTTGCAAAAGAAAATTTGATACCCACTCCCCCTGTTTTGGGAGAGGTGCAGTATCAAAGGAGGAGCTCAGCTTTGAAGCTTCTGAGGTCATGGTGTCTGCTTTACCTTTCAAAACCTCACACACTGCACACGGATGAGGTTATATCACTTAGTCAGTCGATAGTAGGAGCTGATTTTGTAAGTGTGATTTCGAGACCAGGAGGCTGGTGGCTATAAAAATCACAATTCTGGTGCACAGAGATTGTTCTCCAACAAGAAAATTAATGTTAATTTATCCTCTATGCCAAGACTAATATACAAAAATCATACATTATATGTGTGTGTGTGTGTGTGTGTGTAATTGTTTCTCTAAGACATTATATACTGTGTCCTTCAGTCAGTGTTATTCTGATAAATGTGTATTTTAAAGATTCGTCTAGGGACGAGCATTGCAAATGATTTTAAGCTATAAATGCTGTGGTATGTGGCATCAGTTCATACTTTTCCCTAAACACTAAATGAATAAAAAAAATCAAACACAAACCTTCTTTTTACTGGTCACAAACCATTAGCTCTCTTTTTCCTAACGTCTGTCCTTCCCATTTGCTTACAGGAAGTTGCACCAGCAGTTTGAGTCGTATAAGGACCAGGTCAAGAAGATGGGGGAGGAGACTAAGCCGACTCAGGACCAGAAGAGCGAAGCCCCAACCTGCGGGATATGCCACAAAACCAAGTTTGCCGATGGCTGTGGCCACCTCTGTTCATATTGCCAAACGAAATTCTGTGCTCGGTGCGGAGGACGAGTGTCTCTGCGGTCAAATAAGGTAACACTGAGTCAAATATTAGGGACACTCCATTTATATACATTCACATGCAGATGTCCCTCCCTCAGGCAAATTTCTCCCTATGCTACTATTTGAAATCCAAGGTTATGAAACATTGCGGTGAAATCATAATCTGGGAATTGAGCCAACAGTTTCTCTAATGCAAAATACTGTTTTTTCAGATTATCAACATCCACTCCAGTCACACTCTCCTCATGCCTGTATTCAAATTCTGGTCACTCTGATGTGTTTCACTCATGTGACTCACAGCTGAACATGTCCTATTCATGTCTACTGTAACTTACAGTTGTTCTATATCACCACTGGAGGGAACTGTTCCTCTTTTTCTTTTCCCATAAAGGAACCTGATTGCTGCTTGTATAATGTAGTACTCCAGTGCCTAACTAACCTCTGTAAAATCCTCCCCACAGACTAAGCCAAAGCTTTTAGTATTAGACTGCTTAAATTTGAATCATGAGCTTGAGTGTTTTTATGCGATGCCATCCAATCCTTTGCTGTTGGAGTGTGTGACAGTACGACCAGGACCTACTAATGCCACTCACAATCTCTCTCTCCCTATCTTTCCTTCTCTCTTCCCCCTCCCCCCATTTGACTCCCTCTTTCTTTCTGCTGCATTCCTGCTCTCATGGAATTGCAATAGGAGGACAAAGTGGTTAGCAAATCCTTTTTGCGTTTCTTGGAACTGTGTCTGAACACAAGCATCGTTCATGAAATGCTGTGATATGTATATATGCACATACAGCAGCCAAAAATGACATGAAACAAACCAGAAAAGTCCTGATTAGTCTTGTCTGTGAGTCTACCATGCTGTGCTGAAATAAAGGATAGAAGATGGCTAGGATTGGAATTAAAAGGGATAAAGTTTAAACAAAATATATTTAAGTAGCACTGCACTCCTGTGAAGTTGAAGACTCTGAAAACAGGAGGGAGCTTTACAAAGTTTGGATAAATCATCCCTGATGATGTCATCTATGTAGGTTTGGCCTTGGGACTTTTTAGAGGATTTTAAACAGAAAGTCTGTGTTACTACATTGAATGACATAGGTGATTACCAGGCAGGAAGGGTATAAAGAACGACACCAGCATGTGGCATTATGAAAATAGTAACATCCAGCTTTTTTTAGAGGTAGCTCTCTTCTGCATCTTGAGTCTTCAATCTTTATGTTGGTCCAGTACTAAATTAAATGGAGTACCACTTTAATACTAATATTGGCATTGAAAACGGACCTCACTTTAAACATATAGGTGTTAATGCACTTATTATTTGATTTATTATCTCATTGCTGATACTTTGTATCAATTGTTCCTCTGACAAGCAGTTGTTTATTGGTAGACAGAGTTTTGATCAATATGAAATCCCACACCCAATCCAAACTATCCCAGTTCAATACTAGCATGTAGTGCTAAATGTAATATAACATAGAACACTGAAGATCAAAAGGGAAAGCTATAATGACTGATTGCAGTATTGAATTCCCTTGGGGATTATCTACATCTGTGTAACTAACTACACAAATATAGCATCACAAAGATAGCCATGAACCCATAACAGGGGTCACATCACTGCCCATGTCCATGTCCATTTCTATAGCTGTCTTATCTCTAACCTCTTTATGTTAGCTGTTGACTGCCAAACTAAACATTCTAGGCCTCACTAAAGGGAAGTACGTAGTAGCAGGTTTGATCCGAACAACAGAACAGCAGAACTACCGGGAGAGACCTCTGTCCAGCTGCTCCCTCCACTGCCAAGACCCCAGTTGTACAGCCTGTCATTGTTCACTGGTAGATAATAGCTGGGAGATCGGTTACCTAGTTGTACAGATGGTGTTGAGTAATAACAGTGGCAGCAGGCTGGCGATGGACGATCAGGGTATTGGCAAAGAGGCCCTGGGATCTGCCACTGAGGCAATGCCCTCTATTCACCTAGTGTTGCCCTGGCCTCCTGACATTCAAGGTCAATTCTCTGTATAGACCGTAGATGCTGATATTAATGTAGTGATGCTCAAAACTTAATCAAACAACACTTTGTAGTGTAAGGGTACTATATACCTGCTATTCACTGCGATATAGCTGCAAACCTCACAGGAAGAGACAGGAGTAAACATCTGATCGCAGCTCAGAGGAGTATATGTAGCTCATTTGTCAGCATTTAGTCACTCCACTATCTCTGTGCTTGACAATGTTGCCATATTGGATTTTTTTTGCAGATGTGCCTAGAGAATGAGCTGGAAATCCTATAAATAGCTTGTACTAAGACTTGTCTTCATCAGGGGAGCATTAAGCATTTATGGCAGGATACAGAAGTTCAGATGACAGCATCAGGCAGAGAAATGGAGAGCTAGCATGGAAGTGAGCAGAAGAGATGGGTTAGTTCACTAGTCATCCTGTCATACATAGTCTGTTCTCTGTTCGTCTGGTAATAGAGTCCAGGGCTAGAAGGAGTCAACTGGGTCAGCAGGGGGTGGCCTTCACCTGAGATCAGATGAAAAGACTCTCTTTCAGTTGTGTAAGGGGGAGACATTCAGCTGAAGTCCATGTTAAGCAAGTAATCATTTACATGGAGTTCACAACTGACCTGATATCAGCATAGGTAAATTGGCATGGTTGGACATTTATTCACAATCAGTTCATTATCTTTCATATTAATGCATAATTCAAATGTTTATCTGGTCATTCTGACAAAGAGTTCTGTCGATGATAGAACTGCAGAATAAAGTAGGTTGCTTTTGGGCTGAGAAGGTTGTTTATGCTAACTGTGCATTATTACACAGAAGACCACACAGAGTATTAGTTGTAAGTTAGATTTGAGATACCGTACACACAGCAGCCCACCAGGACTACTATGATATTGATTGCCGATTTGTGTGTTCATACTTGTGGTTAGAGGACATAAGCTTTGATTACTCTGCCACGAACAACAGGCCACATTTTGGTATACCCAAGTAGCTTGTCTGAAAGCTTGTGTGCCAGTGAAAGAGGTGGCGGTGGTGAAATCTGCCCTTTTTCCATCCGTCTACTCTTTCCCTCTCTCACAGATGGTGACAGCAGTGGCGAGAGAGATCTTGTTCTGTGAAACGCCATTGAATATTTACAAGTCTCTGTGTCTGGGGCAGCTAGCAGAGCTATGGCATGCTGGAATATGATATATCGGGACTGAGAGTTAAACAGCTGGTAAAGGAATGTAAGCTAGAAGACTAACAGCTCTGCTCAGTAACCATGTCTAGCTGAATCGATGACATTTGACGAAAAAGTCCCAATTAATCACAATGCCTTATCACAACAAGCTGAATAATAGATCTGGTAAAATATCTGTTGATAACAATCACTGCTACTTGATTTTGCCAGGTAGCTTGGTCTCGACAGGAGAGACACGAAGAACAAAGTACACAGTGACATTTTGAGGGTAAAAATAAGAAATGCCTTTGATATAGATAAATTGTGTGTCAGTGTTGTGAAGTCCTCAGAAACCCTGCGTGTAGCGGTGGAGCTCCCCACCATTTCCTCTGATGTGGCTTCAAAAGGGCCTGAGGAATCAACAGTCTCTGGGTAGGAAGTCATTTGTGATTAAAGCAACCCTTGAAGACATCACATGTGCTTCTTGGCCCCCTCAACATCTCCTATAAAACTGAAGGGGAAGTATCATAGCACTTTATAGTGTCCTCTTTCAATTTTAAACGGCATTTTAGTGAATAATATGTTGTAGTAAATTAAATGGATTTGTTAGCCCCACAGAAGCACCACAGAAATCATCTCCATTCCATATGCTGTAACCAGTTAGACGGTGTATTATAAATTTCTTTCTATTTGCTTGTTTTGAGAATAGAAATTCAAAATGAATGAACTTATACGTATTAATCCTAAGTAACTGCTGTATTATGTATAAATTCAGGTAGCATTCAGGTCAAATCAAAAACCTCCCACAATATCATTAAATATGTTATAATGTGTAGAAAAGTGATGGAAAATCACAGAAGAAATTAAATGAACATCATCTGCATCTATGCTGCAAAGCTTGATAACATATGGCTAAATATACATTTTCTGCAATTGTATTTCAGATTTTTATGTTTGCTGAAAGAGGCACATCTCTGCATTTTCCAAATTGGCTGCATGCAGACTTTAACAAGGTGCCATTGCTACTTTGTTAGCCGTATTTTCCCTGATACTTGACAAAATGCTGCATATGGGAAAGGTGATGGGCATTACCTGAAAATGCTGTTTTCAGATAACAAAAGCTGGAAACTTGATTTGATTTGACAATACCCCTGCCCAATTTCTAATGGGTTTCTGGATGGATATGATCATTTTATGTCTCGCCGTTTGTTAAGGATTTAAGGCTAAATTCATCTTATGGAAATGTTCTAATATGTAAATGTTTAAAGTTGTTTTCATTCCCACAGTACGCGAACGCAGCATTATTCCTGACGTGTTGTAACCTCTGGCCTCATGCCTCCACGGTCCTGCAGATGTCCAGGACATACATAAGCATGACAACAGCTATGTTCTGTGTTTTACTGAAGCCCAACAAAGGCTCACAGCACAGACCGGCTCGGAAATGACATGACACAGTGTGCTTGTTCACGCTAACGCAGGAAAAAAAAGCAGCGCCAGTCCGTTTTCTGCGTAACCGCGTTTCTCCGTGTGTCCATTGGACTGTGGGAGCAGAGCTGGGACGCGCCGCATATGTAATGAGCTCTCATCAACTCCCGGCAGAGCTCTGACTCTCTGTTACAGATGAACTAATACAGCGGTGGTGGGAAACGTAACGTGATTTGACGCGTTATTTGCTCGGCTCACATGTTTCCTCCCCGTAGACCTCACTGACATTGACTCCGGGACTGTTTGCACGGCATGATGGATCCAGCGTAACGATTCAAGATTGGAATCCGGTATTCTTTTAAACGAATTGGCGTCTCTGGACGGAGTAATTGCTTTTGTTGATAGAAGGAGAGAAGAAGACTGCGTTGGTTTTATTGGATCGGATGTGGTCAGTTGAGTCCCTGGTGTAACCTTCACGGTGTTTTCAGCAGCCGCTGTCCGGTAGGCAGCCTGTTGTCTGGACCCGGAGCTGTCCGCGGTGCTGAAGGTCGGCAGTTTCTTCATTTTTCGTTGAGTAGCAGGAGCCGCGGACAGTCGTCACCACATTATTAGGACTTAACACACGGCGATCTTTCTGCACAGGAACAGTGTTCTCTCCCAGCGGCACCATGGGTAAGCTGAGTGAGCATGAGGCTGTGACTGCATCGCGTTTTTTTTTTCCGCGGTCATTTTGTTTGCCAGAAATGTGACCATTTCAGCTGTCTAGGGGAATATGCACTGCTGTAAAAAAAAAAAAAAAAAACTGTCCACAGATAAATTCAGTCGCGTACGCCCGTTTGAAGACAGATGGTCAGTTTAATGTTTTCATTTTGGTTTCTATAAATGTACACACTGTATATTGTGTCAGTGAGCGCGCGTCATGTCTGTTCAGATTTCTCAACACGTTTATTTATGTCTGAGACAGGCTGAGGGGGATGTGGGTCTGGCAGACATTAGCCATTTGGAACCACATTTTGGATTTCTACAGTATTTCCCCTCCCCTTCTTCATGTCTCTGAACTTCAAACAAGGAACATAAATATTCATCAAGTCTATTATTATTACTGGCGCGCACACTAAAATTAGAAGCTCATTAAAATGTAATTCACCACGTGCAGCCAGCGTTGGAGCATGTGAATGTAGGCGCTCCCTTTCATTCTCATTGGCCGCCAAATGAATCACACCAAAATGCCCTGTAAACTTTTTTATTCTGATGAGCTGCCTCAAAAGCCCAATTTCATTTACAGCTCCCAGGAGGCAGAGCACCACCCAAAAATACACTGCACATGCATTAATGAATTGGATTTAGCTGTTTCACAGTATGCATCCATGATGTAGAAAACATGGCTAGAGGAAGAATCTATGCAGGAACATGCACTCCTCAAAATACCAGTAAGGTTCATTCACATATTCATAGATAGATAGTTTGACCTGTCTCAATATAGATTATTCATTGGCCTACATATGCATTATAATGTCTGCCATTGAAGCCAATCACACTTGTGTAGCCCCCAGCTGTGACAATCATTTGCTCTGGAGTGTGTTAGATAGTATTGGTGCCTGTGTGCTTAAAGCTGGACTCTGTCCAGACTGGGATGTTCTGAGGGACACTCCACTCCTCTAACAATGAGTCTTTAATGAGTCGTTCAGTTCACCTCAGTTCAGGCGAAGGAGAGAAACACCAAAGCAATATGATACCTATGACAGCACATTTGCTGCCACATCAATATTGCAGCATGTGCCAATTCTAGTCTTTACTTTAGTTCTTTTTGAAGATTTTTTTTCTGGTATTTTTGCAATGTCTGAATGGAATCGAACCTGGGTGGTGAAGGTTACATTGCCTGCATCTTAAACCACTGGCCCTCCAGGATGCCCACATCTCAAATAAAATGAATGCGGCAGTGATGACAATCACCACAGAGGCCCTCTCTAAACAGCCTCCTGTGAATATATTCTACTCAATATATTATATTACATGTACTGTTATGAATGAACGTAAAATGAATGAATGTAAAAATGGGGCTGTCTTGCCATTTGAGCACACTGTGATGTGCCTGGAAGGATACTGCTGATTCACTCTGGAGTTAAGTAATGTTGTAGTGCAGTTTAATGGCCACAAGAGAGAGCCCAGTACTCTCTCCTACTGCAAATCTAGCTCTAGTTTATGTGTGTATGTGTATGTGTGACTGTGTATGAAAATTTTGAATGGGGCAGACTAAAGGGAAACATGTGCACTGATAAAGAATACATATTATTTCTGTATAGTTATGTGTAGTATATATAGTGTGGACAAATTATGTTTTTTAAATCACATCATCTGCATGAGACAGGCCATATGGCACTCATCATTTTGGAATAGATAAATATTTTCTGTCTGTCCTTTAGTGGCACCCTTGTATTTTTTGCTACCCTCACTATTCTAAGCAGACCCACATTTTTGGAAGATGATATTTGCTGGTATCACTGAAAACACACTTAATCTGAAGAGAAAGTATTATAAAGGAAATTATTTATTGATCTCGTAGTGCTGGGTGTTTGTATCCTTTAATTCAGTGTCACAGTAAACAGCCTATAGCACTTTTAACAGAGTTTATATCTTCCTGGTGTTTGCAATGTGTGGTAGTGCTAGGTTTTTAGCTTTCTATTTTTAGCTGCAGGTTCAATGACTATGAAATGTGCAAACACAGGAAGAAATGGCCCTGCCCGAGGGCTACAGCCCCCAACCCCCTGCCTGCACTCAGCCGTGAAGAGTTAAGCCGAAGGGAAGTGTGTGTGTTTGTGTGTCTGCATTTGGAGAGTCTTGGGCATAATGTCTGCAGTGAAAGTGAACATACCTCTAGCTGTTCCAGCTGCTTGACCTGTGTGTGCATCATTGTGCATACATGCATCTGTTATGGAGTCTCTGTGGTCTGTTAAGGAATGAGGGGTATCACAGTTTCCAATCAGTGTGGGTTATGCTCACACTGTCTTTAGGCTGTGTCCCTGGATGGACTGTTAACAGTCTCATGCTGTGTGATGTCTCTGTGACTGACAGAAAAAAAGTGTAAAGACTTAAACATGTTTCTGTTACTGTCACATATCTGGTACTGAGATGCAGCATGATTAGATTTTTATTTGAATTTTGATTTCTAAGATCTGACAGATCAGAGAATTTAGTGTCACATAATGCTAAATCCCATTTCAGCCTAGATGCTGTTATCTTAGGCCACACTTTCTTACTAGGAAAAACCTTGTAGCTCATATTCCCCACGTTTCTCTATCAGTTGATACAACTCTTGAACCTCTCGGACCCACGCTGGCCTTTCAAATCCCTTTGGATAATCTCAAAAATGCACTGTCATCAAGCTCAAAACAAGGCTGTGTTTCATTTTGCAGTTCATGTAATGTTTTGGACATATGAGGATTCAGCCCAGCAGTGACATTTTCCTTACTTTTCCTCTTCCTGCCTAATGCACTGTATAAACATCCATTTTCATTCTGACTCTGTTCCAAAGTGCAAATCAAATCCAAGTATTGATGTCTGAGGCTCAATGTGCTCAACATTTACTGGACCCATGCATGTTTTTGTTGGCCCGTTTTTCTTTCCCTTTTCTTTCTTTTTTTGAATACTAATATGCCATTAGGTATTCTCTGATGAGATAAAAGAGCTTGACATGTAGAGTCCCAGGGTGAAACATGGTTAATCATTATTGGCAGACCACAGAGGTGCTCAGCAACTAACTCTGTTAATTGCAGTTTGTACATCATAGCAGTTTTCTGTGATGACACTGGTCCAGTTTAAATAATTAACCACAGATGAAACATAATCTGTTGTATGGATAGGGCTATTACTGAATATGACAGAAATGCAATATAATATTTAGAACTGTGTTTTTATTTCTGTATAATCACCTGAAAATAGTAAATATTATGTTTTTGTCACCTTATGCTGTGGGTCCTCTTCCACTGAGTCAGCCATGTTGAACCGCCATGTTTCTACAGTGGCCCAGAAAGGATGTGTTTTTTTATGCATTTTCAGGCCACATTAGTTTCTCTTTCATACTAGGAAGGAGAGGGTGAAATGAGAGGGTGGCAATCAGTAACTACACCACCAGATGTCCAGTCCTTTAAAGTGGTCCATCATGGATAACTTCTGTGATAACCTTTGTGATAGGTTATTACTACCACCACTTTGTGTGCACATTCATATGAATGGAAGTATATGTGTAAGTATGTGGAGGTGCTGATGTGTGGTAGATTAGCAGGAAACCTGGCCTTGGTGGCTCCCGGGTCTTAGCTGATGACTCATGGTTCACTGCAGAGCTCTCACCATGACCCCAGTTAAAGAGGCAGCCGTGGCCTCACTGGCTACACTCCTCTGGGACACATAAAGCACAATTTGTAGCCTCTTTGCTTCCATTGTGTGTCAGCACAGTTATAGCCTATCTGTAACACTGATAGCTGGTCATAAATGCCTCATGTGTCAATACCACACAGGCCGCTACATGCTGCCTGCACTTTGAATGTTGAGCTTTTTTACGTTACATTTTAAAATGGAACTCAAATAATTTTTCATTGCTGTTAGCTGCTTTAAGATGGTAAGGCAGCCTGCTGTTCCTGGGTCTTGGTGATTTTTCCTGTGTTTCCATGCAGATATAGAAAGCACAGAACTCATTATCCTGAGAGGAACGCCCTCAGCACTAATACTACTACCTATAGCTGTCAAGTCAAGTGTCAGTCATTACCTTACATACCTCACTTTATTTTTCGCTGCATTTGTGATGCTTACTCTTTTTTTTGAGGATGTAGATAGCTGCCAGCTGGGAGCTCTGCAAGGAGGGTGCAATGGCATGGAGGTTTATGAAATCCCTCCCAGATTTTGTACAAGCACCCTGCCCTGACCAACCAGTAAGTCACCAGCTCAGTGACAAGGACATGATCTCCCACTGACTCTTCCCAGCTATGTAAGCTGACATGTTTGATGACTGAGCCAGCCACAGTAGAGGCTGAGGACTGAATCTTGAGTCGTGTAATTGGACGTGCTACAGGTTGCTGACCCCTGTGATCGTTTGTTTCTTCCACAGTGGTTACTACTTTCTATCACTCTGTACTTCAGGTCCAGGTAGCCACTGAGATAAGCAGCTGTGGTTTAGACTACAGCCAGTAACTGTACAGACCAACACAGTTTCACACAGTTCAGTTCATCTAGAAATAACATATCAATTGGTCTCTATTTGATTCAATGCTTACCAAAAAAAAAGCAAGCTACAGACCAACTGATGGTGGGTGAGGCAGCATTCAGATCCCGCTCACACTAATAACAGTAATGCACTGACTTAGCACTGGGACTGTAAAGCTGGGGTGTGTGTGTGTATGTGTGTGCGTGTATATGTATGTATGTGTGTGTGTGGTGGGGTGGGGGGCTACAGTAGCTCTTGGCCGCTATACTGGCCGTCTGGCCTGTCAATCATTTTAGAAGCTCCTAGTCTTAACAGGCATGCTTCGATATCACTTTAAATTGCTCAGTGTTAACGAGACAAGTGTGGTCACCTAGAACAGGCCTGAGAGAGATTCACGTTTCACTGTAACAGATATCAACTGATACAGTTTTTACAAATGAAACATTTAAGCTTTCCCCACAAGATGACTTGAGATAGAATGCTGAGCTTTACCATGTCGTGTGGGTGTTTGTCTCTGTACGTGTGTGTGTGTGTGTGTGTGTGTGTAAAGTGATCAGGGCTCCTGTCTGCTTCTGGATTTATGAGGCTAATGTGGTGAGCTGGCTGCTGGGACTGCAGTATAGAGCAGATAAAGGCACGACATCACAGAGCAGTAAAAACCATCACTCTCCTCTCCTTGTAGAGCATAAGAGAAGTGAAATGTTGCTGTTCTTTTCTATTCATCTTAGCAAAGTGTATTATCTCTACTTACTGTACCTTCATTAAGATGTGAGTAATCTCTGCAATCATTAGTCATGTAGTCCCTGCACTGTTGCAGTTGGCTAACCAAAACAAGAGTTTAATAGTAATGTACTGCATCATAATAAATAACAGAAATTACCTTAGCACATTTGATCTGTACAAAGAGATCAACAGGGATCATTTTTGCTCACAGACTCAAAATGTATACGAATAATAAACCAAACCTGTCTCACCTTTCAGTGATATTAAAGGCTGCTGCATGTGTAAAATATTTCATCATTCACCTCATCAACATGATGTTAATAATCAATATTGTCGCTGTGGGGTGAAAACTGAAAACTCTGATGATTTTTTTAGAGTTTGAACTCATTTTCAAATCTATTTAGTTTTACCTAGTTTCTTAAAAGTTGACATTTTGGATGTAAAAAGATTTTCACCCAGCAACAGCGACATGCCTCACAGTTATGTTACAGCTTTACATAACACAAACACCAAAATCACTTCATTACAGCTCATCATAGGTTATATAAGACAATCTCTGCCTGTCAATCACCATTCCAAACCATTAACACCCTACTCTTCTCCCCCGCAGGTTATGTGGGTATGCAACTTGTGCCGAAAACAACAAGAAATCCTCACCAAATCGGGGGCGTGGTTCTACGGCTCGGGGCCTGGTCAGGTGCGAGGCGTGTTTGAAGGTGGGCCACAGGGAAAGAAGGCCAAACTGCAAGACCCGTCCCTGTATCCCTACCAGGGACCCTCAGGGGACTTGACACCAGCGTCAGACAGAAGTAGACCTCACGGCGGGCTCCTGCCCAGACAGGCGTCCCTTGACAACGGTTCGGGCCTGAGGTACTCAGCACCCGGTGACGCACCCATAGACAGGTCAGTTCTACATGTGGAAAAGAAGCATTCACCTACTATATGAGTTACCCTGAGTTGTTTTTATTATTGTGTAGATTGTTTGATTGTAAATTCTTGCTTTCTATGATGCATTTGATTGGGGAATAATGCATCACAGAAAGTAAGAATTTACACATAATGCCACTTCTGAAGGTGCATGGACACTGCACAAGAACCTTTTAGGTTAGCATTAGCCCTGAGATATGGTGTGAGTAGTGCAGAACAATGATTCAAGTCTAGCATAAGAGCAATGTCTCCTAGCAAGCCAGTCAAGGTCCCATATAAAACGGCTTGTACATGGAGCCCATGAGGCCTATAAAGGAGACAGAGACACAGATACTGTATCTGGCACTAACTCAGCAATTCTACAACAGTCATCCACCCACTCACTCTCTCTCCCCTCCCTCTCTCTCCCACACACACACATATCAACACAGATGGTTTGAGCCAGTCTCAGCTAAGATGAGGTGCTGGAAGGTGAAGGGTGTTTGCAAGAATTTATACTGTTTCTACCTTTGAGAGGAACTGCATTTTTAAACTTTAATAACTGTTTTGTCATCAAGAATGTTTGTAGGCCAGTTCAGGCACTGCAAGGCTTGAAAATGAAGCATTGTAAAGATGCTTTTGGAGTAGAAAAGCAAGTGCAGGCCGAATTGCAATGCAGAACATTGTGTTCCATTTGTCATATGCACTAAATGCCCCTTCTGAGTAGCACACTCTGAGATGCTGACAACACGGGCATGCTGTGCTTGTGACTCTTATATCCGATTGCCTATTTCTTGATACTGGTGTTAAATAAGGTAGTTACTTTGATGTCCACATGGGGGCTCCTTCCTCTGTCTTGTTCCAAAGGGAGGAGGAGAAGCTTATAGTCAGTATCTACTGTACATGCTCTCTAGAAATGTGAGGCACAGGGTCATTTAATAAAAAACTCTCTCATGTCCTTGGTGGCTCCTTCTCAGATGTAAGATAACTTGCCATTTGTTCAGTGCAACCTTAGTTTATACTTCAACTACACTAGATGTGTAAGATAATTAACACACAATTATTAAGACTTTATTAAGACTGTCTTCAGTTTGGGACAACACATGTATGATCTGCAGCGTGAAATAACTTAAGGTCATAGCAGCAGTGAAACTCTGGAAGGGAACACACCCCCTATTTCTCTCTTGTGTTACAGTAAGGCTGTGATATCAGGTTTTGTTTTCCATAACCCTTGGTCCGTCACAGCAAGCAGAGCCCACAGGCTAACAGATGTCTTTGTCTCTGTGCTGGTCCTTGCTGCCCACGAGATCAGACTTCCCACTGGGAAGCTGGGAAATGTGGGCTATGTCTTGTGCCATCCGGCAGAGAGAAACCCAGCAGGTGGCCTGAATGAAAAGGGAGTGTGACTCCGAGTTCGCCTCGAGTCAGAAACATATATAGATTCTATACATTCAAATACATATATAAAAGAGAGGTGCAGTGGGAAAGGGGGTGAATTTGGCTCTGTCCCAACCCAGCCCATGTCCCTGTTCATATTCTCTGCTGACCTTGTAAATGCATACTTGGTCTAGCACAGAGACAAACCAGCACAACTCTGTGCCCACATTATGTTTGGAGACATAACTCATTAGTTCTGTGTCCTCTCTCTGCCATTGCAACCTTGTATTTACTCCTTAATACACTCAGAACCTGGAAAATGGGGGAGCTCCTGGGGGAAAAAAGCAATGTTTAGTTTAATTGCCTGATATTTTGCTCCAAATGGATGTTTTGATGGATATATCTAACATACCTGCCCATTAACCAGCAGAGAGTGTTGGGATGAGTGTATATTCTTTCAGTGCTTTCACAGTATAATGAAGCTGCTGTGCAACTGTGACACATACTGAAGCATTGTTATAACTCCAAAATAGACACATTTTTCTCCCGTCTTGGTAAAATGTATTTCTGTGCTATCTCTGTTAAATCTCTCATCCATTATGTTTTCTAGACTCTGAATACACTCTGTGCAGTAGCCCAAAAAAGAGCAAAGCATCATCTGTAACTGCAAATTGTAATCAAAGCTACACTACTATAAACTTTTAAGGCTGATGCAGAGTAACAGTATTTTGTCTCTCAGTGTAACTAGAGTACATTATCCATCTTCTCTTCAAATGGCTGGCTACTTTAAGGTGGCTTTTAATGGATGATCAGACTGACTATAGATCAGACTGCTCCAAGCATTCAGTCATCCAGTCACTTTCTGTTCCAGTCCAGGCCCTCGCCACTGTATATTAATTGATTACATGTCTAGAGAGGTGGAGATGGTACCGGGGAGTGATTCTCGCTTTGGCATTGCCTACATTCACAGTGACACAACAGGAAACTGGCTGTCTCAAAATCCAAGGGATAATGCTGATGATGGATAGCAGAGAGTCCATAAATAGAACTCCCACTGCATAAGCACCAAAACCCACTTTCATTAATCTTAAAGAATGTTTAAATTAACTCCTGGATCTGTTGTGCTGAAGAAAGGAGGGGAAAAAGCTGACAGTCTATTTATAAGGAGAAATAACTTGGGAAGGCTCCTAATTTATCTTGGTCTGGGAAGTGTCATTTGAATGAACACACAGATACGCTGGGACAGCTGCAGTGTTGGGTGAGGCTGATGAAACAACAATGATTACACTGGGATTGGAACATATTCACTGGTGGAATTTCTTCATATTCTGCATTTTTGTAACATTCAGCCAGGCAGCAGAGCCATTCAGCCTGCCGAATGTTAGAAGAGGAAGAGGAACACACTCAGCCTGGACTGACCCTTTAACATCTAGCCCAGTCCATTCCAGTTCCTGTATAGAGTAGCTTTGCACAGTTTAGTTAATCATAGTTATTCTGTCTCAGTTTAGCCTTGAGTACCCAGACAGGCTCTATCTTGTGCATATATAAAGTAGTAATTTGACCAAATAATTCACATTGACATGGAGCTAATCTTTTTTCTAGTTTCACAGTTTTAATGATCATTCTTATTGTTTAATATATCACTGAGGAAGTCTGATCTGATGATGATGTAACAACCAGAACTGCAATTAAGTCCAGAATACGAGCAACACAAGCAGTCAGATGCTGAGGAAGATTTAAAACTTATATTCTGTTTGACTGTAAACCATTTATTTGGAAATGAGACCTAAAAAGAACATATGTAAAAAGTTAAATATGACTTTTGTATTGTAAAACTGCGTATGTGTGCAACCACAGTAGCACACTGTGTTATAGCTTAACTATGAATTAAATCTCCAAAATCTCATGAATGCTTGCAGCAGACAGTTGTGGTAATCAGTCATCATCATCATTAAGATTGAACTTTGTTTTTGCTTTTAAATAAGTGGTTTGCATATTAAGACTACTGTGTAAACTTCTTTGCTTGTATAGCAGCCCTGTGTCACTGGCTTCAGCAGGTTCTTGAATCCCCAGATCTCAGCAACAGGCGATTTTCACAGAACACATTTTGACATGTCACAGGAGGAGAAGCACAGGGGTAAAAAACAGAATGAATGATGGCTGAATTCCATTTAGCTGCTTCAGTCATCAGGGTCCTGGTTCACTGTAACACTGCCATGGTTTGCTGGGACACTTGAATGGAACAGAACCCATGTTAATGTTATTATCAGCACCTGTGCTTGTCATACTATGTCAAGTCTGCTGATTCCTGGCTCTTGTTTTAATTCTTTCACAGCCTGCTCTTGTGTTGTAAATAATTTTACTTAAAAAATCAAGACCATCCAAACTGATGCTGTGTGTCATGTAAAGCTTTTTAGTGTCTCTACATGGGCTTGACCATTTTGTGCTACAAGGGGCTAATTTTGTATTTTGGTAGGGATGCAGTTAAGGGAGAAGGGAGAAGTGTGATGAGGTTTCATATGCGAAGCTGGATCGCATTGATGAAATTTGTGAAGTTATGCAGAGACAGAGATCTGTGAATCATTATCACCACAGTGATAACATTATCACATGTAGTCGTAGGCTGCATTATTGTAATAAGTAACTGATAAATAGCTACTTATCTTGTCTTAGATATTGAAGATCTAAAACACAGACAAACAGGTCATCTGCTCAGGAAATGGTCTTTTATACTTACTCATTACACTCATTTATAGAAAGGTTAACTCCACGTTCAAGACTTTTTATGGTCATGTAAGAATGTTTAATCACATCAAAATCTTTGTATCTGCAGCTTTAAGGAACCTCTTGATCCTCACAGGATTCCTTTCAGCTAATTTTGACTCCTCACACACAAAACCACTGACTGAATAAAATGAAAAACATTGAATGAATAAATAAGTATAATCTTTCGTATAATCACTACTGTCTGTCATTAGTGATGAGGAGATGATGCTCTGAAGCCAGATATGGAATATAAGGAAAAAGGAATGAAGAAAAAAAACTGACGACAGCATCGCGTCTCTCCCCTGAACTGTTTCGTGGTCTATCTGCGGCTGTGCGCGTCCTAAAGAGTGCATGAGAGAGGATGGAGAGATATGGCAAA
This sequence comes from Larimichthys crocea, assembly GCF_000972845.2. Classification (NCBI taxonomy): domain Eukaryota; kingdom Metazoa; phylum Chordata; class Actinopteri; family Sciaenidae; genus Larimichthys; species Larimichthys crocea. The sequence goes on from NC_040023.1 coordinate 26,482,644, forward strand.
GAGTGCGCACGATTGCATATCGGCCCCATAGTGTGGGTGTGTGTGTCTGCCTCTTTTTGTGCGTGTGTTAGCGCGAGTTTGTGCTCTTCGTAGGCAACGGGAAATATGAGTTGAATGTGAGGCAGCAGCTGATGCGCCGGTAAGGGATGCTGCTGCTGCTGCTGCTGCTCGCTGCCGTGTAGGATGCTTCTCCGCTTCTCCTCTCCTCCGGGCGCTCCTTCTCCTCTTCCTGCACACCGAGAAGAGATTTTTGCTACAGCAAGAAGAAGAAAAGGCTCGTTACCAGCCACGGCAGTACCTAATTTTTCTCGCTTCAAGTCCGAAGCATTATGACCGAAGGATCCCGCCCGGAATGCGTCTTATTTAAGGACACTTTTTACCAGGAGCGGCAGGAGAAATATGGAACTTGATCGGCGTCTTTTCTGCGTTAATGCGCCCCGGGAGATAATAATAGCAAAATACTGAGGAGGTATATGTGTGGAGGGGGGCGTCCGGAGAGAGCGCAGGCTTTGGGATGTATTGTTGGTGAAAGGAAAAAGGGTGATCATTTACTGAGGATAAAAGAAAACGGAGGGGGAAAATGCAGTTTGAGACATTGCGTCAGTTCTGTAGCTCGGTTTTATCACATTTCAACGGGGCTTTCTCGGCGCCTCAGAACATCTTGCAGACGGAGCTGTTCGAGCAGGCGTTGAGCAACATCGGGTGAGTGATTCCTTTGAAAAGAAATGCCCTGATTTATGAGGAAGGGCTTCCCCGTTGGTATGTCAAACGAGTATTGGGGGGTGGGGGTTGTTGCGTTTATCGATCGGCAGTCAGCCTGCGTAATAACAACCTACAGTATAGTACTGTTGCTGCTGCAGATATTTCCTGGCTGGATGATGGGGCCGATCAGTGATGCTGCCGCGGTTTGCTGTGTGCGCGTGAGCGCGCGCACGTGTACCACGTTTTGAGGGGTTTTGGTTTTTAGGTAAGGGGGGCGAAGATGAACCCTTTAGGTAGACTGTGACCATGCCGAGGTGTGACTGTGTTGTGCGCGTAGCCGTGTATGTATGTGTGCGCGTGCGCGTATGTCCCAACGCACCGCTGCTGCAGCATGTGTGCTATACTGCCTCTGCTGCTGCTGCTGTGCTTGAGAGGAGAACATGAGGGGGTGAGGAGGGTAAATGTAATTTTTTTAAAAGAGTCCAGAGCTGGAAACAGTGGACACACCACCCCCAACGAACCCACTCACCCCCCTCCACACACACACAGTCACACACATCTACCTATACACTCCAACACAGGCCATTATGTTTTGAGGAACACAGCAGGTATGCTTGATAAAATAGTATCTAAACATACATAAATAGAAACATTGCCACTAAATTCCAAAATCTTCATTACTAGACTACCAGAATTGTTTCTCGTTATTTGAAAAATGTAGCTATAGTCATTTAGCTACAGTGTCACTGCAACATATTGTGTATTTTATATTTAATCTAATATTACTAGTATTATTAGTACACAGCATGTTGTTTTACATTGCCTGGAAAAAAAAGTGCTCGTATGGTGTGTCGAGTGAGAGAGAAGTTGGATCTCACATAGATGCATTGGAGCATATTATGATTAGTCTGCTAAATGCTCCATTCCCCCACGGAGAGGCCCCTGTGCATCTGGCTAGGCATGGCTGTTAGACACATTATGCAGACTGCAGAAGGGTTTCAAACTTGCAAACAGACTCACGTTCCTGCAGCCGCAGGGCCAAGAGAACACGGAGGCCTCTTTTCTTTGTCGCCGTGGGCGCAGGCCCCGTATCTCCATACCATGCACTGTCTGTCTGTCTCCGGGGACTGCAAGTCTTTCCCTCTTGTCCCCCACCCTACCGTCAGAAATAATTTACAGCATTGCTGGGCTCTCTGCCACCTCACATTACATGGCCAGAACACTCAGCCACTGGAAGGGCTGAACAGGGGGCTCTGTGCCTGGAAACTGTGATCCAACAATCATCACATCTGACTGATTAAATTGAACTTATTTTCCATCACTACCCCCGTTTTTTTTTTTTCAGCAAATTCCTCCAGTAGAAACAGTCTCTGAATGGTAGTCGACGATAGGACTGTGCCTATCATTGCTGTGTTTAGTTATCATATTGTAATATACAGTCGGCTAATTTGTACAACTAACTGGTAGAGAGTCTGTCTTGAGTCTAGTGTCAGCCTGTGTGTCCACCAGTTTATGGGTGTGTAGTTAGTACCATATAGCTCACTGGTATAAAACAACACAACTCTATGCAAACCAGCAGCGTGTGTGCTGTTATCAGTGGCTAGCCAGCTTGGCCATCCTTTCGATCAGGGCTGTTTGTGTGCAAGTCTGTTTCTCTCTCTCTCCCTCACTGTGTTTCTCTTCTTGCCCAGGCCAGGCCTGGTAATGGGCTGTATGCTTTTAGATCCAGCTTCCATGTATTATGCATGTGTGCGTCAGCAGAGGTCCTAATGGGGTGTGGGGATCTGTTCTTAGAAGGCCTGAACGGTTTTGAATTGAGTGGTCACTACATTTAAACTGCAACCATACTCGCCCTCCCCTCGTCTAATAGACACACATACACACACATTTTCCACTTACAACCCCCCCTCCACTATGGTAGCTCTTTGTGCTTGCTTCCCTGAAATGCCTAAGACTAAAATGTGTCTGTTGTCAGACCAGTGTGAAGCAATGGAAGGGATGTGATTGAGTTTGTGGTACACATCATATACCTGTTTCCCAGAAGAGCCTTTTGCAAAGTGTGTGATAGTATAAGCGTAATATGAATAGCTGCATTTGATTTTCTGCATAGATGCAAGAGATAGATGCACAGATGCAAGCAGCACTGTGTTTCAAATCCAGCTTATTAAATAAAACCCATATTGCTGCTGTTTAATGATTCCAAACGGGCTGCACAATTTTGGGTGCGATTTTAGTGAGTCATCCTCATATTAACAGCTGTTTACTTCATCCCACAGCCTCGTATTTTGTCCTCCTGCAGTGACAGCATATCTGCAGCTGTGCACTTCTGCATTTTATAGCTTATATGTGCGGCACAACGTGTACAGTCACAGATAGGAGGGAAACCATCGTGTTTCCACCACTGTCAGTTCTTCACTGAAGGTTCCTCTGAAGTGGAAACCCACCGACTTTCTCCTCCTCCCACCCCCTTACCCATTTTCTCTCTTGTCCCCTCCAACAACAGGGTTGCCATAGTAATAAGGTGTATTGTTTGATCAATAGAAATGATGATGCATCCTCCCTGTCTGTTAATCCTGATGTTAGCAAGAAATAATTTGAAGGACAGAGGAAGGCATGGAACAAGGTGTGTTATTTCTAACAAAATGATATAAGGTGTAAGAAAAAGACAGGAGGGTGGAGCAAGTTACTTTTGATTTGTTTTTTATTTTGGAGGTTTTCATCTAAAATCCTACTCTGATCTGTCTGGAGACACAATTTTGCATTAATGTCTTCTCTCTTTGCAATTGTTGTCTGCCTTCACATGTTACCGAATTTACTATCTTAGAATCTATGCCATAATATAAAAACAATGACAGAAAATTCAGTTAAAACTGAATTTCAAACTTGAATTTTGTTAGCCTTACTGTTCTACATGAGTTATCACAAAGGCAGCTCCACTTTCTCCTATTTTTTTCCCACAGTGCAGAGAGAATATGAATATGTGTACGTGACAGAGAGATGTTACATGAAACTGCTGTAAAGTCAATTCAGTGATGGAACCTTTAGACTTTACCTAAAGGAACCATTGCTTTTCAACATTGTGTCTGCAGGAGCTAATTTGTCTGTAGCAGCCATAGATTGAGCTAGTTAAGCAATGTGTGTTTGTAAGTGCAGTAGGCATCCTTTCATTATTTGCTAACAGAGCAGTGTTCCATGACAGTACCTTATTTAGTCTGAACAATCAAACTAGTCAGTTTTCCTAAACAGCTTGTCTGATGTTGAAAGGCAGTTGATCTATAGGAATAAGATGTTTTTATCTTTGATTGTTCTTCAGTCTGAACAGCAACTAGACATGTCTGCACATTTTTTCTGTCTCACATCTGTCTGTTATCTATTATCTGTAAACAAATAGAAAGAAGCATATGGAATTATTCATTTTTTTGTATGTAACCTTTATTTAATTGAAAAAAAACCCCAAAGCAAAACATAACCAGACAAAACAACAGCACAGATACATAACTAGACAAACAAAAGTGTATACACAAACATAGCCAGCACATACAGCATCAGGGACAATAATACAACTTTTCGTTTCCACTGTTTTGTGTGTTCCTTTTTGCTACACCATGAAATGAATTGCAAAATGACACATCAACATGATCATTGTACATCTCAAGGCTTTGAGTGGCTTCATTAAACTCTCACACCCACACCCCTGTCATGCATGTAGTAGCATATGAGACACACATTTTCTAGTCTTCCAGCCTCTTGTCAACCTGTATTGTATTGATAACAAGCATTGTGGATGAAAGGTGAGAGGAGCTCAGTGGAGAGACAAAGCAAGGAAAGAAAACAGAGAAAAGAAGACAGAAAGTATCAGGAGGAGGCAGAAACACCCAGGCATCAGTAGCTGTAGATGAGGCAGACATAGCCGGCTGCAGCTTGTGGGACTCTGAACCCCTGGAGCCCCAGATTCATGTTGATGTGACAGAACTGGGGGAAAGGAGAGGAGGAAAAATAAGAGGAAAGGGGTAGGGGGAAGATGGAAGGAAAGGAGGAGGAGGTGGAGGGGGAGAGTACAGACTGCAGACCTAGAAACAACGAGAGACAAGGACATGGGTGCCCAGCAGTCCCTCCCTTGGCTCTCCACAGTCCTGGACACTTGTGTTGATTTGGGGGTGTATCCACCTTGATATATCATTGGCCACATTGTAGTATATATAACATGAACCTATCCAATTCTGTATCCAGAGTATTTTGGCTGAGTGTATATTCTTGTCGACGGGGCGTGGTGCATCAGCTGCAGAGGAGATGTGTGGGGATGGCTCAGGAGAGCAGCGCCAGGGGGGATGATTAGCACACCTGCACCCAGTTAACTAATTACTCTCCCCTTTAACAGTAGCGCACTGGACCGGGCGTGGAGAGGAGAGAGCGACTGGAAAAAACACACACCCAGACGCCAGCAAGAAGCCTGCGAATGGCTGGAATGTAGTGTTTTTTTTTCTTTTTGTTTTTTTGCCACACTTTTGTTTTCCAACGCCCTGCCTTACATGCCCACAGTTACACATTAACGCCTTACAAATGCAAAGCTTAGCTGACTCCTGAGCCCCTCCACTGGAGCTACTGGGAGTTACATGCCTCGCTGAAAGCAAGACCTACCTACATTTTCCCAGTCATCCTCTGGGCTACCATCACCTCTTTTTTCATCTCTGTGAGTACTATAAAGTAGCATCTTGAGGGTTTAGGTGTAGGAGTCAGACTGAGATTCAAACTGTATAAACAGTAGTTCTTATGCAACTTCCACCCCTTTCTAAGATCCCGTCACACCTCGCCCACACTCAGCCCACCCTCAGCCCCATGGTGTTGTACCCGGGTGTTGGCAGCACTCAGCAGCTGTAATTAAGCCGACCCTTTATTGGTTTTGTCCTCGCCAAGGGATATGTGCGCAGGAAGAAGGGAGGCCCTGGTTTATTGCCTGGGTGTCTAAGAGAGGGGTTATTATGATTGCACGCTGGAGAGAGGAAGAAAAGAAGTGGATAGAGAGAGAGAGAGAGAGAGAGATAAAGTGGAGAGAGTTGGAATGATAGCAGTGCAGAGGAAAAGAGGATGAATAGTGTGAGAGAGACAGCGGTAGAGGCTGAATCGATATGCTCGACTCCTCTCTGCTCCTCTCCGCTCTCACCAAATCATATCTCAGCATCAGACAGGGAGTGAGAGAGGAAGAAGGAAACAGAGAGTGGGAAAGAGAGAGAGAACCAGTAGCTAGTTGTGGGCTGTGTAGCCAGATAAGCATCAGGCTAATGTCCCCAGCTCCAGGCCTGCTGCCACCGCTGCTAATGCTGCTGCCCAGAGAGGGAGGTGAAATTGGCTTTGCCGAGGTTTGGTTATAGGCTGCCACAGCATGATCCCGTGACCAGAAGTACACGTGATGTACATTACATGTAGGTTCAACTGGCCTGCCCATTCTCAGCAGTGAAACAGGATGAGGAAAGTAGTGAAAGGGTCATGGAGCAACAAAGGAAAGATGGAGTACTTTTTCAACAGAAACGCTGGCCTGTGCAGAGCGCTGACATCTGGACTCTTTTCATGCTCATGGAGCGAGACTGATTCCCTCAAAGGCTGAATAGGCGCGTGTGCACATGCATTTGTGTGTGTGTGACCCTCAACCTTAACATGTCATTAACGGCTGAGTTATAGTAGACACAGTGTCCTCCCAGTAAAACTACATTTCAGTTCAGCATTAGAGGCCATTTCCATCTCTGCCTCAGGTCCTTAACTTCTTCTTCTCTCTCCACTTACTGATGGACTAAAGAGAAGGATGCTGAGTGGCATAAATGTGAGACTCAGCTCTTGTGTGCGTGTGTCCTTGTGTTTCTTTGTGTGCATGCTGTATGCACTTGTATGTTCATGTGTTTGAAGCCCAGTCACTAGGAGGTCTTTTTTTTTCTCTTAAAAAGCCTCTTTTCTTCTGCTCCCAAACAGATGTCTGATGTCATCTTGTTTTTAAATAGCCAAGAGAGGGTAGAGAAACTGCATACACCACATGGATAGTGCTTTGCTTTGAACCATATGCCTTGATGCGTGATGCTATTTGTCAGTGTCAGTAACCATTTAACAGTTGTAGGGGTTAAATTTGCTGTAGTAGCTTACCATCAGTGTAGGATCAGTGCATACACGTACATTATTCCACAAATCCTTCTCTGGCCTTGATGGTTAGTGGAGTTGCTCATTGAAAGCTAAGGCTCTGTCTTCCTAATGGTACTTCATAGCACCATCATTCTTGTTTTACATTTGATTTATTGATTAAAGAGGCTTATAAGGTCAGACCTTTGGAAGGTCAAGAGGTGGACTTTCTTAGTTAAATTCCTGTAAATTCAGTGCCAAAGACTAAATAAAGTCCACATGACACAACTGAACGCTTCAAACTGAGTTTACATTAAGTAATTTGTGTGCATATGAAATCCATTCCAAGTAGTTACTTATTTTAGTAACTACACTGTATGTACAGGTATTATGCTTTAGAAGTCTATTTAGATAATTTGGTCATTCTCCTATTACTATTTGTACTCCACATACTCACAACTGACCTGACAGCATAATATCTGCATACATTGTTTCATGAATGGGAAAGAGACTGCTTTACACGTAATCCTGTTGCTGTGCCCCAAATCCAAATCTATTTCATGCTCCAATTTATTCAATTACCAAAAATACACTTGAAGAAGCTGTTTGATAAAGCAATAATGAAAAAGCTTAATCTAAACATCTGCGTCTATCCAGCCCATTGCTATCATCATCTGTCTCATCCCCAGCCCATGCTCAAATCCTCTTTTGCAACACTGATGGTATTTCACAAGCTCAATGAGATTAATTATTTCCATATTTTGCAAACATTGCACCGTGTGCACGGCTCCCCCGTCTCCCTGCACGTGTACAATTAGCTCAGTTCATTTGTGTTGCAAATGAGCCGGCCCTGGCGGTGCTCGGCGGCCTCCCTGGGCTTCTCCTGCCACGCAGCGGTGAGGAGAACCCAGCCGAGGAGTGATCAAAAGCCTCCTTCTCTGGCAGGCAGATGCTGAGTAAACACAGAGAAGAAGAAGCTCCAGTAACTGTCTCCTCTTGCCTCTGCTTCTCGCCTTCATTATTTTTGGAGTCTGCTGGCTGGCATTAATGAAACCCCATGTAATATTCATTTAATTCCCAGTGTTTACTAGTTCATTAGGTTTTAGGATAGTAGTTGATCTGATCTCCAGGGGTGGCTAGGAAGAGGGAAGAAGCTGACTTTGAAGATTTTTCATTTTTCACAAGCCGGGCTTCCTTCCATTTATTCATCTGTCTCTCTTGATCCTGTTAGAAGACCATTCCAGTCCTCTCTTTGCTTATTGAATTGTATATCTTCTCTCGTCTGGCTCACCACACTTCTGTTCTCATTTGTACAGCTATAACTAAAGTTTGAAGGCCGCTTTTGGATTTTTGGGGTGGTGGTACATCAAAATGTAAACCAAGGTCTTAGTTACCATCATCATGTATATGAAAGATAATTTAAAGACACTATCACTATGTGATAAAAATGAGGTTTGCCATCTCAAGTTAACTGCTGCTGCTGATTAAACGTTTTCTCAGACCAGTGCCCCTCTGGTCAGTTCAGCTCCCTGACTCGGGGCATGTGTTACAGATGCTGTCCTATGCAATTACAATTAACCCACACAGCCCTTTGGTCTGGGGCTCGCTCTGTAAAGGTCTAACCGTGGGTTCATCGATTGAGACGTTGGCTTGTCAATGCCATTGAGCGCAGGAGAAAAGGTCTTTCTGCTGAGCACACAGGGACACAGCATGTGGCTTTTTTTCATCAGACAAAGAGGAAAGGAGAAACTTTGTCACAAACCTCACATTTTTACAAATGTGGTCAAATAAATCCAGAAGTTGGTGTTGCAGTTGTTTTTGACTGGGGAAAAATGGAAAAACTAAGCAATATTGTTGCATATAAGTGAATGTTTTCAAGCTTGAATTTTGTTTTATTTAAGTGCCTTATTATTACTTTAATACATTCCTGTCTACTTTGCAGATGTTAATCTGATCTACTATCTACATCTATGCTGACTTATTAGTAAGGGTTTTTCAAAACAGTATTTTGGGGAGATGAAGCAGAAGTGTAGCTCTAATGGAGTAAGCATTAAAATGGTCATTAAAAAACAAAAAAATATCTGATCATTTTTCAGTATCTTCCGTATCTATTTCCTTGTTGGCTTTCCCAAACTCTTCAACGCTTGTACTTAGCAGAACTGCACAATATTTTTTTTATTTCTGTGTGTGTGTGTGTGTGATGTAGTAACATCTCTCAGACAAGAAAGTGTTTCAGAAAAGAGCTTGGGAGGCACTGTCTTCCCATTATGCACAGCTTCCTGTCTGCCTCGAGGCAAGCCTTCTAGCACCTGATCTGTTTGAATTCAACTTAAGAGAGACTTTAGGGGAAAGGCAACAAAACTAGAATGGAGATGATGAGGGGAAGAGCAGCTTATTAATTTTAAAAATTCCCTGAAATTGATAGCATTTTCAGAAAGTAACTGCTAACTAGTCCCAGAACAGGATGAAGAAAATGAGATCATCTTTTTTTAAATGTTATATGTCTAATTTGGCACACTGTAGGGATAAAACCTGTGTGCGTTTCAGTTACCTGATACACAGACAAATACACTTTTTCTACATTTAGTTACTCAACTAAAGAGAGAGCAAAATTTGAATCTTTCCAAATGAGACCATTAAGGAGCAACTGTTCAGCACTAGTCCACTTTGCATACAGGGGGACTGTATGCAAATTCAACACTGGTTGAATTTGCATGCCTGATAAAAATAAAGCACACAGAGCTGCAGTGCATTGCTGTCAGTTACCTAGCAGTCAGTGCAGTCAGAGTTTGTTAAGCTGGGTAATCAGTGATCAGCGATACTGTAAGTAGCATAGATCTTGATTTGATTATGCCCAGGGCCCAGCCGCAGAGATGCATTGGGGTATCTTGGCTGCAGTGGCTTCCCTTCCCTATGGATGTAATTGGAGTGATTATGCCTCCTTTCCCTGGCAATCTCTTCCCGCTTGCCATTTACAGCCGGCCACTATTTGTGACAAGCAACGTCCAAGCAGATGACCAGTTTATAGCAAAGAAAGGATGAATACATGTGATCCCACATCTGTACACATTACAATACTGACGTTTCTACATGGAATCAGCTCTTTGCTGATTTCCTGGTATGAAGTACCCCCCACCACCAGACACAGAGTGTTTACTACAACAATCAGTATTATTATTATGTGTTAAAAATAGCTGCTCTGGTGATAATCATGAACTGTGCTGAATTACCAGAGGCAATATGTGGTGTGTATTGCAGTGGAATAAAGGCACATTTAAATGGAAATGCTGCAGTCAAGTGGGCTCCCTCAAGTTTTCCTTGTGTTTTCTCTTCATTGTGTAATTGCAGTACTTAACATTCAGTGTTTCCTCTGCTACTAAGTATGAACACTCTCATAAAATACTTAAGCTTGTCACAGTTGCAGTTATCAGCATGATGTTTCGCTGTTCATCATATAGCAGTAGTAAACTGAACCACATCAATTGCAAAGTCAGACCCAGTTCTATTGAGTTTTCCAGTACATTTGGTTATTTAGCATGACTTGATAACGTTTTAATATTGTCCAGCTTTTAACTCTCCACCCACTCTGGGTTTATAATGTGTCCCAGAAATGATTTAAAGATAAATTGATTCTCATCTATCTTCAGCAAATACCACCTTTAATTAAAACTCTCGTCATGTGGAGCAGTTACATCTTGAAAGTGGCCAAGCAGTTTGTGGGACCTTTTTGCTACAGAATCTTTTTTACGTGACTTTTTCTCTGATTCAGCAGCAATATATTCTGTAGACTCTCTCTGCTCTAGCCACAGTATCAGGGCTACTCTCCTTAATAACTAGATGGACTTCTCTTTGACTCCAAGAATTTTATACTCTGGTGTGTAGTAGGGGTATCTACATGTGTGAGATGCACAATTATGCAAAGTAGCTTTTGTATTTTTCTAGGCTCTGGGGATGGCAACATCTGTTGATGTAACTCTTTGGTCTAACAGATCATCCAGTGTTAAATATCATGAATTGCCATAAAATAAATAAAAAATGTTCCCTGAGTGTCCTGTGACTTTTCAAGTAATGCCATAGCACTTGTCAAATACTTATGACAGAATACCTCCACCACAGCCATACATTGAGACTAATGCTAATAATATCATTCATTACATGCTAAATGTTAGAGCTGAGTCTGAGCCACTACACACAGGAGAAACCCCCCTTATGTATTTGACATGTTCCTCTTTTGATGATGATCCATTAAAGGCAGACTGCTAACCCTTATTGTATATTTAAATGTAAATGTATAGTTCAAATTTGGTAGAACCATAGCTTCACACCTAAAAGGATAAGGGTTAGGTGTAATTTAAAACTGTCAAGTGAGTCCAGAGGTTTTGTGCAGAAATATTAGATTGGCATTGGTAACACTAGATGACAGGTTCTTTTTCTTCCTTCATTTCTTTGCACGGGGCAGAACACTGTGGGGACATGGCAGTGAAAAGTGTTGTATGGGACAATAGAAGCCCAACCTTGAACTCAACATGAAATGTTATTTAGCCTGGACCCCATCACCATTTGTCAGCAATGATTGGGCAATAACCAAAGACACATTGCTCACCTGTGAACAGACCTGACACTCCTTCTTCCCACTGACTGGATCACACTTCCCCGCAGCTTGTCTGTCCCCCGCGCACACACCCCTCTGCCCTGCTTAGTGTTTTCGTATATTCAGTACAGGGAGGGCTTGGCTGTCTGCCGCGTCGTGCCGTGCTGCTGCAGTCTTATCTGTTGACAATAATAGACTCAGAGGAGTTGGGAAAAAAAAGAAAGAGAGGGGGAAAGTGTGTGTGTGTGTGTGTGTGTGTGTGTGTGTGTGTGTGTGGGAGGGGGGTGAAGGAAGTGACCAACAGGACGAGCCCAGGCCAGCCTGGACTGCCACTATCCCAAGAGGGTCTTCAGTCCGACCAGCCCCAGAGATGTTATTTTGGGCAGTAAGGATTATTAAAGCATCCTCTGACTCACCCCTCAGCTTTTTTCATTACCTCCTCACTTTCTGTGTAGCCAGACAGCCACACAGCGTCACTGCCTTTGTTTTCAAATGCAGCCTTCTCACTGGAATGAAAAATGCATACTTAGCAGAATCAAGAAGAAATTCACGTGTGGAGAGAAAGAGAGAGAGAGAGAGAAAGAGAAAGAGAGAGACTGTGTGTGTGTGTGTGTGTGTGTGTGTGTGTGTGTGTGTGTGTGTGTGTGGGTGGGTTCAATTACTTGTATGTCAGAGTGAGAAAGAGAGGAGACCGTGGTTCTTAAGACATTCTTTTTGCAGTGCAGAAATACAGCCTGGTGTCTGGTTACAATAGAATTTGCTGGGTTATAAATAGCTCAACAAATCTCAATATGTTTTCTCACACAGCGGGCTTTGTGAAAATGAACAATAACTGACAAGCACTGAGCAGTCAACTCAACATGCTACAGCACAGCAGCAGGCAGGAGGGGAGGGATATTCCTTCATGCTAAGCTGGATAGTCTTTGTACTGTGTTTGTGCATGGGGGGATGATGGTGTGAAACTGAATAGTTGCACCCTATTATTTACTCATTTTATGATGCTTTAATTATACCTGTGTGTGTGATTGTACAGCAGGATGATACATGCATAAAAGTAACACTAACATAACACATAAGTTACCCATCATCCCCCTGAAATCCCCTGATTATGTTTTTGCTGACCTCCAGTGGTTTAATTAACTCCAGTGTGTGTCAATACAACATGACATAAGTGATGGGTGTAGTTACTCATAGCATTAATGATGGCTCTGCTCTATTCAAGTGTTCCAGTAAGTCGTGGTAGTGTGGCAGTTGGCCAGCATAAACAATATCAGGTCCCTGAAACAGAAGCAGCTAAATGGAACTTAGCCATCATTATTGTATTATTTACACCTGTGCTCATACTGTGACAAGTCAAAATGTTGATTGTGAAAAAGGCCTATAGATCCAATAGAAGTGAAGGTATGTGTTACTCAGAGCAAGTCAAATGCTGCTTCCCATATGTTGCACACAGGGTGTTATGTGGTTTCTTTAGAGGGGTTGACTCGGATGACGGTGACTTTAATGTGGTAATGTAGCAGTAAGATCTGGACACGGATGACTGCCAGTGACATGTATTTTCTTATAGGTTCAAAAACTTGGTAAAAATGTTAATTACCAGTGTTGTAGTGTTGATTACATACAGGCCCTCCTGAGGAGGACACCCATACCCTGCCCTGCAACAGTTCTCTGGGTTATAGTGTGGCTGTGTTCAATTCAAGCTGAAGTCAATAAGCATAATTACAGACAGAACTCCTGTGCTGCTCCAAATTTGCCCCAGTGAACTGTCTGGCTGTTTGTCTGCTCCACAGAGGTGTTTGCTTTATTAAATTCTAACAGAGGTGTGCATTTTTTTTTTCTTTTGTGCACTCTTTGGCAGTATGATAAAAAAAAATGTACACATGCTCTGCTTCTCTAACCTTTCTCTGTAGGGAGGGGAGAGGCAAGCAGCAGCGTAACAGTCCTGACTTGTAGCTAATCTTAATGGCATATTCTGTTGGGGCTTGGCCTACATAGAGTGTGAGCGGTGTCTCTTCTTAAAAAGGAGACCTAACAGGTGGTGCAGTGCGGAAGATGTATTAACCATACAGAGTATAAACATGAACACAGAAGGCACCGGTCGGTCTGCTCTTAGACAGGAGGATGGAGCCTGTGTTCTTGGAGCCAATTAGTGAACACAGTCACAGATCACAACTTTGTGTCCACTTGCTTCACACGACACTTTCCACAGAGCAGGGAGACCAAGCAATTGAGTGGCTGCCATCTGTTACTGTGACTGAAACTGTGCTGCAGCAGGCATCAGGCCCTGTGCATGTGTGCTACATTTCTTATTATTTATGTGTTTTCATTAAAACAGAACATATTGGAATTTATTCATTTCTGTATGTTCTGTACTTTAGCATTTTTATTTGTTTGTATATTTTGACTTTTGTTACATAAACATCTTATATGAACATTTAGGGTGTACAGTGGGACATATGTTCACAGGTTTGAATGTTGCAACAGCATGCATGACTACCTTAGGTTATCATACGTAATAAATGATAACCTAAGTGTAAGGTGGATTCTTAAAATGTAAGTAGAGTGTCAAGATATGATTTACATTCTCTATCTTTACTATGTGGAGCATGAGCAGCATTAAAGGTGACCCTCATTTAAACTTGTCTTAGCAAGTGTCTTGTATCCGGATAAAATCCAGATGTGATTTAATGCACTTTATTCAATACTTAGCCTCTCCGTTAGCCAGATCATAAATCTAATTACAATCCCTCTTGGTTAAATGTAAATCAGGTCAGCCTTACTCTGGTCCAGAGGGTGATGGTAGTACAACTGAGGCTGTATGGTAGCTGCCAAGACTGCTGGAGGAAAAATCTAAATTATGCAGTTGTAACTAAGTTGCTAAAGGTGCTTATGCATTTTTTCTGGTTTAGCTATGTAGCAACAATAAACAAACACAAACACATGACTCATGGGTTGATATGAGCGAGACAAAAGTTTTGCTCGTCTTCACTGGCTGCCATTCACACTGTGCCCTCACCCACACATATCAGTCAGTGTTTCACTAATCTGGAATCAGAGACAGATGCTTTTGCACCTTCTCAACATCTGGCAAGAGCACTTCTCAAACCACCTCCTTGTTTCAGTCCAGGCCTTTCAGTCCTGCTGTAATGCCTTTTAGTTGCGTTAACTTTTATTTTATTCAGATAACTATCAGATGTTGTAAGTAAGTCAATGCAGTCAGTGATCAACAAACAGACATATTATTTCAGACATAATATAATTACTATAAGCAGAAAAGACAAGATGACATGGTAAGACTTACACAGTCCATTTTACATCATGTGACATGAAGATAGATTTGATGGGAATGCTGTTGGGTAACTTTACTGCTGTGTGTATAGCAGTTTCTAAACCTAGTCCTTAAGTACCGGCTCTACTGCAGGTTACTGGTCCATCTTTTCTCTCACAGTCCTGTTCCATTTACATCATTGACATTCTTCTTGGAGCAATAGAAGGATATGTACCTGAACAGTGTCAGCATCAAGTGTGAACTCTTAAATAGATCTGATGTGCTGGAGTGAAAATACAGAACAAAATCTTCGCAGGACAGGGTGTACTCAAGGAGTGAAGTTGGAGCACCACTTAACAGCACCATGGGATATTTTATTCCAGCACAGAACAAGAACTGTTTGACTTTTCCCACTTTTTGAAATGCATAGACTTAAACTTTAGCCTGACTGGTCAGATTGATGCCAGGGAGGTATATATTCTGTTTCAGTATATGATATTTATTGGAAATGGAGTTGAAATTAAAACTAAAAAAATGCAATAATGAAGCAGAACATAGAGAATTTTGACAAACATTCAAACTTTACCAGTGCCATTCAGAGTCCTTCTCAGGCTTGCCATGTCATCACTTATGTCATTAGCTTGTCTTGTTTTCCAGAGTGGCAGTCAGATGCACGCTCCACTCAAAACTACTTAGAGCTGTGCAGTCTGGCCCCATCCCTGAGTCTGGGATGATAAAACACCCCCAGAGGTCCTTTACCATTTCCCCTCCCTTGAACCTCTATCCTGGGAAACGCTGTGTCAACAACCCATCGCCCACCTGCCCTCCCTGATTCCACGCTCCCGTCAGTCAGCTGTCACCACCGCCGTCACAAACACAACATACTCTAGTAGCGTATCATCAGTCCAGCTCAAAGCCTGTCTCGTGGGAGGGCTGAGGTGAGGAGGGAGGAGTGAAGGAGGGAAAGCGATTAGAGAAACATGGTGACAGATGTGAAAGGTGGTGAGGCAGAAGAGTGAAGAGAAAAAGGCAGGAAGAAAGACTTTAACAACATCCAGATAACAGTCAGCTGTAGTACACCCACCCAACCACAGACACACACACACACACACACACACACACATGCAGCAAGTAGACTTATCAAACCAGGTCACTGAAAACCAGCTACGTCATCATGATGCAGAACTATGAAAAAACTGATCCATTTTTGTGATGCACAGAAATTACAGGGGAGCAAAATCTCTCTATCCCTCCCTCTATTTCTCTGTCTTTCCTCTGCATTTGATTTGATGCTTGTAAATCCACGCTGTGTATAAAAAAACACAAACCATGTATTTTGTTCAGTTTAAGGATCATAAGACCTCAGGCTGAATGAGATTAAGTGAGACCTGCTCTGCTTGCGATTGGTGATAGATGTCAGCTAGTAATCAACCAAGGAATGTAATCCTTTCCCAGGCAGAGGACTGAGCGGCCAGCAGGTTGGATGGGGTCGCTGCTCGACCTCCAACCAATCGTAGCGATCACACGATGATGGTATTAAACCCGAAAGTGAGCTCGCTTTCAGGTCCCCAGAAGCCCTTGCAACAGGGTCATAAACAGTGCCATCTATCCACATTCAGCAGTGTGGCAGGGCACTGTGGGCGCAGCAGCCTATCAGAAACAAGCAGCAGGTCATGCTGATGGTCCAATATCGTTCAGATATTAGGAAGTGCAGCTAAACTATCTGGTTGCTGCCGGATTTTAACCCAGTTTGATTGTACGTAGTAACCAGGGTGGATGAGGGGATGTGATTCTTTTACTCTGAGGGTCGTCCCACATCCGCAGCGGCCAGCTGAGTAAGTCTTAGAAGGGAGAGTGACGTCTGTAACTCTCCTCCATCTGTAAATGGACCATTCAAACCGTTTTTCCTCCCCTCATCTCTTCCTCTCTGATTGCTCTCAGTTGAGACATGCACATTCAGCTTGTTTTTCTTCTGCTTTTGCTTTCTTTCTGGTTATCTCATTTCAATAGAGTCCATTCCAGGATGTATTGTTGTCATTAGTGGGCCAGATTCCCTCTAAGCAGAGAGATCTGCAACACGGCGCCACTCATTTGTTCTCATTTGACTTCTCTCCATTATCCGCAAAGTAGAGGTGGCACAATCCCCACGGGGGCAGCGTTGCATTTTCACCTTGATTGCTTTTGGCTTTCTTATTTAACATGTTTCTTCAGCAGCAGAGTGGACAGAGCTGGTGTCACACACTCTCTGAAGAGCACTGCTGCAAGACTACTTTTACCGCTGCTGTGTGAAGATCATCCATAGACCTCTAGAAATAAAAGGACATTTTAGAGGAGAAAAGGATTGGAAAAACAACACGGATCTGATCATAGGCTGTGAGCCAGCCTTGTTGCTAAGTAGTTTGGAGTGGACTGAACTGCTTTCTGAACAGTTTGTAGACAGAAAGCCATGTGTTTACGCGGAGCATCCAGGCAGAGATTTGAACTGAACTACATCACAGGATCTGACAATTACTCTCAGTAAGGCTGGTTATATCTGTTATAAGCAGTTGATGTAGAATGTATGAAAATGAAGTAACTGTTTATTTAATGTTGTTACAAATAAAATGAATGCCAGTATGTCAACAATATATAATGGAGCCACGTAGGTTGTGTTTCCTGTAGATAATTGTAATTGGTAGTTGATATTTCCAAAGTCTATGTGACATTACAGAACAGAAGGAAAGGCAGATTGCATATACAGTAGGTTGTGCATTTGTGGAGTACATTTGGAGTCATTTTTTTTTCTTTTCTGTAAAATCTATATTTAATTCTTAACAAGAGTAGTTTTCTTTGCCATCATGGCATCTTAGTTTTTACAGCATCACAAAAAGGTTTGCACTGCAGCTAATATCTATGAAATGCTGAACAAGGGTATTGCGGTGAGAGAGTAAGTGTGTGTGTGTCAGTGTGTACATGTGTCAAGCTGCCTGCATATGCAACATCTGTGAAGGATTCATCACTCCTCCATTGTCTTTCAGTTATTGATCTTTGAGCTTTGTGGCATTTCTACGGTTTTAAATGGAATATCAAGAGAACCTCTGGGCAAATGGGTGTGTGGCCAAAAGTCTAGATAGTCTAATTCACTAACTGTGGAATTCTTGAGACAAATTTTCTCTTTATTTTTTTTTAACCCTTTTTAAATACTGTCTTTGTCATTACAGTCGCTTTGAGAGGAAAGAAAGGCAGATAATATGAGAGGGGCACAAGATTAATCATATAATCACAATCAAAATGTTGCCTTTGCTCACAATGCTTTGTATTAAGAGTGTCTGCTCTGATGCATTAAATCCATTTGACCAATCACAGGCATTTGTTTTGAACTGTACAGAGATTATGATTTTCAAAAAAAGGGAGCATTTTAGCTTCACAAGTAACGTGGGACTCTAATATATTTTTATTCAGTGCAATATGAATATCAAGGCTTTTTGTTCTGTTGGCAAGTTTTTGTTTTAACCATATATGGATGAATAATGTGATAAATAATCATGATCCCATTATTGAGCAAAAGATTGATTATGAGTTTAGTCAGTATTGTTAATCACTAGTATGGACTGTTCCTGTGAAAGAGATGGCTTAAGAGTTTAAAGGCTGAAGTGTTCTTACTACAGTATACAGTAAACTGGTGTGAAGCCTGCACATGCCCTAAGTAAATGTATGTATGTTAACCCTACCTTTTTATAATAAACCCACATCAAACGTTAATGATTTGCGACCACAGGGGCTTCCTGCTTGATCTCAGGTCTTTCATCATACAGCTGTGGCAGTGTTACACACAGGAACACACAGAGACTGAGAGAATGACACAGTTAGACAATCTAGTCCATTCAGCCTGGGAACCGGGCTCCGGCTGTGGATGTTTCTGATCGGATCCCGTCAGTAGGTCAGAGCAGGAACACATCTGATGAGGCAGAATGAGAGAACCTTGCCACAGACAGACTCACTTCTGATTACACCTCTGTGTAACAGGGAATTTCACCAATTGGTTTTTGTATCGTGTTGCAGAAAATAGCATAGAAAGGTTTTATCATGGCAAGCATGTCGGGTCACTTCTAATCTTTTAGGGTCACACTTTTTAATCTTTCGGGCCATAGTGTAATCCCATGATTTTTGTGAGCCATGGATTTGATACATTATTCTGCTTTTGATAAGGAGAGTGTACTTTAAAAAAGATGATTATAATATTGGAATTTCCTTCAGCGCACTAGAGGGGTATAGGGCTGTGCTGTGCAGGAGCCATGTTTATACATCTTATGCATCTTAGAGATGCCTGTGTATTTTCTGAATAACAGAGCCAGAAGGTTTACTTCCTCTGCACCACATGCTTTGTACACTCCTTTGCTGTGGATGATAACCCATGACACTTTTTCCTATTCAGATATATAACCATGAAATCAGTGTCAGAGGTGCATGAATCTTGTTCCCCCTGTAAAAGTCCTTCAAGTCTTGGGGTGAAGTGAATCTTATTGTCATCTCCGTCCTTGTCGCCGACTGAAAGAGGCCTCGCACTTCATACACTGTCACAGCAGAGGATTTCTATAGATAGCTTCGAATAGGACAACAGCAGTAATGAGGACTGCTGTTATTCCCACAGCAGGAATGTACAGAATGGTACAGCGGCTCTGGCCTGTATTCCCACGCTGTCCACTGCAGACAATGAACATACGTCTCTGTTGTCAGCCTGTTAGGATGATTCACTGCTGGTCAATCTGTTGCACACCACGCCGCCTGTGCTGCCGCTCAGTGCCATGTCTGCGATGACATCATACATCTTGCTATAAAAGGGCATGTGATGGAGGGAGTACGTCACTGTGTGGATCGTGACTCAATCGTTGCAGAAGCCAGGCCTCTGTGCAGCATCACAGGCATCACGATCTCATGGTGTCCCATCCTGCCTGTTCATGCTCAAGCCTGCCAAGTGTGGCTGAATGCACCATGCACACCAGCTGCATGTTTAGCTATAGGACACTGTTAACTGGCATTTTTCCTGTTGTATTTCTTCATGCCTCTCCCCCCTTTCCCTTTTCAGGTTTTGTCTCTCACCTCAGTATCTGTGTCTGTGTCACTGAGGATGGAATGCAAATCTAAGATCAGCAGAGCTGTGCAGAGCTCAGAGGTATCTGCAGAGAGGCTATTACAGTAGCAGTGGCAGCTGGAGCAATGGGGGAATAATGCACAGTACAAAATTTAGTGCTGCGCCACTGCTCTGTTGTACTTACTGAAGGCTGGTTTAGGGCTGACAGCAGTAGCATCATGATGCAGATGCTGATGGAGCGGAGTGTCGTTGTTAGCTTGCTTACTAGCTGCCACAGACATTTCTCTGTTTGGACAGGAAGAACGTCCAAGGCTAAACGGGAGCAGGGAAATGTGATACTTGTGTCAGGATGAGTTAGAGCTCATCAAAGGGCAGTTTGTTAATGTTTGTGTTGGTGTTGGTGTAGGGGCGATGCGCATGTTCTCTGTGCATGTGTGTGTTCAGGGTATAGGATTTCAAGACAACGTCCCAGACGGGACATTAGCCTGAAGCCCTGAGGACATGCCATAGTGAAGCATTTCTCAGGCAGCTAGTGCAGCACACACAGTCACATAGTGAACACATGCACCCATACACATGCACACACATAACACGACCCTCTATCATCATGGAGTGACTATAAAGAGATGTTTCTCATGCTCGTCACACACTCCCCCATCCTCCACTCCACATTTTTTCCCATCCAAGTCACGCTGCCTGTCCCCTACTCCAGCATATAATTTCTGCTGCCGCTTCACTTTGGATTTGTGAATGAAGCGCTGCTCACTTAGTGTCCAGGAGCAGATCATGAATAATGCAACAAATCCTCCTGCATTTCTCCAGCTGCGTCTGAATTGCTAGTGGGGCTGCATTTGGATGCTGAGGTGATTGGAGGCATTTGTTTTGATGCGAAGCAGGAAGGAGAGGTCACGCACTAGCTGCATCACAGAGACTTTATCTAGGTCTTTGTTGTAAAGAAGGTTGTGTTCATCGAGGTGCACATCCATTAGTCTTGTTTTTGTTGTGGGCATATTTCTTGTGCATCATTGGTGCTAAGATATTTTTTTACTCAATTTGCAAGAAATCACTCATCAGTCAGCTAGTTTGGTTCTAATACTGTCCATCTTTTATCTCGGATTTGCTTTAGATGAGATAATGTAGTGGGTGGTGTCTATTATCTCAGAAATAAATACACTTCCTTTGTATTAAAAGCTAAAAAGTCCTGTGGTGAGCTCATCACAACATGCAGTCCCTTTGATGTATATATAGTCATTTAATCTGTTGCTAAAATAATTCTACTATAAAATATGGATTCATGCAGCTTTTTTTTTTTTCTTTCTGGCATTTTGGATTTTTTCTGTAACTGTACCATACAGTTATTTGATTATGTCCTCTCTGGTATCAAGTCATTTTTTTATGTACTAGTGTTGCTACATTGCACATTTTGTACCCCACTATTGCTCAACTTCTGCCCCACTCTAACAGCCCAAATGTTAACTGTACAGTAGTTCCTGAACTGTACCCAGCCTTCATTCATCATTCTGTCTCTCCTTAAAGCTGGCACTTCACTTTAGTGAGACTATTCGGTGTTCAACATCAAATTCAACGCAGAAAACACAAACACAGTTTTTCCACATGTGCCTCACCACAGCACTGATATCGATTGTACTCTACATTTATTCCATTCAGAGTAACCTGAATGGTTTGTGATCCAGTAGGCAGAGACCAAACCCCCCTCTGTGGTTCAGTGAATCAGCCAATCACATGTGAGGAGTCCTTACCTTGGCCAGTGAGCTAGGCTGGCAGCAGTGATTTATGAAGCCCTTTGAAATTTATGGATGGTTGTCACGTACAAAATTAAAGGGATGCTTCACAGAGCTTTTTCCTCACCAAAATGTCATTATTATTTTGGAGGAAAAGTGGGAGAAATGTAGGAGAAAAGTGGCTTATGAATAATTGATTCTCAACAAAAGAATAAATGCATTAACGCACAGTTAGCCTCGTCCAGGCTTTTCATCCACTTCCTGGCTGGTTTCCTTTCTGACAGTCAGACAATGATAAAATGATTGATAGCTAATTTCATAAATATGAGGCTCCTGACTTTAACCATACTTGAAAATATCCACCTTAGCAAGTTATTTTCATGTAATTTTCAATATAACAGTGCTTGTTTCAAGATTTGACTTCTCTTCAGTCTCGTCACGAAGAGGACCGTTCTGGTTTATCAACGGTCTGAAGTATAGTATGTGTGTATGTGGTATGATTTTAGTGTACACTCTCACTAAGTGTGCATTTAAATGTTTTTTTCTGAGTGGCATTAGATGTTTTCACCAGAAGGAAAAAGGTAGTGAGATAAATGAATGGGCAGACATGTTGTTATGGTCTCTCTACATCCCTTCATGTCCATTTTACAGAGCACACACAGATACAATCTGTGAAACTCTGAATCATTTATCAATGCACTGTTCTCAATACACTGGTACCTCATCTCTCTCCCCTTGCACACACACACACAAATACACACACACGCACACACACATACCCACACTATTAATTTGGAAATACAAACAGGTCATATCCAGGCAGGCTGTGTTGTTAATCTTGTGTCATCCTGTTGTTTATAAGGCATTGCAAATGATGATGATTTAAGCACCTATATCAACAAATTAATCAGCTGCTATCAAAATGAAAATGAAAGATTGCCTATGGCACTAAAAGAGTCAAATATTAGATACAACACTGGCTGTGTGAAGACTGCAACCTTTAAATCAAATTATAGAACCAAAACAGGATATCAGCTGCATGAGTTTTCTTGTTTTTCGTGTGTGTTTGGAGAAGACAAGTTGCAAAGCTTATTTAATTGGATCAGCTCAGGAAGTATGTTTTTCCGTACACATATTTCCTATAAAATCAGAAGTCTACTATGTACAAAATTTGCTGCGAGAGCATTAGTCAGCCATGTTATGGAGCATATAGAGTCTAATGCAGTGAGAAGAGGGAGTGATGCTGCATCCTGCAGCTTAGTCCCATTTCTCTCTGTCTTTCTGTGTATGTGTGTGTGACACAGACAGGGCCGGCTTTCATCAGGTTTTGACAGGAACTGAAGCCTGCACAGTGCAGGGCAAAGTAAAGTGAAGCTATAGACTACAGACTGAAAGCTTCAGCCTTAGCAGAGTTGCGCAGAGATGTGTGATAAAGCCTTGTGAGCCTAATGCATGACACAGACAGACACACTGGAAATATGATTAAACAAAATCAATATACATGCACAAACCTCACAAAATATTTTACACTTAAGTAAACATAGCTACATACTGTACAGTAAAAGAATCATAGAACCTCTGGTTCCATGTGGAGCAACCACTAAATCTTTTCCTTTGTTTTCTACTCTTTGGTCTACAGGAAACGAAGCCCATCTGCATCCAGGGATCCAAACCAAAAATACGACCAAAGGGAAGGGGGCGATCACTCACAGTATGCCCCGACGGACGGCGGCATGCCCAGATCACCGTCTGACTATGGGGATGGGGACCCTCGGCGGGCTCCGCGGGGCCCACACATGTACCCAGATGTGGATGCGGCACGAATGGGCTACCGGGACCGGCGGGGCCCTGGACGCTGGCACTCCCAGGAATACCCGCTGGACCAGGAGCTAGATGGACCACCTAGTGAGTATGACCTCCAGCGGCAGCGACAGGAGGAATTCCAGGCGCGCTATCGCAGCGACCCCAACCTGGCACGCTATCCTGTTAAGCCGCAGCCCTACGAGGAGCAGATGAGGATGCACGCTGAGGTGGGACGCCTGAGGCACGAGCGCCGCCATAGTGATGTCTCCCTGGCCTACACGGAGCAGGATGACCCAGGCCCCATTCGGCTGTCCCGTCAGCATCTCACTGAGTGCCGGCCGCCTATGGTGGGACAGCGTTCCTACTCTGTTGACCGTTCCTCCCCCGGGCCCATGGGTCCTGGCCTTGGAGGCCACAGAACCTCCAACCACAGCCCCCCAACGCCGCACCGTAGCCCTGTGCTGGGTGACCGATCTGGGGATCTGCGGAGAGGTGACATGGGTTTAGGCGGAGATCCCATGAGGAGGCAGCAACACCACTTGGACCCCAGCTCAGCTGTCCGCAAGACCAAGAGGGAAAAGATGGAGAGCATGTTGAGGAACGACTCTCTCAGCTCGGACCAGTCGGAGTCGGTGCGCCCGCCACCCCCCAAGCCCCACAAAACCAAAAAGGGAGGAAAGATGCGCCAGGTGTCACTGAGCAGCTCGGAGGAGGAGCTGGCCACCACACCGGAGTACACCAGCTGTGAAGACGTGGAGATAGAGAGTGAGTCAGTCAGTGAGAAAGGTAGGGGCCACACACACCAACATCCTCAGTCTGTTCTCTTTCTGCTTCACTCACTATATGTAGATACCTTATTTAGTGTACTTAGACATTTTTTACGCTTTTTCATGGAATTCTAAAGCCATCCTTTTCTAGTATTACTGACATAATGTTGTTGTTAAAAAAAGACAAATTTCATGTAGCTATAATAATTTAATATAATATAATTATCTTGTTGCTGTGTTGTTGTTACATTGATATTGATTGTTGCAGCTGTTGACTCAGATAACCTTTAGATTCCCCAGTCTACAGTCTTTATGTGCTTTGTATGTTTGTATGTTTGTGTGTATTTGCATGTATAGGGCTCATTATTTTTGGAAAACAAACAAACAAAACAACTAAATGAATCTAGAAAAACAAACAAAATATCAATACTAAAAACAAAAACAAATGAAGTGATAAAAATGTACTTTCAGTGCAAACATTATGTAGATTTAGAATTATTTTTTGCATAATCAGCCACTCATTTGTATTCACATATTTGTATTCACATTTTTTTTAACTTAGGCCTTCCTAAAAGTAGTGGTAGTTCTTTATTGTAAAATGTGATTAACAGTGTGGTTTACTATCTGCTATTTTTTAAATAAGATTCCAGCATTTTCAGTAAATTTTTTTACAGACGAAAAACAATGAGCCTTACATATATGCAAAGCATGATTATGTTTTATGTGTTTTATCTATGAATTTACAGTTCTCATGCCTTTGAGGAGGAGGCTCGTGCACTCACGAGCCTGTCAGATATGTTTCAGTGTGGATGGGTGTTTATGTGTGCGGCTGTGATTTGAACGAATGGAAAGCTCCTTTTGCTGTCATCTTATTGCACACTTCTACCCTAGCTGTTTCACACGATCAGTCTGTTCTAACGGACAGCGTTACATAACTGACAGACAGAGGGAGAGGGTGTGGGTGTCTAGAGAAACAAGGTGAGCTGAGTTAATAACAAATGTCTACGTTATTCAGTAGTTTTCTGTCATCACTGCATGACGGTAAGGTAATAATAAAA
Organism: Larimichthys crocea; assembly: GCF_000972845.2. NCBI lineage: Eukaryota > Metazoa > Chordata > Actinopteri > Sciaenidae > Larimichthys > Larimichthys crocea. The sequence continues at coordinate 26,507,748 of NC_040023.1, forward strand.
GAACAGAGGGTGGTTATATGTTTTCCTGCTGTATACAGTAACTTCTGTTAGCCTTGGCTTCATGACTTCCATACTGTTATATTATCACTCCTACCATGCTAATGATGACATTCCTGGAACAGTGGAGCCATTACAAAGTGGGAACAGGATTATAATTAAGTAGGGATGTAACGATACACTCAACTCACGACTCGATTCGAGTCACGATTTTTTGTTCACGATACGATTTTTTCACGATTTTTTTTAAATCAAAATGAGCTACAGACAAAATATGACCAAATAAAATTATCTTTTTATTTGTAGGAAAAAATCTCTCTTTACAGAAAGTCTCAAGCAGTTTGTGTTCTTATTAGGGCTGCCAGCAGCTGATCTGACCATTACCTTTCAGCTTCAAGTATGAGCTAACTGAAAATAAAAAAAATTAAGATGATAGCACATTAACCCTTTAATGAGAGTCCACGGCCCCGGGAAACGGCGAGGTCCGGGCGCTGTAAACGCAGAGCCGGTCGCGGCGCACCACCTCAGCGCCGGGGAGAGGACCCACGAGGGGATCCTCCCGCACCGTCCCTGACCGAGTTTAATCCCCCGGGCAGACTGCGCGGAAGTTGCGGAGAAGTTGCGGTGATTGGTTAAAATTGCAACACCGCCCTGAATTCACGGGGATTCACTGAAGTTGCGTTGAAGTTGAATTCCTGGAGGGTCTGTGTTATGGTATCATTTACGGTACAGTCAGGCCTGACGCCGATTACCACTACTGCGCATGTGTGTGTGTGTGTGTGTGTGTGTGTGTGTGTGACACAGAAAGGCAGACGCGGCAGCGGAAGCTGCGGCCACAACGTAACCTATTTCTAATTTAAAAAAAGACGAAAAACAACATATCCTATTTCTCTCGCATTCGCCAAGAATCGCGATTCATTTTTTCTGTCAACCGATGCGAGTCGTCACGCATTTGTACCGATTTTAATCGTGTCACGATGTATCGTTACATCCCTATAATTAAGTCCAGTGGAGAAGGGAGTAAAAACTGATGGTGGTTGGGGGTGAATGGTCTCTATTGACTGTCCAAACATTCAAATAATAATGTGAAATGTGTCTTCACACAGTGGGTCAGGTTTACTCTAGTGTACCTAATTGAAATGGCATGCTAGGTATTGGCCAGCCTGTCCTGCTGTTTAACTCCAACAGAAAAATAGAAATGGACATCAGATCGCTTGTGGCAAATGTCCTACCTGCTTGGAGACACAAGTGCACTTGTCCAAGTCTATAAACACGCACTGGCAAGCAAACAGACAGAGTGACTGAATTAAATGCCACTTTGCATAGAATCAACATCAAAAGCAATTGTTTAGGCTGTTAGCTTCCTGACTGCTCCACCTGGTTGACAGTTGTCGTAATTGCAAATTGATTTTGTTGTCAAACCCGTAATTACGGAGGCCTTTACCTTTAGAAATGTTAAAAGCACTGAACACAAAGAAAGGACGAGGTGCAGTTGACAAATGAAGGAATAAAAGATAGGAAGGGAAAAGTACAGTAGCACAGTTTGTCAGTATCACTAGACCAAAGCGCCTGCCACATGCTCGAAATGTTTAAACTGGAGTAGAGGGGAGGAATTCAGCTGGTCTGCTCTGTTATGTAACTGTTCTCTTCACTGAAGGAAGCAGCCTAGCTCCAGCGCTACATTATTGATGTGGGAGTTTCCAGGTTTCCAGGTAGCCGTTGAACAAAAATAGGGAGAAAAGCAGGGGTTTGAGGGTCAGTTTCTGTTGTTTCTGTCTGCCTCTGTCTGCCTCCTCCACAGGTCAGCCTGTGTAGGAGAGAGAGGAAAAACAAAATGAAGAGTTGAACTGTTGACCTCAATAAGTATAACTTTCCATAGTAGCTACAGAATGTCCTTGGACAGATGATGATAAGTAGCTGTGTGTGGTATTTATTTAGGTATAATTGACATATGGTGCATGCAGGGAGTCTGATAAATGGTTGTGTAGAATTGAGCCACTAGACTATGTAACTGTGTAACAGACAGCGCAGAGTCTGGGCCCCATATTTGGACATGTGACATGTGTGAGCCTATTAATAATATAATAATTAAACACCTTATATAATAGAGTTAGGTCTGCACTCTGAAGTTTTGGCAGTGCATAGAGTTTACAAATGGAATAAATTTAGCATGACTGTGGGAAAGTCATAGATGCATTGCAGCTGAACCAGGCAGCACAGGTGTTCTAGATGCTCCCAGAAAGACACTGATCACTTTTCAGCAAAGAAACTGAGCCAATCAAGGAAAGGATTCTCCCTGCATGTACTATAACATGCAAACCAAGCACTCTTTGATTAGCTACAGTAGAGAGCAATTACCCCCAGCAGGAGTGGGAAAAGGCAAAAACAAACAAACAAAAACCCAGATCTAAGCAAAGAACATCAACTGTAATTGCATGTGAGGTCAGAGCGGGAGCGAGATGAAAAAGAGGGCAGAAAGCACCTTTTGGCCATATGTGGCCTGTCAGCGTCTTGGGATTTGTGCACTCAGCTTGACTGGGCCAGGAGATGGGTGTGTAACAGCAGGCCAAGCAGGGTGCACGTCATGCTCTCAGCTCTCTGATACCCCGAGGCGGCTGCTGAGGAAGGAGGAGGGCGTGATGGGATGAGAAGGAGGGGAGACCAAGGAGAGGAGGAGACTGGAGGAGAGAGGGTGTGCTAGCTGTAATGGGCCTGGCTCGTGCCTGCGAGTGCTGGAGACTGATTTATCACGATGGTCCTCTCCCTGTGTTTTCCTCTTTATTGATTCCTCTGACATGCAGTCTCATAATAGTGCCGAACAGACAGAAAAGGAGAGGCTGGCTGGCTAACTACAGCAGAGAGGTGGACATTGTGTAGTGACAGCCTAAGTTACATCCTCATTAATGGCTTTTGGAATCAGTTTTTGCGCCTCAGTTTGTAGTCTGTGCTATCTAGCCTGGACACAAGAAAAATACTCGGTATTAATTTAACCTTTTATACCTTCATGGGCAATGTATTTTGTGCTTAATAAGAGAAGTTAGTTTGGCCTTTTGTTTCAAAATAAAAATTCATGTTTGAAGATTTGCCTCCACCTGAGGTTTAACATGACACTGTATTACCTTCCTAGCATGGTGACTATGTTTAAACATACACACTGTTTCACCCCTGCCTCTTTTCTGCTCTCACCCCCTTGAATTGTAGTAAAAACAGCATCAATAATTAATGATCCAATTAATAGTTTACACTGGTTTTTATTGAGCTGTCAGAGTGATGGAGAGCCTGCTGGTGGTGAACTCCGCCACTGCCTGCGCTCTGCCTTCGCCCTGAATCAGCATTTTGTGGGGCTTCAGAACCGGGGCGAAACGGCAGGGCTGGGCGCAGACTGCTGATGCTCACAATTTATGGCTGAGATGAGTTTCCTGCTCCCTGAAAAACCACACAGTGCCTCGCTGGGGATCAGTGCCCAATTGTGGCGTGCTACTGGTAATAAAGCTTCGGGGGAAGAAAGAGGAAAGGCTGTATGTACCTCCATGCAGGCGCCCACTCAAATTCTTTCTGACAGACATTGAGGGTGGGCTGAGGAGGGGGATGGAGGAAGTGGAGGAGTGTGATGGCAGAGGTTGAGGTAAAACTGTAACCCATGTAACCTTGAGATGAGCTATGTATGTGATTTAAATGTTATCTGTAGCTCCAGAGTAGACAAATAAACGCAAACCTCTTAAAGTCTCAACATAAGGTGGATGACATGATAAGCCTCCTCCTCCCCCTGATCATAAATGCAGGCCTTAAGCTGTTTGGACTATCATGGCCACATTAGGCGAATGACTTGTAGAATGAGAGTGCCTACCACGCTGAACTGGGCTCTGGTGTTTATGCTGCCGACGGAATGGCAGCTGGGAGGCAAAGAGGGTAATCACTGTTGTCAGCTGTTGGTTAGAGGGCCGCAGAGGGCAAAGCCTGTCTGGGGACATCCATAATGTTTTATCACGGTGCATAACTGTGTACAGTAAGTAGTTTTAGCACTGATGGATGGATAGTTACAGGAGAGGGAGAGGGGGAAGAAGGAAAGTTTGTTTGTTTGGCTCAGACTGACCTTGCAACTTAGCCTGACTCTGAAGATGAAGAAAAAGAGTGGAAATGTCATTGGAAAACATTTTACTCTGGCAGGTATGTATATGGGTATTAATATTAATATGCAGTGTGTTAAAACACGATCACAATAACAAAGGGCAATGACGCTTAAGGTGGGTCATTTCAAAGAAAGTGCAGCCCCAAAGAAATGCAACATTTCTGTAATGAAATAACGTGCAATGTAAAAGTTACAAATGTACGACTTCTAATGCAAAAATAATATCCAAAGCTTTATTAAAGGATCATTTTAGTTTATTACAACTTTGGTTTTATGCTTTTATAGTTTGGGCCATAATTCCTATAACTAATGATAATAATTAATCATACGGCTATTGGTTCAGTCCCCAGCTTGTCCGGTCCACATGTTAAAGTGTCTTTGAGCAAGATCCTGACCCCGTATTGCTTAAGATAGGCAGGCCAGGCAATGTCAGGTTATTTGTAATATTTTAGGCGTGTTCATTGTTTTATCTCTAATGAAGTAATCTTAAACAATATGACTGAACTGTTGGGTGGTATCTGGTAGTAAAGAAGAACTTGTATCAACAGTTACCTAAAGTGACTAACAATGGACAATGCTATGATGAAATGAGGAATTCAACCTGAATAATCCATCAAAATTAGGTCTTTGTCACCAGTATGTTAGTTCAGCTGTGTATATATTTTCATATTGTTAGAAGACTTGGAGATGATGCTATATTTATTCAGTGGCACTATTTTCACACAGCATTCTTCTTCTTCTCTTCATGCAGCTTTTTCTAGATTGAAAATCACTTCCTCTTTACCTTTGTATACTTCAGCCCCCCATTGCCTCCTCTTCTACATCCAGAAGCATATAAAGTCTATTTTTATGCCTTTCCATCAGAGGTCCCTGATTTCCCTTAGATTGAATCCCCAGTCAGATAATGCCTGAAGGAGGCCTGTCCTGTATAGATCCATTAGGTTCTACAGCTCTTTGCAGGGGAAGTGAAGTGTGTGAAATGTGATGTATATGGCCCAGGGGTTGCACAAGCACAGTGTTTTGATGACCTTACCCGTGCCTCTGGCCCTAAGGGTTCACTACAGTTACATTCATACACAAGTATAATCAACAACAGCACATGTACAAGTGGTTGTGACCTGGGTCTGCTACAGGCCTGTCAGCACCAAATGGGTTTTCTGTATTGTTTAAATGACCATGCGCCATCCTTTCTATTCTTTAGTTTCATTGGGACCATTTCTTAATTCACTTTATTTCTCAATTGTAAAATGGCTTGCCAGTGTAAGCGAATAATATTTAAATGGCCATCACCTCTTCATTATAGGATGTTAAATGCAGGGGTATGCCACCCACTAAGTTCTCAGGAACAAAAGGAAGGATCTGATTCTCAGCAGTCAGACAGCTGGAATGACTCGTCTCTATCTTTGAACAGTCTCAGCCTTCAGTCCTCTTCACCTCCATACTTCTGTCCAATGGGAATCTTAGCACCACCTTCTGATCCAATATTTCTCACTATTTCTAATTAGCTTGGATTTTTAAGCCTCTTAATCAAATTGAAAGTGCTCTCCATCTCTCTGCTCTGTGCACTCACGTGGGTCTGTAGAATGACAGAGCTGATTTTGCATACATAGCTTTTTACCAGATCAGATGATCACAGTGAGATGATATTTGTTTGTTTTGACAGAAACTAACCACCATCAGTTCCTCTCTAACCCTTCAGTGTGATTGATGAGAAAATATGAAAAAAGTGAAAAAAAAATGTCCCAGAATTGTCCATTCTGTAATATCATCACACCCACTTGACCAGCCTGTATTTCTCAAGGCTGTGTGTTCACTGGTGCTACTACAGAAGTTGTAATCAGAGCCTCATCTTTAAAAGCTCTCCCTGGTGCACTATAGATTGAGGTCAGTTAAGGCTGTGTGGCACTGCAATCTGAATCCTCAGTTAAACACATTAGAGGTCTGCCCTGCTCTCTTCTACAGATGAAGCTACTGTAGGATAAGATAGCAGCATGCTAACTTTGTTTGAACAAAATGTGAGTTGTCTGCTGATCTGAACTTACAGGTGGGGTCCTAGCAAGAGTTTTTAATGATTATTCCCCCAAAATGAATGGAAACCATCCCAAACTCCTCTCTGATTGTGTTTGCCAAATACAGACAGCACCTTTAAACCAAGATCTAGAAAAATATTACAGTTCTAAATTATGGTCCCAGGAAACCATATAGCTTTTGGGTAAGCCATTCAGACCTTGATGTATACACTCATTAAAGATTAAAGAAGAACATTTAATGAGTAAAAAAGGTGCCTCAGCCCTTTATATTTAATAGCCATGTTAGCTGAGGTGGTCTTTCAGGTGTACCATCTCATTTTAAAACCCTGGCACTGCTAACAATAGAGACTAATTGTGGAATAGCCAATATCATTTGGAAGTGACATTAGTGGTTGTTTTCTCAAAATGAAGACCACATTTTCTATAAACCTAATTTCTTTCTGAAATTAATTATTGTTGCCACTCTTCACCCAGAGTCACATTCCATAGAACGTTTATAAGTGGATTAAAATGATGTCCTGGAAGAACAGTCCCTGACTTCAAAGCAATATTGTCATATTGTCATAAGCAATACAGCACGTTTCATAAGACATGTGAAATGAAACGGAAATTCTCAAAAATATTTCACAAAATGAATTCTGAATTTAACACCTATAATGGATGAAATATTAAGAGAATGTGATTTCTGGTCCATGTCTGTGTTGAGTTTGTATCTTGACAAGGTTAAAGATGGATGTTGGGGTTCATTCTATGTCCTACGGAAAGACAAGGGAAAGAGGAAGGAAACATTTATGGTCATGAAAGTCAAAAGTGAGAGTCCTGTGCTGAGAACGCAGACCTCTGTCCTCCTGTACATCTGTACATTGTTGAGGTGGTCAAATCATTATTGATTCTTTCTGTGATTATCGCCTGAGCTGCGTCTTTCTTTCCCTAATAGGGATCTTAGAGTTGCACATGATGAACACCTTTTGAGTTTAAGCAGTATGTGAGAGTGTGTGTGGGAGAGAGAGAGAATATGTGTAAATGAATGTCTGGATGATTTGGTTAGTGCTGTATGTCTATTGTATGTGTGTGTGTGTTAATGTCTGTCCGTTGTGGTTTGTGGTGTCCTCACTGGTCCCTCTCGCTGTCCTCTCTCGTGTATGTGCGCCCTTTCCCCCCACCTTACAGGAGATTTGGATGGCCATTGGTGGGACCATGCGTCTTGGCATAGCAGCGAGGCCTCCCCAATGTCTTTGGTGAGACATGTGGAGTCCTGCCTTGACTAC
>NC_040023.1:26515218-26543218 GCF_000972845.2 Larimichthys crocea
CCCCTTAACCCCCCATCTCTCTCTCCCTCTCTCTGTCTCTCTCCTCCCCCCATCCCCCGTTCTCCCAGAGTCTTTTGTCATTTCATGTTTCCTTCGTTTTATTTACACCTTTGCATGTTGTTTTTCTGTTTTCTTTCTGTTTTTATCCCACACCTGTAGGGGACAGTCAAAGGGGAAAAAGAAAAACTATTGAGCAGACATTTATGTCCGAGCCGACACACACCTTATCTGAGAGGCAAAAGAAAATGGTGCGCTTTGGGGGACACTCATTTGAAGAGGACTTGGCATGGTGTGAACCGCAGGTTAAAGACTCGGGAGTTGATACGTGCAGTAGCACTACCCTAAACGAGGAGCATAGCCATAGTGAGAAGGTACTGAGACAATGTAGCCTGCATTTTGTTATTATTATTTATGACCTTCCCATCCAGTCTTTGTTTGCTCTCTGTCACTAAGTGTAAATAGGTGAGATGTTTGTTTTTTGGATTTTATTTGACGTTGTATAAATTGATTTCTCTTGCGATTTCGTTCCTTTTTGTTTTTCGGTTACTTTTGGCTCCACCTTGCTTGGTGTTGCCGAAAAAGTCTTTTGGGGGCACCCTCTTTGCTTGCTACTTGTACTTGCTGTTTTGCTCCCCAAACAGAAGCTACACATCTTACAGTAGTTGTAAAAAGAAGAGCATTGATACACAACCTCTCTGTTTGTCATGGCACACAGGAATGTGAGTCTCTCCTAGTTGCATGCTCGTTCTCCTCCGTATGTTGTGTTCTTGCTCTGCAGCGGTCCTGTTTAGTGCAGTTGGAACACCTTTACTCAGGCCCGTCCCTCTCACTTTGCTGCCCTACCCCACAGCACCCAGTCCAGACAGAACCTGCCCCCCTGTCCAACTTTCCACTCACTTCTGTAGCAAACCAAATGATTGTAAGCACACAAAACAGGGAAGACTGGATTTGTTTTGCACAAAAAATTAAAACATTTGTTTTTCTTTTTTCCCTTCCACTGCGCGTCTGTGATTTCACCCTATCTGTGTCTCATGGCTTTATTCTGTGCTGTCTATATTTCATCCTTTTTGGTCTTTAAACTGGTGCCTCATGGTCCACCTCATTTGTTCTTGTATCTTAACCTTTTTCCCCCGTTTTCGCTGTCTGCTTTCCCTTCACTACTGGTGGTTGTATGTTTGTGTGTAGTGAAGCACCCGAGTGAGGCTCTGGTCTTCCTGCTCCAATTTGAAGAGCTGGTTTGAGGAGGAGTGTTGGGGCTGCTTGCTTTACTCTGCATGGGGCGCTGCATGAAACTCACTCCACCCTTACACTGGCAGGTTCACACAAGCTCTGGAAATAACACTATTGTGTTAGGTGTTATATTTTATCATTAGTTTTGTCCATAATTACCATAGGAATTTAACAATCAATCCGTTAGAATTTAAATAATTGCAATCTGAATGAAATGGTCTTGATAAGTCAATAGAGTTTGTGTGAACTTTCTTCCCTCAGTGAATAAATACTTTCCCCATGCCCTCTTTTTCACTATGGACAGTTGTCTGCTTTGGTCTAAAGTAATCAAATTCGAGTGGATGAGTTGTTAAACAAAAGGTGTGTTGTTGCTCTGACCTTGTAGCACCCGGTGACGTGGCAGCCGTCCAAAGATGGGGATCGCCTAATAGGGCGGATTTTGCTCAATAAGCGCATGAAAGATGGAAGTGTGCCTCGAGACTCAGGAGCTCTGCTTGGTCTGAAGGTAAGCTTATCATGACTCTGTCTACCTGCGTCTGAAGGTGTAATGCAGGCACACATGGAAAACGTGGCACTGCACAATGCTTTCTGCCCTAGCATCATCATTCTACTTCCAATATAAAGATATGCACATTTAGCATATGTGACTTCACCATCATACTCAGGACTTCTGGGTAAAATATACAGGTACAGGTAACTATCAGTGTTGTTTATATAATGTGTTCTCAGCTGAGAATTCTGATTTTTTTGTGGTCTCCTTTAGGCGTGTGGCTTGCTGATTTACTCCTTGGCTTCCAGTTATTGATTACATCATAGTGCTACTCAGTATTAATATTTATTAAAGACTTCATTATGCTCCTGATGAATATTAATGAGCAGCATTTGATATCGAGCTGTATAATTTTCTGAACTCACTCACATTGAATTACTTTAATGAACTGCATTCAGCAGCTCAGAGGAAACAAGTCAGTCCACAACCTGTCAGTGTTGTCAATGTCTGATAACTGAAATATGATTTGTTTGCACAGATAATGTGGTGTTTTGCAATATTTTCAAAAATACTTTCACACTTTAATTATTTTCATTTTATGCTTTTATTGCTGTATATCTTACTTCTATGGGCAATATTCTTGCTTCACATAATTTAAACCTTTTTTAAACATTGCCCAATGCATATAAAAGACATTCTGTTTGGTTTCCCATCCCTTTTCACTGTTGCATAAATCTGTAGGTGGTGCACATTGGTTAAAAAAAAAAAAAGAAGCTGAGCAGCCAAAGTCCAGAGGAGCATGGTGCGCCATGAAGAGAGAGAAAGAACAGAGAGCAAGATGGGGAAAAATCATTACTGATTGAATGAGCCTCCTGAAATGGCATGTTTGTGTCTGCTCAGTGCCTCTGTGCATTTCTGTCCGCTCAGCAGCAGCCAACCAACTCGGCAATCCAGCCAGTCAGTCCATCATTCAGGCTGCCAGCCTCGCCCTCACTGTCCATCTCTCTCTCTCTTTTCCTCTGCGAGCCTCCTTCTCTGGCTCCCGCCTGTTACATAAAGTCATTTCATTTAGCAGACTTCCCTAAGCTCCTTTGTATGTTGGCATTCAGCTACCATTAAGAGGGATTTTTATTTGTATGATGCCCATGTAAGCTGAGCAGAGTAGAGTACAGCAGCTCAGGACTGTACAGTACTCTAGCCCACAGGCCTGCACTGTTACAGAGCCACAGAAGAGCACCAGAGTGTGTCCCAGGGGAAGAAAGCATAGACCTGGACATTGTATTTAAAAAAACAGAGATGCACTTTTACCATCAAACCTTGCAGGCAAAGCTAAAGCCACAAAAACAAAACAAAACAAAAAACTAACAGTCTTCTGCAAACTGCAATACACGTCATGCAGGTTTGTCATAAGGAAGTATTGGTAATCCAGTCATCTCTCTTTTACAGGTGGTGGGAGGCAAGATGACAGAATCTGGTAGACTTTGTGCTTTCATCACCAAAGTGAGGAAAGGAAGTCTAGCAGACACTGTTGGACACCTCAGACCAGGTAGTAAAAACACTCATACTAACTTACATATAGTTATTAAATGAGTGGATATTAGTAGTATTTAATGTGATCTCAATGATGTGTACTTCACTGCACAAGCATAAAAGATTAAACATGTCTCTGTTTTTGCAGGTGACCAGGTGTTGGAGTGGAACGGGAAGCTTTTACAAGGCGCAACATTTAAAGAAGTTTACAATATCATTCTAGAATCTAAGCCTGAGCCGCAGGTGGAGCTGGTGGTCTCACGGCCTATAGGGTGAGAGCTCACACTTAACTCTTCACAAGACAGTAGGGGTGGGATGTTATTGAGGAGTAAGAGACATTGGGTGGCATTAGTAGTAAAACATTTAAGTTGTTTATTTCTTTTAGTATTAGTATTAAATGTTTCATTTTTAAACACAAACAAATATTGTCAGGACTCGGTCCTGTCCAGTGTGTACAGTGTAGACCTTCCTCTTAGCCTTTAGGCCCTTGTGACCCTAAAAAAAAGAAAAAAAGACTTATTCACTAATACAATTAAATGCTATTGTTCTGCCAAGTAGCTAGTGCCAGGGCAACAGATACAGGTTGAAAATGTTATTTTGTCGAAAGATATTTTCAACATTGAGTTGAGCGATAAAATGTTTCTTCAAGAATTTAAATTAGCTTCAGATGTGACTGAGTCAGTCAGTACACAAATGTTATTTTATTGAAGAACAGTGTGCATGCCCCAAACTTAAATCAATTAGAACAGAAATTATGCATCCAATTTTGACTTCATCCCTTTTATTGATATTTTTTCCTAAAAGCAATTACAGTTCTTATGTCTGTAGGCTCATTCATGCCATGTTGCTGCCTGCATTTTGTTTTTCCGCAAGGGTTAATTGTGGGGAAAAACAGTGGCACCTTTACTTTGTCAATTCCTATATCTGACCTGCTTTGTGCTGCTGAGGGAGCTGCTGGGTGAATGAAGACTAATGCAGTGCTTACGTTCATTAAAGCACAGTGCAGTCAGCATTAGCTCAAATTGATCCTTTCCATCCCCTCCTTCTCTCCTGTCTCACACACTCAAGCTCTTTTTTGTTTTCAGAGATATTCCAAGAATACCAGACAGCACACATGCACAACTGGAATCAAGTGAGTGTTGTCAAGGTCTTGAGCCTATTTCATTATCCCATTAATCAGCCTAGAGACATCAAGTGGAGGATCTGTCTATGAGAGTTGCTTTTGTCTCTCTGTATTTCTTTCTCTCTCATGGCATGCTTTCTTGCCCTCTTTGTGTCTCTCTAAGTCTTTCTATATCCCTTCCTACCACCCCCTTTCTCATTTGATCTCTATCTGTTACTAAAACCAACATCACTACTAAATAATCTGACTGTGTTGTCTGTGCCCTGTCAGGTTCGAGTTCTTTTGAGTCTCAGAAGATGGATCGCCCGTCCATCTCCGTCACGTCCCCCATGAGTCCCAGCATGCTGAGGGACGCCCCCCAGTACCTGTCAGGACAGCTCTCAGTGAGTGACCTCAACATGACTTACAGACTTCATGTGAAATCCATGTATAGACTGCATTGGTAGATTATTATGGCCACTGTTGAAAATGTATGAGTAAGATGGCATTGTTGACATTGTGCATGTATTATACAACTCAAAATACATCTAAAATCCTTGATCAAACCACTGGGCTACCAGGCAAAGCTTCTCTCACTCTGTCTGTTCAGTTGGCCCTTTACCAACCCAGCACAGGATTGTAGATCAGGTTACTGTGTGTGTTGTATCTACTATAAAAACCCTCCTGGGGTAAATGGGTAAAGGGCTGCATTAAAGTAAGAGATAAATCAACTCTCAAGTTTAGGATCCACAAGGGAAATGACTTCAGAATCTGGCCAACTTCTCCAGGGCAGGTTTTTCTCACAACACTGACATTTATGAGAAATAGTTAGACTCACATTGGGTTTGAAGGCACAACCAATCTTCATAATCTTAAAATGTTTTAAAAGGTTTTGGTAATGTTTGACTCACACTGACACCTCTAACTCTATGTCAGCCAATTAAAATGAAGCCCTGAATTCTGCAAACTCCAAATCTCACTCAGATGCTTCATATAGTCTACATTTCTTTGAAGCAACTGACCTTGAAATTCAAAAACAACCAGCCACTGAAACAGTTCAGTTCATTGAATAATCTTTATAAAACCTGCAGTGCCTGATGAGTAATTCAACACAGTAAAGAGTGAAGAATGATATTTTTGGAGCAGTCTTTATATTGTGTGTTTGCGAATAACAAGGCTTTAACGTCACTGTGACGAAGCTTTGTAGCAGAGGAGAAAGGGTCCAAAGTAGAGATGTGCATCCTGAACAGAGCAGAGCAGAGAGGCTCAGGGACAAGTAATAAAAAAAAGGAAAAATATAAGTGAAAGATGAGAATAAAAAAGAAAAATATGAATGAACCCACTGGGTTAAATGTCCCTTCTGAAACTACAAACGTCTGTTGTTGTGTTTAGAGTGTATTGTGGGTTTTTGTTGTTGTTTTGTGAGGTTTTGGTTTTTATTACATTTTCTTTTCTTTTCCTTTTTTTTGTTTTTTACTGTTTAATTTTGCTTATCCAGAGCCAAAGCCTTAGTAGAAGAACAACGCCTTTTGCCCCTAGGGTCCAGGTAATGGGCCCTGTCTGAAGGGCACAATCTCTATTTGGTCTTTGCTCATTGACTGTTGACTGGCCTTTTTTTCTGTTTCCATACTTTGGAAAATGCATTCCCGGGAAATGGCAGCTTCAAGTTTCCCTCTCAGTGCAGTGCATTGTGTCATTTTCTTCTATTTGATTTCTTGGTATCACTGTTATGATGAGAGTTATTATTGCTTATTTTAACCCATTCACATCATTATTTCTAGGTAGTGCATGCTTAACTAATCTGAAGACATTTTAAGAGACACTCTTCCATTGCCTGATTTGACACGAGTAGTTGACCCTGCATTGTGTCTAACTCTTTTGATCATTGGCAATGCAGGAGGGTGTCTCCCTGAGCTTTTTAGGACAAAGGGCTTGGGTTATTTTCTGCTTCAGTGTGACATGAACCCAGGCCTTGATAACTCTAACCCTACACACACATCTACAGGAGAACTCCTCCATGTGCGAGTTGAAATGATGTCAATTAGCAGCTTATGGTTGATGGGTCTGCAGTTTCATGTTGCAGTGAAAAGATACCAAGTCGCCGTCTTGTGTTGGAAACCAAATCACATTTTCCCTTCCAGATGGGGGTTAACGTATAAGCAAATTGTACCTTCCAAATAACACATTTCAAACCAAACCCTGAAGATTTTGCTTTGCACTGACGGTCGCTTTTAATCTGTCATCTTTAATATCAGTCTGTCTTTTTGTTATTTTTGTTTAAATGACACTCAATAGAATCATTTACAAGCCTCTGTGTTGTTGATTCAGGTAGCTTTAGGGTTAACACTCCTGCTTGGAATTTTGGATCTTGTTATCTCACTGTCACTGCCATAGTATATTGTTTTGCTTAAGACTACCCTCAACAAACTTTATATGGATCTGATATGAGGATATAATTATGCATAACTGAGTTTGTAGATATATGCAATGATACGCACTGTGGGTCTAAACATATGATATGGAGTTAGAATGGAGGTAAATAAGTAATTTTGTGTGTGTGTGTGTGTGTGTGTGTGTGTGCGTGTGTGTGTGTGTGTGTGTGTGTGTGTGTGTGTGTGTGTGTAAAAGCAAGTTTGAGTAGTTTGTACCGTGTGTATTACACGTAATATAACACTATAATTATGTTTCCAAGGACAGTACAGTATATTCATATTTAGCACTATCTGGTATTTTGGTGGACCACAAGTGTAGGAGTTATTTGGTACAATTTGTTTTTCCATAAGCCCTTGGCTGTCTGTTTTTGCTTTATGAAATCTACTGACTTGTCTTGAATGCTCTTTCTTGCGTTGCTGCATGTATAGCTGGTAGTTTTAAATGGTGCGGACCCTTTCCATAATCATATTTTTAAAGAAGTATGGACGGAATCTTAGAAGTTTTGTTTCTCATTTCATCTACTTTTTTCAGGCTTCAGTTGGAGTTTTTTTCTTCTTCTTCTAAGTGTCTTCTTTTGGAGTCCATACTTCCCTTTTAGTGTGAACTGTCTTCGATTCCTCTCGCAACAGCATGATTGATTTCTCCTTGTCAATGCCTATTTAATATCTGACACAACATTTTTAGTCACAACATCACAACACCACCACCAGTAGACCGGTATCATTTATCAACATATCAACAGAGCATACTGTACATTTTAGAGCATGATGCCTTTAGCATTGCACTTCAATTCACTTCAGTCGAAGCAACATTCAGACGGGATGCATTCAGTTCCATTCAATATACTTCATTCATCCCACCAGGAGAAGTTTAGAATGACAATCAGTCACATACATTTTATAAAACATAGAAAAACATAGTGATTACATATAATAAACATAGCACCATGCATAACTACAAAATTACACCTTATCATTAAAGGAGAATCTCTTTAACAATAGAGACTAAAATTATCACTCATATATTTAATATTTTTAGCATTATCATACCATATTAACATTGATACAGTAAGTCCATGTCATAATGAGCACTTAAGCTCTGATAAATTCCCCGTCAAGCATGTGGCCTGACATCATCTTAGCAGGTAGTCATCTATCCCCTTTTCCCTCAAGGGTAAATACAGGAGAAGACCCTACGCTGTAGTCAAAACCAGTGAAAGTTGAAAAAAGAACTCAATAAAAGAAGACACAAGTAATAACTTTATTTCTAATTTGATAGTTGTCTTCTCCTGCATTCGTCCCTGTGTGTGTTTTTTACCCATGTTGCTCAGTCTCTCACAAGGCTGTCTCTGCTCTGCCCCTGCAGGTCAAATTGTGGTATGACAAAGTGGGCCATCAGCTGATTGTCACAATCCTGGGCGCCAAAGACCTGCCACCCAGGGAAGACGGCCGGCCCAGGAACCCTTATGTCAAAATCTACTTCCTCCCCGATAGAAGGTAAGAGTAGAAACAGTTACCATTATCACGTCATGTCATTTCACTCCATACAGGAAGACGTTGGACATTAGTGAGCCAAACTGACTTATTATGTTTTAGAAAATGGTGTGTGACTTTTTTAGAACACTGATGTGATGTCAAAAGGTCAGTTGACAAGTTAGACATTAGCATTAACATCATGTATGGGCATGTGTGTAATTACTTCTTCTTCTGAGTTCTTTCTTGTGCACGGATGGAGAACGCAGAAAGTGGACATTTTCAGGGAGATAGTACTCATTTAGCCATCTCATTGTCATCAGCAGCATGCCACGGTGATGTGCTCTGTGCTGTGTCGTGTTATTGATCTGTTGTATTCGTGGCTCTTCCCTATCATGGTTGTAAATAAAAACAGTTTGAATTATTGTTCCTCCAGCGACAAAAGCAAGAGGAGAACAAAAACGGTAAAGAAATCCTTAGAGCCCAAATGGAACCAGACCTTTATGTATTCGCCGGTGCACCGGCGGGAGTTTCGGGAGCGCATGCTGGAGATCACATTGTGGGACCAAGCCAGGGTGAGGGAGGAGGAGAGCGAATTCCTAGGAGAGGTAAGAAACCAAACCTTACCTATCAGGGACACACACTGACAGTATCTCAGCTAATCCT
Source organism: Larimichthys crocea (assembly GCF_000972845.2). Lineage (NCBI taxonomy): Eukaryota > Metazoa > Chordata > Actinopteri > Sciaenidae > Larimichthys > Larimichthys crocea. The sequence goes on from NC_040023.1 coordinate 26,524,142, forward strand.
CTTGAATGGGGTCAAGCCTTTAATAATGCTCTTGACCATTACAAGTGTGTGTGTTGCTGTAATTCCATCATTGTGAAAAACAAGTTAATTTGCAACAATTGGAGTTCTTGTGTGTATTACCGTGGCGTTTTTTCCCCTCTCTCAGATCCTTATTGAGCTGGAGACAGCTCTTCTGGATGATGAGCCACACTGGTACAAGCTACAAACCCACGATGTATCCTCCATCCCACTCCCACGTGCCTCCCCGAACGCACAGCACAGGCAGCTCCATGGAGAGAGTCCAACACGGCGGCTGCAGAGTATGTAACCCCTATCACACAGACACATGTCACAAAACTCTTTTTACTATCTTGATATTTAAAGTAAAGACAGTGAGGGGGGAAAAAAAGTATACTGTTTGTATTCTATAAGATATCTAAAAGAGCCAGGGCAGCTGATTTTCTTTTACATGGTGTTGGACAAATGTTTGCAACTGTGGACAAATAAGTAACAATCATCCAGTCTGTATCGATTAGCTAATTTAAATATATAATATTAATGTATACTTAATACAGTAGATCCAAGCTTGGTATGTAGGTATGTATGAAGTATGTATACTTCAAGTAAGTATGTATGGTCATTTTACTCACTGGCTTTTAACAGCCATTGTAGTTAATGCATATTTTGTCCTTGTCATCAATGTCACAACAACCTTACTACTTTTGCTTTTACAGACAAAGGCTCATATTCATACAACTCAGGTAAATGCACCCTGCACTTGCAGGTAGTGCAGCTCTATGGAGCATCTGAGTGTTTTCCTGTCTTCTTCAAAGATACATCCTTGTTCCCTGATTCTCCCCCCCTTCTTTCCATGTAGAGTGCATGTTTCTGCTGCCTTACATGGATTTCATTGTGGGGGAGCTGGTGTCAATTTTACACCACTCGTTTGAAATCTACTCAGGGTATCAGAAACGTTCACACTCCAGGGAAACAGATATTTAGGACACAGTGGTCTCTTCCTCTATGTGTATTCACATCTCACAATCCCATCCCGCAACCCACAACCATATCCTGCAAACTGCACCTGATCCTCACCCTAGACTGATATCATAAAAACCCAGGCTATCTGTCATTCCTGGCAGACACGATACACTTTGATTTAGACAACTTGCTTTTCCTCTGTGATGTATATTGTTTCTTTTATTTTGCCCATTACCAATACATCCCCTTTTATAATGCACAAAATACGTTTGGCAAACTTTGCAGTCCATTCTGCTTTGCTTGTATTTGTGTGTCTTGAATGTGAATATGTTAATTGTCATGGGTTAGAGTATATGGCTGGTGTGATACTTTGCTTACTATCTTCCAAAACAGTGGTGGTGTACTTACTTAGAGAAAGGAAAAAAGAAGCATAAGACTGCTGTCATATTTCCTCTAACCATACCCCTAAATAGCTAATTTTATGGCTCTCCTCACACCACAGTTACGTTCTGTGAGTACTACTCTGTGAGACACTGATTAACATGCTTTAGCCGACTGTACTGTAGTCCGTGTTACGCAGGACTGCTCCACTGTACAGTTTCTACTAGACACTCGAGGCTTGCTCGCTTCCCCCACCAGGATGATTTTCTGGGCGTTAGTGTGTTAGTGTGAGGTGAAAGAGCTGACAGCTGTAAAAAGTCTCCAGCCAACTGAGATGAGAGGTTGGGAGCGGCACTGCCAGAGTGCAGCACTTGTCATTTCTGATAAAGCACACGTGTCCAGTTGATTTAAGTTGACTGAACAGTGAAGGCGGTGGTGGGGGGGCTGCAGGGAGGGGGTCATACTTTAAAGAGAGGGGACAGGGTGGGGTGATAAGGCTACTGGGGAAGATGAAGAAAGAGCTGTAAAGCCATATCACTTCTCCCACCCCCAGCTTCACATATAAATTGAATGATTGAACGTGTCATTTGAAAGTGCCACAATTCAGATGAAGAGAGATCTGCTGTTTTTGTTGAAGCCAAGCAGCGAAATGCAGCATTATTTGTTAGAGCTGACGCATATTTTCACATATATTATCCAAAACACTCTCTTGCGGGACTGTTTGTTGTATTTGTGGGGTGCTGTGCGACTTGAGCTAGAGACTGACAGTGCATTCATCGCGTGTACATCTCATAGGATTCAACCAGAACCTTCAGTTTAACCAATAAAGATTACATTTAGACCAGGGAGGCATAATACAAAAAATATTTAAGTAAATGAACACAGGAATGAAAATGACCCCTTTTCTCCCATCTGTCTCTCTCTTTCTCTTACTCTCCCCTTTCAATCATGCACTCCCTCCTGTCTTCTGCTTCTCTCTCTCCATCTCAAAGGATCCCAGAGGATAAGTGACAGTGAGATCTCAGACTACGATTGTGAAGATGGTGTCGGGGTAATAACAGGTAATGTATTGAGGTCATTTTAAACTGTAAGAGTTATTTATGCATGTGAATGATTTCACTGGTAATACAAGTGGTTAAAATCTGAAAAAAAAATCTAATGGCAAAGAGACAGTCTGGAGGTAAAGTAACAAATACTAATGTGTGTGGGATGTGTCACCAAGCCATATTAGCATTTCATATTTACTTGCTTTGGCCTTGAACTTAGCTAACCTCCTACATGTCACCATCCATCAGATGCTCCCAAGACTTGAACAGCTTACAAATACAGTTATATATGATATTAGCTGGGTAAAATGCTGCATCCCAAAAGCAGCAGTAGCAGCAACAGCACAGTGAGGCAGCATTGAGATTTTGTCTGCCTCTGCACTGCTAGATGCTGTTCTGCTGTACTCACCAAGGCTCCAGCAGCACGCCCACGCTGCACATCAGAAAAGGAGAAGCAGAGCTGTTACCTTTCAGAGAGCCCGAGAATAAGACAAAGAAAAAGAAAGAAAAGAAAAGTACTTGAAATTTGCCCACATAAAATATAAACCTCAAAGAATATGATGCTGGAATGGGTAGCATAGCTAAATAAATAAATTGCAGGATGGAGGCATCTGCCCGCAATGTTGTTTCAGTGTGCCAATGCTTCACGTTGCTACCGGCTGATACAGGCCACAGACAGACAGACAGACAGACAGACAGAGAGACAGGCAGGCATGCATGCAGACAGAGGGAAGAACATCAGCCTGGGCTTGCTGATGATACTGTAGCTGTGGGAAATCCTTCTCCAGCCTCTTTAACATTCTCATCAGCCCCTCAGTGCCTCACCACGCTAGTACCCTTCACTTCATTCACATTGAAGGGAATACCCCTTCACTCAGCTCTAGTCGCATCCTCCTCTTTACTCAGGCTCCACCACGTCTCAGTTTATCCTGCAGTTTTTGCATTAAACTGCTGACACTATTACTTTCAAATGGGGGAGAAAAACATTTTTTCAGTGCATTTACCATACGCTTACTGCCAGGTTTCTAATTGTTTGGTACATACAGTACAGCAGGCATTTTTAGTGAAGTGAAATGTACATTAGTAATTACTGCACAGGTTATGCTTATATAATCCTGTTTCCTGTATAATTCTTCTTATTGGACTCTTTTCATGCAATATAATTTGAAATTGCCATTTTTTATCATTGTCTTTGACACTCCTGTGTCCTGTCCCTTATTTTTGCCCTGATGCAGCCCACTCCTCTTGTTAAACCCTATTAATTGTCAATAAATGTTCTTTTGTGTGCTTAACAGGCAGGCTGTACTCATGCATGAAGCAGCATGTCACAAGGAAGAATAGATTTAATTTGGCTCTGCATGGATTTTGATTGCTGTGCTGCAGGAGGCTCTGTGTTGGAGCTGCTGCTTAGAGATGGCAGATGTTTTTCTTGTCAAATCTAACATGCATCATTATGACTAAAATGTATATTGTTCATTTTGTTCTTGTTTTGGCTTTAGTTTTATTAAAATATGTACACGAATGCTTAACATACACTATGTGACAATGCATTACTGTATTTGGATTTTCAGAATTTGAAAATTTGCATCCACTTGCAGGATGAATCAATTACGTAGTTTAAAATATTTTATTGGCGTTATTCACCTCCCATCAAATTTTTTTTATCATATTAATATGTCAAACTTCCTCAAGTGAAGGTTTACATTTCTTTATCATTATCCCCTGATTTTTCCTACCTTTCCTCCTTTTGATTCAGGGCTTTCTTTAACTCATTTTAATGTGTTATACACTCTATTGAATATCAATCAGCTTTAATAGTGCTAAGCATTGACCTTAACCATGGCTGCTATCCATGTCTGACTATTGGTTAATGAACTCTTTCAAGTTCAATGGACTAATCGGTCTTGCAGAGAAAATTCATTATAATGTTTCTGATTTTTTAAGGTTTTTTTCATATTTAATGCACAATGTAACACAGCAGATGAATTGCACCTTTATTGAAATCTAGTCCTCATTTTTAGAATCTACAGACTCAGCATAATGAAAATAGAAAATCTGTGCCTGTGCAGATTGGCATTTAGCCTAAGTTTAGAAAGTTTGGTTATTACAGGGTGGCGTTAAACTGGATTTGCATCATTAGCAGCATCATTTTTGAAATACATGGAATTTACAAGGTGTTGTTAAATTAGCACAGAAGTTTTGCTCTTATTGTATAGGTCATTTTATTTCGAGTCTCCCTCTAATTCTTGTCCCTCCATCCCTCCTTTTCTTTATTCATTCTTGTCTTCACAGACTACCGGCCAAACGGCAGAGACTTCCAGAGCTCCACGTTATCTGTCCCTGAGCAGGTGATGTCGTCTAACCACTGCTCTCGTTCAGCTGACATTAACCGGGCACGGTCACGCTCTCCCAGCGTTCCCCCACCCTCCAGGTAACTAATGCTCACTGAACTACTAGACTTGATTTCTTGAGGTTTTTTTGTCTTGTTTTTTGTTCTTTATGAATATATTTTCCTGCTTAGGGAAGAAAATTCTGATAGATAAAGGGCAATACTGCATACGCTTACACTACGCTTTTAGTAACTTAACTGAGAAATATTACTCTGAAAATGGGAATTTGAAATAAGTCAGTAAGTGCTCCTCCCACCCCTGTGCAGGATGCACTAGCTTTGGTGGTTAGTCTAAATGCCTTACGTAAACATGAGGCGACATGCCCCTTGGCCAGTAGGAGGCAGTGTGTGGTGTGTAAACTACATGAGGGGTGATCCAGTCCACTTCTGTCACACAGCAGAAGTCTGGACCCGGCCTTTGACCTTAGGCCTTCTCAGTACAGCTCCTCCACTAGAGTGGACCACCACAGTGTGTCAGAAGATAACTACTCACCTGACAGGTACACACACACTCCAGCTTACACTTGTGTACAGTGGATGCATGTACATATGCGGGCATGCATGACCAGATGCTGACAAGCACAAGTGGGGGCTGATGAGTAAAACATGCAGGGAGGTGTTTATGCACGCATACACTTATGCACGATACCGTTTGCTCTTAAACTCTCTGGAAACTGATCGTGTGTGTGTGTGTGCTTTTAGTCTTTTTATATATTCATGCTTTTAAAGAGCAACTTTCTCCATTCCTTGGAAATATTTGATCAAATTATTTTTAATCTGATACACTGGTGTGAAATTCCAACACCTCAATAACTGCTTCCTCGTTCTTCCTCTATCATTTATACAAACACTATTCCTGCAAAAGAGGAATAAAAACAACAAATAACCACCAAAAAGTTTGGTCCTTAAAAATAAAATTGAAGTTGTCACTTCCCTAATTCACCAGAAATGTAGTACCATAATTTAAACACCAGACTTGGAAAAGACTACACTGCATAAGAGGAGTAATTATGCAGGAAACGTTTGGAGCCAGTGCTGTAAATGCTGCGTACAGTATACAGTTTTTGCATGTATCTCACTATCTTTATGGAAGAGGTGGTCAAGGGGAAGTGGTCAGTTATCCTCCATCAGCACTTATTTTCTGTGAGGGTTGGAAAATGTTGCTCCAAGAGTCCAATCATAGCCTTGGCACTGCCAGGCCGTAGCTACTTTCCTCCGTCCAATTAACTTTATTTGATATTTCTGAGGCTTGGCCTAAATCAGTGTCAGACGCAGAAAATGCACTTATCTAAATTGTCTGGGACAGTGCTCACTTGAGTGTATTTCCGCTGCTTTAATTAACAGCGTCCGGTTATTTATTGAAAACAGTTGAAAATGACACAGGAAATGAGTCATGGAGAATTTGGAATTGCCCCAGAATGCCGACAAAATAAAAAAATCTCCTCTGGAATTTGTTCCTTTTTGTGAGGCGAGGCTTTTTTTGTTTAAAACTTGTGTCATTCTCACTGTATTTTCCTACTTTTTGAAATATTCTTGAAATTGTGTTTGTAAAAGAAGAAATCTTAGGTTGTGTGCATGATCTTAAGTTGTTTAATCATGCAGTGGAAGTGACACCAAGCAGGTTTAAGTGTTTGGAGGACTGTGCTCTTCTGATCTTTCCTCTGTGAATGCTGCTGGTGTGTTCAGTGTACCACTTTCATCTGTCTGTGTGGTAAAGCTGAGGAAGACATCTCCCCACCATCCGATTTCTCAGCCTCTCTTATCTTCCTCGCCTGTTTTTTTCTCTTTGAAACTGTTACATCAACCTTTCCTATGAGCTTTCTCAGCCTCTTTACATCCTATTTCTTTGAGAAATCTCTTGTTCTCTCTCCTTCAGTTTCCTCACCCCTCCATCTGTCTGCCTAGGATTCTGTCTATTTCCAATCCTTTCTCTCTCTCCTATCCTCTTCCTCCTCCGCTTCTTCCTTGGCACCATCTCAGATCCATCTCTGTCTTCTCTCCTCCCTCCATGTGGTTGCAGCCATTTTCTCACCCTACCTCGAACCAGACATACTCAGCCTATTGATGATCCTCAAAAGGACCCCAGGTAGACTTTTACCTGAGTATGCATGAAGCCTCATCTCTACACCTCCACTTTCCAACCCAACACCCTCTCAACTCCCATCCACAACCCCTTTCTTTTCTGGAGGAAGTCTTTCATTTGGGTGTTGAACACATGGCACTGACACTATGGCCTGTTTTCTATCACGGTAGTCTGTAAGAACCTCATAGCAGTCACTTGACGTTAAGTTTATTGATCCTAACTACTATGCATTGGGAAACTCAACATAACACAACATGGTTTTTGGATGCACTGAAGAGGCTACTGAATATTACCAGGCCATTGTCAGTGCCATCAGTGTTGTGTTGTGTTAAAGTATATATTCCTTCTGCAAAGGATCAAATATATATTTAATGTGTGCAACTTTTCAGTAGTACAGTATGTTGAGAAATTGAGTGACTCTGTGACCATACACTTCATCCATCCAGTATCAGCATTGCTTACTGTCTTTTCATCATCTTAGTCATTTTCATGTGAACATTCCTCTCTAAAGATTTACCATGGGATTTACAGATGATCAAATTCCTCATTTGTCTCTTCATCTTATCCACCTATAATGACTATAGCAATACTGAAAATGGATAAGTGGTCTATGGTTGTGAAGTTTTGTCCAGAAGAGGTGGTTTATCCTGCAAACATGTTGATACATTCGGTGTATAGTTGTGTATATTAGCTTTCAGTTTATATGTAATCACTGGATCTGTGGCATAATTCAATACATTTGTGCTCAGACAGAGAGCAGACAAAGTCTGGAATGGTAATGCAAAAGGTGTACTCCAGCTTTTCCTCCTTTTGTAGTTTTTTTTAATGTTACTTCCCCTTCTCCTGGAAAAAAATTAAATGCTGACCAGTTGTGATATTTTTTCGCCAGCCGCAACCATCGCGTGTACCCAATCTGCCGAGAGGAAGCAGTCAGGTTACTGCGTTCCACTAGGATGTCCCGCGCCTATTCTGAGGGCACCTACTCCTCCGACTATGACTATGAGAGGTATTGACATGCACTGCTGCTGCATCTGTGCATCCACCATCTTGTGGTCTCCTCAAGTTGTCCCTCGTCCGTCTTTAATTTATACGTGATCGTACATGTGATGACAGAAAATGATATCCTGTCTGATATCGGTTTTTGTTAAAGAGTCATCACAGCTCTGAAGTTGTTGATTTAAAAGAATAATACACAACTGCCTCTGTACAGTATGTTGAGCTCAGAGCTATGTGTGTTGCTGATGTCAGCTGTTTGTATCCTGGTTGTTGCGAAGTGTCGGCCAGCACCTGACTGTTTCTTCGTTGATGTCCTTGTTTATGTACCCATGTACATTATACCAACAGCCGTGTGTCGATCAGTGGTGTATGTGATTTTTAGTTCTGTCCTTTTTTTACATGCTATTGACAGCTGCTTAGTGGTCACCTATACAATAGCATCTCTGATGCATTGCTCTGGGCTGCACAGTAGCTTTGTAAATTCTGTGTTTGCCCTTTGGCTTATTGTGTCTGGCCAGAATGGGCTGTTGGGCTGTTCCAAGCACGCATAGAAAGGCCTGCTGACACTTATCCATCCCAGCCAGTGTCTTGGTGCACCAATAAAAAGAAAGAACTCACATCGTCCTCCAAAGAAACACTGTAAATGACTCCACTTTTGTCTGTCTTCAGTCTTCCGCCTGCTGCCATCTGGCTTTCAGTCAGGAATAACGTGAATTTTGTGCCATTTCTCTCCTCTCCAGGAGGAAAAAAGTGATGAGTCCTCAAAACCCAGCCTGAGAGCCTGACTGACTTTATTAAAGTGTCGCAAAGTTTCCCTGAGGCCCAGCTTGGCTCGACTTCAGGCTCAGCATATAGCCTAGATAGCCATTAACGAGAGCTCTCCGTCTTATGTTCTCTATTTTTCTTTTCGTCAAAACCAACAGAGAGAGGAAAGTAGCTAGTATCTCAGTGTTATCCACAGAGGAATGGAATACATTTCCCTCCTCTCTTCATACAGATACAGGTTATTTCTGTCTGCACCTGAGTAAAAGCAGCAGTGAAAACTAAAAAAAATAAGGGCAGAATAAAGAAACAAAAGACACGTTAAAGAGGAAAAGGAGACAGAGATGAGCAACGGAGAGCATCAGTGGAGAATGAGAGACAATGTTTTTCATGGTTCTGTTGTTTAAGTGCATCGCCCCATAGTGTACGGTATAGTGAGTAGGACAAAGCCTGCAGCATATACACAGCAAAACAGCAGGCACTAGGTATGGGCGATATGGACTAAAAAATTTATCCCGATAATTTCTGGTATTTATGACCATAACGATAAAAACAACGATAAATAAACACCAATTCACCCTAATCTTTTTGACTATAAATATATCACCAAAATAATAATAAAGCCTAGGGGGAGCTAGTGGTGTGTTGCTGTGGGGGCGTGTCTATACCTGCTGAATGTAACCGCTGTGTAACAATCAGGAAATAACTTTTTATTTCTGTAATTAATGACAGCTTTATCAAGGCCAGCGCTCGCTCTCTGTTATTGTTGTCTGTCTCTCTCTCTCTCTCACTTGCTCTTTTTCTCTCATTCTCTCGCTCTCTAATCATCGGACACAAATCAAAGTAAACTTCTTCGTGTCATTATATTTTGCGGCGTAAATTGCGAGTCAGACTCAGATTTAGAAGCTGGTACATGAAATAAACAAAGTGAGAACACACACAGGTCGATTATCAGAGTTTAGTCCGTGAATCCACCTGGATAGTCTCTGCTTCACGGACATTTCAGGCTGTCTGTGGAGGTTTGACCGATCTGAGTGTCTGATTGGCGGCCAGAGCGTATCTGCTCTGCCTTCCGCCATGTTTGTCACTATGTGTGTTGGGCTGCGAGTGTGTCGCGCACATACATACGTCATCAATGGGAATGTATCGTTGTCATGACATATTCTTACCATGGGGAATGTTTTTGACGATATATTGTAAACGACGATATATCGCACATCCCTAGCAGGCGCAGAAAACTAATATTTTGGACTCACATTGAAACTAGAGAGAACACAGTGAGCAGTGATACTGCAAAGTGCAGTACATGTACATGTCATGGCTATATACATCAAATAATACCTATTGTGAAGTTTGATATGTAACAGACATTATCTTCACATTACCCGTAAATCCTTGGCCATAACAACCGCACAATGGGAATCCACTACCGATTATGTTGAACATCACTGTAAACGATTGTAGATAAAGAATGTAAAGACAGCTTGTCACTGATTGATGAGCCTTTGTTTTGGACATCTCCTCTACTGGACAATTTTTCATACTGCAAAAGGCTACAGGCACTACAAGGCTATGACCAAACTGACATATTAATGAAAATTCAAACGTTTTCAACAAATTCATGCATTCAAATTACTTAAAGAAGTCTTTTAGTGTCTATTAGCCTTATTAGAAGCAGCTCTCACCTATTTGCACTGTGCAGACACCGATATGTCTTCTGCACTTCAGAATAAAAAAGGTATAATGTTTTGGGGGTTTTTTGACATAAAAGCTGTGGGTGTAAAATTTAGGAATTTAAACTTTAATGGACTTTTACAGTTTCCCAAACACTGTGCATGCTCTAAACCTCTGTACTTGTCTTTGTACTGGTGTCTAAAAGCCACGTTGTATATTTCACTTTTTGATATGTGAAGTGTGATGCAGTTTTATGTTTTTTCTATTCTCTCTTCAAAGTTAAGCAACATCCCTCTATCAATGATTTTTCTAGTTAAGAAACCTCACCTGCTTTTTCTTCTCCAGCTCTTCAGATCAACAAGATTTGTCTTCATCCTCACTGTGCCAAAAATACTTGATGGCTGGGCATTTTTCAGAAAAAACCCCACATATACTAAATGCAATGTAAACACTTCACTTTCCCCACACATTCCACTGTACTTCAAACAGACTGCACATAACCACTCACCAACCACACTTAAAATTAAGCAATTCAGCCTCTTATGTAGAATAACAGACAATAACAATAATTACAGAATTGCATTGCTGAAACATATGTGCATTTCATGAAATCCAAAATGATAACTTCAGTGCTCATTGAATATTTGAAATGTCCTGGAATGAAACTGTCAATTGTACATGCAACTCTGCAGCCTTGATTAAGGTTTTGACAGCTTAAACAGGTGGTGCTTTTAACATTTTGTGATGTCTACTGTTCTCTAAGAGATGCTGTATCATTTTGTCACTTTAAAGGACCATACCTGTATTTTTACTTGTTTAACTCAATTTACTGCAAATGTATGCAAGTCATATATATAACCTTATATTATGGCAAACCTGTTTTCAAAGCAGGCTGTAGTGTTTTAAATTTGCTTTTGCTTAACATGTAACTTTAATGTACATTAATTTCAATACAGGACAAAAGTCATCTTATAGAGAGGTGTTTGGTAGGCTGTTATGCCATGACAGTGAATATCAAGTCAACTGCAGATATATTTAGTAATCTGCAACCACATTACAGTGCAAGTGTAATGAAGTCTGACAATAAGTATACATGATGATCAGTGAAGATTTTCTGCATTAAATAAGTTCATTTCAGTATAACAACGTATAGAACTTAATGGAGACAAGTGGGTAGCTAGGTGGAGAGAATGTGTTCAGAAATAATTGTAAAGTTTAAGATTTAGTATGTGTTTTGTAGTAAATTGGTTCAAACCTGCAAACAAACAAAACAGGTATATTATGTACACACAAGCACCTTGTAGGAGTTTTGAGGTTTCTTTGCCCTCCCTACTGTCCACCCTACAGCATACTGTCCCTGCCCTGCTGGGGCCCCACTGAGTGCCTGCCTATCTCTCAATAACCTCTGTAGGAACCACGGAGCCATGGATAGACACGAGTATCACAGCAGGTCCCGCTCTGCAGACCAGCGGCCCACTATAGAGCGCCCCACATCCCGCTCGCGCTCTACTGAACGCCCCCACGACTCTTCGCTCATGAGGTCCATGCCGTCTCTGCCATCTGGGAGGTCCGCCCCCCCCTCACCTGCCTTGACGAGGTGTGACCCAGATCGGAGACGCTAACCTGCTTAGCACAGAAGCAGACTGGAGTTTTAGTTGTGCAATCATTTCCCTGAGGCATAGCTACTCTGGAGGGAGTAATAATTTAAATATTAGCATAGCTTATTAGCACCATCATTAAGTAGACCAAAAACCACAGTTTCTTGGCTAAGTAACACTATTAGACCAAAGCCCAGAGAGTGAATTAAAGCTTATCAATTTTATGCTGCTAATACTGTATACAATATAGACATACAGAGTTCTGGTAACTTAGCTACCAGGCTAGCTGACTAGCTTACCCAAATAGCTTCATATTTGGCTATGATAAACCAGGCAGCCTACTGACTCACCATGATTTTGCTGCTCATAGTAACAAATGAATCAAAGAAAGAACTCATTTATATTTGTATTTACTTTATAATTTTGCTAATATACAAGTCTAGCTTGTAACTAGAAGATAACTACTTTATGAAATACTCTCTCACACTGTAGATTTGAAACAACCAATACAATTATTTCTTCCCCCAGAGCAGTTCTACTTCTGCTAAATGTTTGCATAACTAGAACCACCCTTTAAACTAAACCAGTACAGATCCCGTCCCATGAGCTACCACCCACCCAAAGCCTGACTAACTCACAGAATGAACCAGAAAAAACACATCACTACCACTTACCTGCCACCCTGCTTTCCCTGCCTCACCTCACCTCGCCTCACCTCACCTCACCTCACCCACTTCCCCCTCACGACTACCCCACCACCCACTTAGCCACTTTCTGTTTTGTCCCCAAAAGCACCAGTGCTGTATTTTCTTCACACATGTCCCAGGCACCACCGCCTTGACACCATAGATAGCGTGCTGACTCGTTTTAATTTGGAACACACTGCTCATACACTTGCGTGAGTATAGCAGTGATGGGCCAACATTTTATTTTGGTTTCATTACTAACATCAACTGATGCCGTTTATCCTGCGATGGCATTCTGTTCTTTTCTTTTTTTGTTTTTAATTTCAGCCTTTTGGGGACAGTCTGAACGCATGGTCGCACTGGTCTGCTGTTTTTGCATTGAACTCTTCTCTCCTTGCAGCTTGATGAGTCGACTGTACATGCGATTCACAACTGGCATCTTTTATTGCAGCTCAGTTCCCTACAGTTGATGTATCCCTCCACTCCCATGCCATGTGCCAAACATCATTGCTGAGTGCATTGGTTTTAGATTTGGAGATACAAGACACAATACAGATTTCAAATAATCAGGAAGTCTCATTCACAGTTACTAGGTGCAAAATAAACTGTACATGGAGCTATACTGTATAATCACTATCAGTTCTGTCACATAAAAGATTCAGCTTTGAAATACTGCTGTCACTGATTATCTTCAATTAAGCCTGACAGTGACTAGCATCAAAATAAGTAAATATTTGATGTTAAACTATTAAACTGATCATACATAAGCAGATGCAATCACATATCAATCTCCCACTATCTTAAATAGCTTTAGCTTCTGGAATCAAACTTATAGCGTTCCATTTCTTTGACAATCCCTTTGCTTTTCTCACACTGTGATGTGGGTGCGACATGGCCAGGCCCTGCATCCATCATCAGAGTTGTCCTAATTTGTGTCTCACTTCACTGTCCGCTACGTTTTGTCATGTAGGGCGCATCCTCGTAGTGGATCGGTCCAGACCAGTCCCACCAGTACCCCCATGTCCAGTAGACGAGGACGGCAACTCCCACAACTTCCACCGACGGGGAAAGACAGAAGTAAGTCACTTGGTTGTTTTCTATTTGGATTACAGGGTTGCAGTGTGTGAAGAGACCTAAAGACATCTTCATATTAGTGCGAAAGTTTGTTTCTGTTCAGTACCTTATAGTCTTGTTTTTTATTTGGTGGCCCAGCTGATTGGGGCTGAGGAAGAGCTTTGTTTTTACAGCTCACCACTTTTGACTGAGACAGGAAGGATTATTATTTGCAGATGGAATCTCTCAGTATAAGCTATAGATCATATCATATATGCGAGGATATTTCTTTGTTGGTTTAAGTGTCATTGGTGTTTACTTTTGACCTCCTCCCATAACATCTCTACTCGGTTCCTTTTCCATTTTTCTCTCAGAAGATGGAGACGAAGGAACAGAGCCTTGTGAAGGTCTGTACCTGAATGTATGGGTTTAGTCTTTCAGACTGGGCATGCTGGTTTGAGCCGCACCTTACTCTGAAGGCCAAAACCCTGTCTGCAACAGCAGGTGGCAGGGTTCACTGGAGCCAAGCTTACTCTGTGCTCCCTGAACCCTCTCTCTGTTGCAGCTGTGTTTAATGTACAGTTTAGATGTTCTGTGCTGTCACGTTGTACTTACCTGTAGGCTTGTCTGGATTCTGCTATTGATTGTACCAGTGTTGTGTTCAAATGTAGCCCCCCTGTTTCTTTGTTGTTTTATTTGGACTGCTGAGATACTTTACCAAAGGCAATATAGTCTGTATCTACTAAACAGGTTAAACTCAAGGCTTTTCAAAATGGTTTGAAGCACAATAGTTTGAACTTCTCACATCTTCACAACTACAAAGTGACATTTGAAGTTGTATTTGTTCCTCAGCACTCCTTTAACAAATGTTATGTGTTGTATTGACTTGAGAAGAACCGTAAGAAGAACCGTGATGAAAGCGATGATTATTTTACTAATGTCTTTGAATCAGACACAGTGAAAAACAAAGAGCATTGTAGCTTTGCAGTGACTGGAACATATGACAGGGACAAAGATAGAAGGAGGGCATGAAGCTCGAGCAGTTTTGGAGAACTTGTCAAAGCACTCGCAGAAGTCTTTCATCATTGTCAGCGTCCATGAGGGCTTTCCCTGTCTTCTGTACAGCCGCCAACCAGCCCCTTCCCCCCTTTCTCTCCATCTTCTTTACTCTCTTCTCTTTCAGTCCTGCCCTTCTTCTGTATCTGTGCCATATTTTCATCGCTTTAAAGCCCTTCTTCTGTATCTGTGCCATATTTTCATCGCTTTAAAGCTCTCTCTGTCTGGATCTCTCCGTTGCTTCTTTCTGTCTCCTTTTTCTATTTATTCCTGCCCCAGTCTCTCTTTCTACTTTTTCTCTTTGTTAGGCAGTCTATCCTTTCCCTCTCCTGTCTATATCTTATTCTTTCTTTTTTTGTGTTTGTGTCTCTTTCTCTTTCTCTCTTTCTCCTGTACCTTTCAGGCCAGTGGCAGTGTGTGGGTGGGGCAGGGGGTATTGATCTGACCTTGCACTGTAGCTCCCACAGAGCCGTATGGCACTCAGCTTATGTAATGCAAATGTCTGTGTAAGTGTGTGTATGTAGCTTTTTGTGGACTGGATCCATATTATTGCCTCTTGCTGATTACAGAGAAGAGCTAGACTGTTGATAAACCTGCTACTGTTGTGTCTCGCTGCTGTGCTTGGACGTATAGTCATACTTCAAACGTGCATGTACCTAATTGTATGTTATCTTTTTATGTATGACAACTCCTAAGAGAGAACAGGGGAGGAGCTCGGGGCACCTGAACCCCAAAATGGTCGCCCAGGTGTGTTTAACACTCCAGCCTTTAAACCTGTCCTCAAGCAATGTGTTTTCCTCCATTTAAAGAAAAAATGTGACACTCATGACTCCTTTCATGAGAAAACATGTTCATGAAGAGTTAAAGAGATAATTAAATACTTTAAATACAAGCTCTGTTAGGAGTCTGGACCTTGGTTTGTTTTTTGGATGAGAGTAATGTACAGTACGGGTTGACATCCAGTACATTCATCCAGACTTGAATGAATGGCCAGACTGTTGGCAGAAACTGGAGTTCCCCACAGTTTCCACTTCCTACTTTACCATCTGTTTATGTGGCGTGCTTCTGTCCTTTGACTGTGTGCTGCTATTACTCAACACTGCCATAGCTGCAGTGCCGACTGACTCAGTGAATACTCAGTGTAAGGTTTCTAAAAAGCCACACTCCTTTTTTAAACTGTCTATAATCATTGTGCTGTGAGTGATATTCTGCAGGATGAATGCTGCTGTAAGAAAGTTGTATTCATTATGAGTATAGTAACAAATGCATGGTAACCACACATTGTATTGTATTATCAACCAACATTTGTGGTATTCGGGGTCTTGGGACAGCAGTGTGTTCGTATGTGCATCTGTGTCTGAGCACATACGGTGTGAGTTGCCATGTTGATGTGACTTATAGCACCAATATGAGGTTTCAGAGCTCCATCATTTCATGGTCCACCATCTGTCTCTCTACTAGCAGCAGACGGTGAGGAAAAAACGCAAGGCCCACCGGTAAATGGGAGGAAAGGCAAGTCCTCTGACTAGTGTGATGGTGTGACTTTGCTGTGTGAGCTTTTCTCAGTCAACACGAGTTCTCCACGTGTTACATTCACTAGCATCTGTTATTCTATACTTTGATACTTTGCTACTCTTAGTGACTCTTCATAGCACATTTATATAGTCCTTTTACTCTTCAACTTCCCTCTGTCCACATTTCATCTATTATACAGACTGAGTGTGGTTAATTCCTGTTGAGTTGATTTGGAATGATAAAATCAGAGAGTTGTATGCAGCTAGAGCTGATGTTAATGTGTACAGAGTGCTGTCACATCTGCTGCTCTGTCCTTCTCCGGTTCCAGTACGACCCCAATCTGCCCTCCACTTTGAGAGAAGTTAATTTTGCTCAGCTCCACCTCACAAAGATTCAGCTTTCCATTTCCATTGTGAAATCACCGATCATTTCGATTAGACATGCATTACTGAA
Organism: Larimichthys crocea; assembly: GCF_000972845.2. Taxonomy (NCBI): domain Eukaryota; kingdom Metazoa; phylum Chordata; class Actinopteri; family Sciaenidae; genus Larimichthys; species Larimichthys crocea. Next base: position 26,540,794 of record NC_040023.1, read on the forward strand.
CACACACACCCTTTCCAGTGCTTCTTTAAGACTTCGTCATACATAACTCACATTTCATAGGAAAAGAAAGATTGTTGTATCATAAAAAATGATAATCACGTCTTGTATTTTCTGGATTCTGTGCATTTCACTTGCTGTAGAAGTACGGTGTAAATTCTTTTTAGAACCTTACAGACTGTTACCTCTGTTGGCCAGCAGATGGAGCAAAGCTCATTATCTTTGATGAGGAGCTGTCCATGATTTCAGTGCTGAAGTGGCAAACTGGTCTTTTTTTTCTTACCAATCCTTACCACTGGTCTCCGTTATCACTGCACAAAATAGGCATAATAGTGTCAGTATTTAAGTTGTATTTTAAAAGATATTGAGATGACATTTTGTGCAGGATCTTGCTTATCCAAGTATCCTTGATGACCCAAGGTCCCTAAGATTCCTGTGCGTGAGTATATATGTACGTGTGTGTCTTGCTGTAGAAGTGACATGGGAAGACCAGCAGCGAGGGCTGAATGGCTCTTTGTCTGATGGAGGGACACAGCCACAGGCCTCCCCCACTGACACAGGTTGGTTGGTCTGGTTGTGGATTTCTGACACTTCTGACATATTTCACTTTGATAGAGTATTAGATTTTTTAAAATCTGAACAGTAACCAACTCATTTAATCTGTCCTGACAGTTTACTCACAACAAACAATGAAGAGTGTGCTGCTACCTGACTGTGCAGTTAGTGCATCATGGTGATGAAGTGGCTCAGTAGAAAAAGTTCACATGAAAATGAAACCACTTCTGTCAGAATGTGTCATCAGACACCCAAAACAAATGCTGCTGCATGCTGCTGTCTGTACTTAAACTGTCAGCAAGTAGTATCCATCATCCACCATTTATACATGAGCAATGTACAACAATGAATCTAATTTACTCATGTGTTCCTCTAATTATTATGTAATATATTAAAACAACCGAGCTGTATTATAGTTACCACTAGACAATCATATTGTTATCCATACCTGTTTTATGACCTATTCTACTGCTGAAAATAAAGTTTCAAAAACCCAATACGTAAAAAAACAACCATAAGAACTGAGACAAATTTAAATCATTTAAAGGCAATTAAAGACTCGCACTTTCAAAGTCTAAACAATATTCTAACAAAGTGATCTGTCCTTGAAGATTTTTTCTGCGCTGTCCTTCATAGTTTGTGTGAACTCTTATCAGCTGGATTACAGCCTTGCCAAAGTCAGACCTGGACAATGTACAGTAGAAGCTGGATGATGTGAAAAAAACAAAAGCAGGAGCAGAGCCCATTTTATGTACTGTATTTTGCATGGGCCAGCAGATTATTTCCCAGGTCAGCCTCTGGATGGCATCCTTCAGTTTTTCTGTCTATCCCTCCTTGATGTGGTTTTGCAGTGCAGCATGGAGCTGATGTTTCTGGAAAACTGATTTTGGCACATTTCATTACCCCCCTAAAAAAGAAAAAACATGAACATTTTGTTGAATATAAAAGTATGATAAAAGTTAAGATTGATGAGATGCTGTCATCCATAGATGTATTTCAGGAAAACATGAAATGTGTTGCTAAGGTAATAACACCACCAGTATCTTGAGGTGATGTCTTTGCTGTACTGCTGTTTGCTGGCTTAATGTGCTTCCATGGAAACAGGTTTTCACCTCCCTTTGAATTGAGCTTCTTTTATGTTTACCTGTTATGTCACTTGCTGATATGTTATGCCTACAGGATGTGATGCTGTGGTGGCTTCAGATACACCTTATTTGAAACAGTAACATTGTCCAAGTGAAACAGCACCAACAGTTGTGTGTCTGCAAGACTCTTATGAGTATATTTACTGTTTTATTTATTATTTTTTTAATTTGTTTTGTTTTAGCGTGACGCAGTGACATTAAAAGCTTTGACTCTTCACCATCCACACAGTTCTTCACTGATAAATGTTTTGCTGTGGAAATGGATTTAACGAGTAGTCTGGTGTTGTGGGCTAACGATGCCCAGTGGATCAGATAAGATTCAAGCTGTACTGAACCTTCAGCAAACATGGTGATCTGTCTGCCTCTCGTCCTCGTTGTTTTTCAGCCTCTGTCTCTCTTTAAACTCCCTGTTTTCTCTTGCTCTCTTTGTCTCTGCATGTTGTTTTAAACTTTTATTCATCACGAAAAGGCTGACTGAGCACAATCCTCATTCCCAGCTTGAACACATTCATGTTAGTTTCACACTGGGAGCTTCTCAACAGCAATTTTCTGTCGTGGGAGTTTTAATCACACACCCCTTACACCACCACCTATTGTTCACTACTTTCCCTTACCAGTCATTTATTCTGTGCTCTATAACAAGCAAACACACCAACAACAACATCTCTGGACCTACAACAGAAACGAAACAGCTCAGACTGAAATATAAGCGAGAAAAAAAAAAACTA
>NC_040023.1:26543330-26545509 GCF_000972845.2 Larimichthys crocea
CCACTGATTGTTTCATAATTTATTTACAAATGTTGACATTTTTCAGAATTTAGTTCCATGACAGTTAACAAGTCTTTGAATCAGTTGTCATTCAGAGGCTGTTGTGTTAAATATAATACTGTATATTAATAGCATCCAGTAATAACCCACAGAGACTTTTCCACACTGACTTGTTCTAGTTTTTACTCCCATCTCTGTCTTAATATATCACTCTCCTATCCTGATGACCTACATGATGCGGCCAAAGTAAGGAGGGGGAAAAATCACTTGCTCTCTTGATTATCATTTGACTCTCTAATGAGATGATGTTAGCTGCCACAAAGAGATGAAAGCTGGTGAGGCAGATGTCTCACATTGTCTTTTTATTCATGTGACACTTCATTATTCAGCCTAATGGAGTACTAATTGAGCTAAATGCAAATTCTGTGTCAGGGGGTATGAAAATTAAGTTGGATCGGAGTGGGCTTCTTTTGCCCTCCTGGCTGTCACTGTTGGTTTTGTCAGGCTCAGAGATTAGACAAGGAAGCTCAGAGAGCAGAATGGTGGACAGAGGTTACAGCCTGACTCTGAGAAGGGGTCACGCTCAGTGCTGATTACAAACTGACCCTGATGTTGAACCCATGAACTGGGTTCATGTGGGTCTGTGAGTGGTTGCTTACACAGGATCAAAACACACATGCCAGCGTCTTGATTGTCAGTAGAGAAATGAAAGCACATCTTTGGAGAGAAAGAGAAGGAAAACAAAATCCTCCTCAGAATGTTCTGGGGTCTCTGAGCGGAAGGAAAGAAGGACATGAATAATACAAAGACGGTGAAAATATGTAATCGGAAGCAACAGAGATGCCTGAGAGCAAGTCGATCTTGTTGTTGCATAACCCTGTTTCAGAAAGATACTGTAGCAGATGCTTCTGTGTGTGTGTGTGTGTGTGTGTGTGCAATTGAATGTGCACTCCTGCACTCTGATATGTTGATATTTTTGTCAATATTCACGTTTTTTGCTGAAACTTTGTGAGGTAGTCGGCTCTCTCTTTTGTGTGCTCGCTGCTCTGTGCTTTTAGTTTGTGTTGTTTTCTGTTTTTTTTTCCTTTCTTTTCTGTTATTTTTCCAGGCTGTCTCCCCACAGTAGCCCCATGCAGACTCAAGTGACATCCACTTCTCCTTTTACCCTCCTTTCCTCCCCCCACTCTCCTCTGCCTGTCCTCAGAGGTCTCGAGTTTCTCTCTGGTTCGGGACATTAACATCTCTTTACTCTTTCAGCTCTTTTTCCTTTAAAGCACAGAATCGCACCTTCCCAACCTTTCCCCCCACTTTTCTTATTTCTAATAACTAAACTCTTGGCCTCTACCTCAGCCTCTCCTGGCCTCGCACCCTCTTGCTCTAATTTGACTTCTCACTGTGCCCATGGTGGAGTTTGTGTGTTCTTGGTGTACTCTATTATTTTGTTTGTGTGTTCTGTGCTCGTTGTTTTGTCATTGTCGTGTCGTATTGTTGTTGTGTCGTGTCCCTCCCTACCTCCATCCTCTTCCTCCTCACTCTGACCCTCCAAACCTGGCATATGGTGATCACGGTGATGGCGTCGCCCTGCCTCCTTCTTTCCTCTTCTCCTCGGTCTCCCCCCCTTACCCTTCGTGCATCCTCTCACATCCATCTTCCTCTCCTCTGTCTGTGTCTGTCCATTCTGTGATGTGATCCCAGAAGACACGGACTCACCAAGTTGGACGAACTCAGGTCTGTCCCTTCTTCTTCTACACCTTCTCTCTTTCTCTATCTGACTCAGCCTCCTCTTCTTCTTCTTCTTCTTCTTCTTCTTCTTCTTCTTCTTCTTCTTCTTCTTCTTCTTCTCTCCTACTTTTATCCACTCTGGACGTCTTCCTGGCTTGCCCTCCCCCACCTTCCTCCCCTCATCTAAATCGTCTTTTCTTTTCCCGCTTCGCTCGCCTTGTTCTGTAGACGATGCTTCTGGCTTCTTTGCCATTTCACATCTTTTTATTTTGGTGATGACAGATTGTGTATGCTTACAGTTCATAGAAGCATGGTCATGATCATGGTCATGGTCATGGTCTTGACATGAGACACTATTTTCTACCCAGAAAGAACTTGCTGTCAGTGTATGACAACAGAACTATTTTCAATTACTCTCTGTAGACACACAGAGTTTTCTATTTAGGTATAACTTAAT
>NC_040023.1:26545537-26600984 GCF_000972845.2 Larimichthys crocea
TGAATATGTTTGTCTTAATAATGTCTATTAGTAGGTAAAAAACTAATATTCAGGATACATACAGATACAGATAAACTTGAACACAATTTTTGCTTTTTTTTTGCTAGTCTTCTTGTCACTGTGAGGTTACCAAGCCACCCTTCCAGCAAATCTCTGCACCAGATATGGCTATGATTAGTGTGATTTACAGAGGTTCCTAGGCCTTTGAAAAGAGACAGGTGAGCTGTTTCCCTGTTTCCAGTCCATATGCAAGGCTGAGCAACCCAGCTACTGGCTCCAGCTACTTATTTACCATACAGACATGAGTGCTATATGTCTTCCTTCCTTCAAAACCCCACGCAAGAAATTGAATCAGCATATTTTCAAAATTGTATTATTGTTATGTTATTATATAATGCTATACAATTATTCTTTTATAAATTTATGTGATTGAGTGTACAATATTCATCACTTTTTCCTTTCTATCCTCAGAGTCATTGTTCCATTTCAAATCCAGTGAGATGAAAGACAAAGTGATCAAAACAAACGCTTACCTTAATACTTTATGACTGCACTGTAACTTAAATAGCAGCATAACTTACAGTAGTTGACCAACACTAGTGGATATGGTGTGACACAACAAGCAGTTTTGTAAATTAGAGAAAAATAAAGACGTGAATGTGCGTAGGCTCTAAGATGTTACCTAAGCAGTAAACAGCAACAGTAAACAACTAGAGAGGCAGAGAACAGACTCCATTGTAAAGGGACTTTGGCTAACATGTACAGTCATTCATTTGCTCTCAGCTTGTACTGCTTTTCTTTGTCTGTATGTGCACGCGTGTGCGTGGATGTGAAGCTATAGGCATACTATATGTGCGCATGGCACTTGTACGTGTGCATTCATCTTCACTTTGTCATCGCTATCATATGACACAAAAGTAGAGAAAGAGAGCAAGTGGAGAGAATGGAGATTCAGCTACAGCAGGGAAGTTGTAATTTGGTGCCGACTGAAAATCGCTTTTGTAGAGAAGAACACATGAAGCATTTTGAGCAGAAACTATTTGTTGTGAGGTATTATTTTGTTGTTTTATTTTCTTTTTAGTTACATAAAATGTGGCATTATTACCTCCACAGAACAAGGTTAGGCTTGTGTATTGATTATGGTGTGATGTTTGTATAATGCAAATTGCACTTGCAGCAATATGAAACAAAGTGCAGTGCTTAAATTGAATTTAGGAGGAGATGAGATGGGCAAACGGAATGATGTGATGACTGAGAGGGAAAAGAAAGTGGATTTTGCAAGCCTTTCACTTTGAGCTGAGAGAAATGTGTTGGCCAGCTGTTCAGGTCATTCAGGAATTTCTTTTGCTGTCAAAAGACTGACATTTATTTAGAACCACATGTAAAATGTTTCCCAGCAAGGGTCACAAGCACTGTTGGAGGTCGTACATTTTGTTTATTGTAGTATTAGCGTCCAAAACGTCTATACTATGTAATAGGAATCACTAAATTGTATTATTTAATTATTATTCAGTCAATTAAAAAGAACATTTTGGTCCAAAATTTCCATTAAACTAAATGCAATTGTGACGATTGGTTACAAATGTAGCTGTTTGATGTATATATTACCACTCAATATATTTCTGTGTGTGTTTGTGTTTTTGTTCTTTAATACAACCATTCAGCTTTTTCCCATTAGATCTGTCCTTGTCATAGCTCATGGCTCATAGCTCAGCAGAAGCTTGTCTCTCACCAAAACAGTATGTCCCTCCATCAGGCCTTCCTCACTGCATCAGCCCCACCTGACGGTCTCCTGTCTCTGTGCTTAGGTATGGACATGGAGGAGAGGACCAGGCAGATGAAACTGAAAATGAACAAGTACAAACAGGGAGCAGGCTCCGACTCGAGACTGGAGCAGGACTACCACAAGGTAAACACATGTTCAGATATTCTGGATGTATGCTTCGCTACTCCAGATTCACAGAAAAAGAAAACATGTGCCTACAGTATACTGTTTGCATGGTTGCACTGTGCATAGGCCATATGGCACCCTTTGCAAGCAGTCAGGCATGTACACATGCATATATCAACATCATTCTGCGCATGTGCATTGATATTTGCACAGTGTACATACTGTATACGCACCGAGTCACTCAGACATATCCGAACAGGTAAACACTTAACTCGGTTCAAAGGTTAGAAAACACTGAGTTAGGTTTAGTTGTTATTTTAAAGGGTCAGCACACCCAAATCACACAGAGCTAAATATACACTGCTCACAGAAAGTTAGGGATTTTATGCTTTCAGATAAAACTTCAACTTAATTTGTCCTTCTCTAAACCTTTGAATACACATGTCCAACTGTTCATTGTTTCAGTATTTATTGTATAACATGCTGCTCTCTAACAAGGTGATTAACCGCAAAAATCACAAGTGTCTGATCCATGAATTAAGAGCTAAATGTTCTGGTTCAATGACGGTTTGTATTCAAACAGTCCTCTACATCATGCCGTTCACATTTTGACATCATGAGACCAGGACGACACCTAACAATCAATCAACAGTACCTGGCCAGTGTGAAGCTTTAAAAGGGATGTACTCAGAGGGGCTTAGAGTGTCGCAGAGTGTCATCAGCAGGTTGCAATAAGTCGACTTGTGAACAGCATGAGGCCTTGTTGTCAAGCTGTAATTGATGCTCAAGGACACATGACAAGTTACTGAGACATTGACATTTTTTCTGTTAGCTTTTGTTTCAATAAATTGTTTAAGATGAAGAAATTACCACTGCATGCTTCTACTTAAATGCCCTACTTTCATGATATAATATCACCGTAGCATAAACTTTTTATATTTTCTATGAATTTCACCCAAAAGGTCTAACATTTGTGAGTAGTGTATACAGTATCTCCACTTAACTCATAGTGGGATTGAGTACAAATAGTAGTACAAATAGTTTTGCTCTGACACTTCAGTGATGAATTACAACTCTGCAGCAACAAAAACAATGTCTTGATTTCGGATACTTTCCAGACCTGACTTTCAACAGTTCTTTTTGGGAAATACTCTGAAAATGAAAATAGGAAATAATAATAATTCATGTTAACAGCTGGGTCAGTGCATTATATTAAGTAACCGGGAGAAGGTGTCTGGGTTGTCTTGCTCTTCAGATGTCATTCCTTAGTGCTTTGTGCCACACAAATGTAAGTGGATACTTCCTAATCTTAGAACATAAAACCAAAATTATCTGCAAGGCTGCATACAACCAGAACTCAGAGAGAGAGGAAATGTGTTTTTACTTTGTCATTTGGAAGAGCTGATCCTGTAAGCCTTTTGTTGTAAATTCAAAGAATGTGACAGTGAGTGTGTGCAGAGCCAAGTGTTTAATACTTTGTTCTGGAGAGGTCCTGAACATGTTTAGAGAGTTCGGCCTGCGCCTGGTGTCTCACTGCTTTCTGGGCCGAGCAGTACAAGACTTTCCTTTTAAGTCTGTGCTATGAAAACTATTGCATTAGGAACAGCCAATGTGTTTGCTACAAGTCTATAAAAGTCAGATAAAATTGTGAGTTGTCCTTCTCTGCTAAACATTATCCTCCTTGGAAGTGCCATTGACAAAAGAAATGCTTTCACTATTATTAAACAAGACCTCTGCGTGCCTGTTTTTAAACAGTAGTGTAGTCCAAAACAGCCACTGAAACAGTCTCTTACAGTAAACACACCACTAAAATACACACACAGGATATCATATACATATAAAGTTTTGCTAAATTTCTTGAACCAGATTGGTGCCAAGATTGTCATCCCAGTTGAGCTTCCAAGGAAGCCTCAGTGTAAATCTTGTTTATTATAAATCAACTAAATGTCACAGGCCTTACATTAAGTTGAAGCACTGAGATCCTCTACTTAGGATACTACTTCTTTCCTGTAATCACACTTACAGTACATCATGGTTTACATGATGTAAGTCATGACAGTATAACTTAAAGGTTCAGTGTGACAGATTCACATTGTCATCAGTGTCATCAATCAGTGCCAATGTCATCTTGTTAAAACATTCTGATCAGCAGTGCTAATCACAAATTGATTGATGCTGATGTGTTGTTTCTATCCTCTGTGCAGCGTTCAGGCAGAGATCCGCGGGGCTCAGATAACCTGTCGGCCAAGTCATCGGACAGTGATGTAAGCGACGTGTCCGCTGTGTCAAGAACCAGTAGTGCCTCTCGGTTCAGCAGCACGAGCTACATGTCTGTCCAATCAGAAAGGCCACAAGGAAACCGCAAGATCCGGTAGGCTGATGTCCACCAGGGGACAGTACTGTAACTCTGGCTCACTCTTTAAACTCATCGAGCTGTTATCAGAAATGGACAAATCCCCCTCAGCTGTGAACTTATCGTTCCATACACGTTGCCACGTCCAAACATTTTCAGCTTTGAAATAGTTTGCACCTGGTTAAACTTGAAGAGGAAAATGCAACACTGCGTGTCATTTTCTCTCTGTGACGAGTTCAGGTTTGGCTCCATTTTAGAAAAATCTTGAACCAAATGATTGAACTCCACTCATTCAAGCTGTGGGGGAAGTCAGTCCATATCTGGCAACACACATTGAAACATAAAACACATTGCATCTCTTTGGGTGTTGTCTCATATCAAAGCAAAAAACAAATTCATTTGCATGGCGCTTTGCTGTAAGTGTACATTTCTGTTTTCTGTTATTTCAAATCAGTCTGCTTTTGATCTTGGCCGCACTGTGTCTCTGTGTTTGTCTTTCTTTTTCTTGTTGTTGACAATATTCATGCTTTGTTTGGTTTTCTTTCTGCTTTGCATGTGCTGCTCTCTTGCTTCTGTCTCCGTCTGCAGCCAGTTGCGATCAAGGAGCCAGTCTCGGGAGGGAGATGAGCAGTTAGGAGAAGTGCTAGAGGAGGAGGAGGCAGGTGGAGGTGTGGCTGGGGGAGAGGAAGGGAGAAGGGCCAGCATAGAGACGAGATCACAGGGAGGGAGGAAAGGATCAGGGGGGAGGGTAGACACAGACAAGGAGCATCAGGAGGATTTGGTGGAGAAAGAAGAGGACTTGCACCAGAGGAGTATCTCAGAGACTGACCTCAGGTAACACGTGTGTGGCAGCCAATAACTGTAGACTCCTACTAACAATTATGAAGACCCATATATACTAAATGCTAAAGTAGAGGAGCATTACTACTTGATAGTGAGCTGACAGCAGTTTGGTAACCCACGCAGCCTGTTCACACTTAAGAAGCAGATAAGATGGACATAGAAACAGTGCAGCAAGCTTTAAAGAAGAAGCCATTCACCAAAACCACAAAGGAAAAAATATGTAGCCATGCAGACAGGTTCATCTTCATTTTCTGAGATTTTAAGATATCTGCTGCAGTAATACGGTGCAGAGATCTAACTGTGGATGAACAATATAGTATTTCTAGATGGATGTGTTTGTTTATATAGTCACAGTCAGGAGGGAAAATATGTGGGATAAAATGAAGATGAAGAAAAAAATATATTACCTCTTTTATTCATCCCATGGTGATAGAAGGCATAAAAATGTATAAACATTATGCATTATGACAATATTTCTCTATATATATTTATATAAACAATGTCCTGGCTAATCCAAATAATCCATAGACAGACCAGAAACACTGAGGTCTGTAGATTATCCACTTTTATGCCTGCCATTATTTTTAAATCTACTTTCTTGAAAATAAAATGAAAACTTTGCAATAAAGTACAGTGGAGGAGAATCAGTGATGAATATCTCAAAACCTCAGTGAATAAAACCAAACCCACACGTCTGCATGGCAACATACTACAAGGTGCAAGTGGGAGAAAATTAAAGATGTCTTCGATTATTCCTGCAGTAGTGGGATGTGACACTAACAACTCAGAGAATCCTTTGCTATGCGAAACTAAAGCTTCAAATGTGGACAGTTTGATAGCAGATAGCAGTGAATTGAAGCATTTCTCTTTGGCATCCTAAAAGGCACACTACAGTAACAGTGTTTTGGTGTCTCCAAAGTGTTTATATTTCACCTTGTAGCATGAACAAATATGTCTCTATTTGATTGTAATCAATCACACATACATGGCTGAATTCATGTATGTATTTCTTTTTAAATTGATGCATGCAGCCTACTTTGGTTTTAACATGTTAAGACTATATTTAACATGACACTAGTTTTTTCGTGGCCACAGGAGAGTATAATTTCATTTCTGAAGAGTGTACGATGATAAAGGTGTAAAAGTGTGTCAAGAGCAAATTCAAGAACAAATTGATTTAGAATCCCACAGCAGGATAAAAGCTCAGCTTACTCTTCTAATAAGATGTCTTCACTATCAAATCACATTCACAGCAGGATCCAAGTTAGTGCTTCAGTGTCTGTTTGGACTTGAGAGAAAACGCATTAAGATAAAAGCTATACCCTCTTATGTGTGATTAACTCTGCACCAGTGTGTACAGTCTGATTAAGAAAACGCATAGTACAATGTAGAAGGCCACATGCACATGGCAGAAATGTAAGCAGATCCACTGAAAGGTATACAGTCACATTACCTATACAATGGATTTTTCAGGGACAGGTTAATGCTAAAAGAAGGCTAAAAATAAATCCTGAGACAGTGCAGGTTTGTCTATTGAGTCTGCAGTCTGTGTTGCTCTACTGTTTATCTGTGCTGCTCAGTGCTGGGATGTTGCGTCAGTATTTTGTCTGTTTTTCACATGCTGTCTGAGTCGTACAGTGTTGCTCTGCACCTGCAACTTGTCAACCTAAACCTCACATTCCTCCAGCTACCCCCTGAACATACCATTTCTCTCTCACTGTAACACCACAACCCTCATTTCTTCACAGTCAACCAGCAATCAGTTCACTTTCAGTGAAGTCACTGGAAACTGTAATTAATGTAATTACAAAACCTGCCTTAGTGAGTACATTCTAAAGACTTCAAACATTGTCTTCCTCCTTGGCTGAAAGTGAGCTGGTTTAGTCCTGCTTCTAACATGCTGACAACTCTTATCTGTGTGATCAACCCCAACTCCTTCATGACAGCTACAGTATACCACATGTGAGTCATTTCACATTCTGCTTTTCTGGGACAACGACACATGAGAAGACATACACTTGAATAAAAACAAACACAAAAACATTCCGTTTCTCATTCAGGTTAAGAGGATGTTCATGTGAGTGTTGCACCTGTACACAGGACAATAAATAACAAGGCAATGAGCTGCAAACACCTAGTTACAGTTACAGAGACGTTAAAGGAGTTAACAGTCTCAGGGTCGGTGTGCTAAAGCACAGTGCAAACCATTTAGAAACTGATATTGATGCAATGTATAAAATATCTCCAAATTAATCAAGTGTTTAACAATAATCCTATTTTAGTCAAAGGTATTTACACAGTAATAATAGCTGAAGTCCCTGAGCAGTTGTCAAATAAGTGGTTGCTAAGCAGCGGTAAATGTTAATATGAGCTGTAATTTTCAGAGCTTTAGATATTAAAGTGGTTTACTCCATCCAATCAGAACTCAGAACACATAATATTAACTCTGAGCATCTAATTTTTCTCTGCTTTGTGATTTGTTTTGTTTAGATTGTGGATCAATACTGTGTCCACAGGTCATTCGAGGAGTCAGGAAGTGTAATGGATATGTTCTACTCTATCTGCCTCAAGTGATAAAATTCATTCACTGCTCTCCTTATGAAAGCCATAAAGTGGTGTGATTCAGCAGAAACATTGCCGCTAGATACATTTACTTATGACTCATCTCCTATGTATTGAGGTCACAGTGTAAATATACATCTGCCACGCATTAAACAAGCCTGTTCACATTCGCCTGGCATACAAACATCATGATAGCCACATGTGTGTTTAGTCCATGTGTGAAATGCACACATGCGCCTCTGAGCTGACGTTGTGTCCAGTGGTCTTCAGGATGTACAGTACGAAGCTTTCCATCAGCACTTTTAAATCATACATCACCTCCATGTCTCTTCATCCAATATTGTTGCCTGGGTAGTGGCTCAATCACGTGAAGAAGAGTAAAGACAGGTGTTTTGAATCACAGGGGCTGATCGTTATGAAAAGTAAGGAAGGGATGTTTACCTTAACCTTAGTTCACCAACCTCATTCAACAGCAGCTTGTCTAGTGATCTGAGCAGGGCACAGTATGAGGTAAACCCAAGTAAACCCTGTTTATCCACCTCTTTTGAAATGAGGCTCAGAGCTTACTCATCTTCTTTCAGTCAACTGTATCAATCAATGAGTGGAAGGAAAGTGGAAGCAGGGTGGGTAAACTAATTTGCCTACAGTTTACGTACCTCTGTATTTACCACTACATCCGAGATCTAAGTTATCTCTAAGACTCATGGTCATGTTTCAATATGAGCGTCAGAAAGCAATTGATCACTTCAGTCACCTATGAAAAACTTTGAATCCGTGTTGACAGGCATGTACGCATGCTGATGTTCTGGCCAGGGGCATAGTTACTATGGAAACCCCTTTTTCTGCTTCACCTGATAAAGAAGCAGTGATCCTCTCTGTGAAAGGCAAATGAGATGAGGGGATAAGTATGGGCTGCACTTTGCGTATACATACAGCATTCACGATCCTCCTGGTTGGTTAAAAGAAAGTTGCTTGGCAATCACACGCTGAGATTTAGATTTACCATATCTGTAAACACATATAAAGTACACTGTGTACACAGTGTACTGAATTATTTTGTAGTAATGCTACTTTTTAAAAATCTTTTATGAAGATAAAAAAGATTAATTTACCTCTGTTTATTGATGACTTCTAAAGGTCAAGTAAAGGACTAGAAAAACAACATCTTATGTTTTTATTTAGTGTTTGTATTTTATTGTTATCTTACAGTATGTAGATTACCACATTTAAAGACATTATGGTGTCAAGAATCCGGATTTTGTTTTGCCTTGGGAACATCTTGCCCTAGATGAAAATGCATGGTGAGCAATCTGCATGATGAGGAACACAATGTTCTTCGGGCTGAGGTTGAAAATCAGAAATCCCCGGAGAGTCCCAGTTTTCCAAGCAGGTACATTTACACTGTGAGACCTGTTCAGAGAGTGGAGATAAGGAGAGCGGCTGTAGGGGGAACAGTGGGCTGATGCTGGTATATGTACATTTATTTTCAGTACAAAGTATCCAGTTAGACCAGTTTATCCGTCTGAACAAGCAAGATGTTTGTTAGATGAGTATGTTCGACAAATGAGCGTTTTAAACTTGGCCAGCTTCCTGGACATGGATTAAGAATTGTACTCCAGTAGATACACACATGTTAAATAGTACAGTGTGTCCAGTTAGATGAGAAGAACATTTGTCCCATTAGATTTTCATTTATTGAGTATTTTGTCAAATGTATCATGCAACATGAGTGTGAATGTTGCGTGATACACATGATGATACACATGAAGAGGCTGTGTCTCTGTGCTCATTCATTTTAACCTCATTGGGCAATCATTTGTAGAGGCAACAATGCCCCAGTCCAACTGACCTTACCACTGTGTTGGCACTGCATTATCACCTGTGTTGACCAGATGAAATACAGCCTCACTGTGATGGTAATGAAAGAGCATATTTTAGAATGTCACCTAAACCACATCGGCAGTGTCAGGTAGTGTCAGGAGCCGAGGTGCTTGAAGTCTTCTTCAAAGCTTTTGGGCTGCATTAACTGATCAAAGGCACTAATCCCCCAATAAACATTCAATATTTATGTATTAAAGTACAGGCTGATCCATGACAGAACCCACTGGTATTAGAACTGGCATAAACAAATGGCTTTATACTGCAGGCTTAGGTACAAGGTGTGTGCATTCTTTTAGAGCACATCTGACTTATTTCACCACCAGCTGGTAACCAAAATAAGACATATAAACAGCCACAACTGAGTGTGTAGGACAGGAGCGTTCCTTAGCTGTGAGAAGATCAATATAAGCAATTATTCCTGAGTTCTCATACATGCCTGAAATATTATGTTACAAATATTATTTATTTAACTGCATAAGAACATAAGCCTCTCTCTCTCTCTCTCTCTCTCTCTCTCTCTCTCTCTCTCTCTCTCTCTCTCTCTCTCTAAGGCTTGAAAGCACAAAGGCCGGGCTATAAATGCCTGTTAGACTTTGACGCAGAGATTGTTGAAGCTCTTGCAGGGGTTAACATTTAAATTAAAAGCATTACACAATGTCAGCTATAATCTTGATTATATATGATAATTTTCTTAATTTTCATACAATGTAGTTGAACACTAATGTCTAATATATCAAAGAGCAGAATTTGAAGGAGCCTAATTGAAGTAATTGATGGAGTGTATTGTCCAAATGCATTGATTCTTCTCCCATTTTAGTCAGCGTGTCTCTCCATAAGTTGTCTTTATAAGACAGTTACATGGTGGAGGTCAGGCACTTTAATTAATGAAGAGTAGCCTGAGGGCACTACACGTAACTCATCCTATTAAGAATGCAGAGCCTATGATACAGAATGTAATTTGTCTCTTAAAGATAATTTTACTGGCAGAGCTAAAATAAGACCCTAATTTGGACAATGGCCTATTTCCTTTCAAACAGGAAGAGCTGGAGAATAATGCTACTGACAGACAACTTTTCTTTTTGTGTGCAGTTTAGTACAAAAGTAAGTGTGTGTGTGTCACGACTCAGGTACAGAAAAGTTGCAAAGTACTTTATACTGTATCTCCACATGTACGTGATAGAGAGAAAGAGAGTGCTAGATGTTAAACAGTATGAACGGGCAGTCAGTAGTGTAGTGGGTTGTGCAGCCGCCCCGTGTGCAGAGGCTACAGTCCTCGCTGCAGCTGGCCCCGGTTCGAATCCCACATCGGACGGCCCTTTACTGCGTGTCATTCCCCCTCTCTCTGATTTCTGTCTATCTTCAGCTGTCCTATCATTAAAGGCCAAAAAAATCATCTTAAAAAAGAGTATGAACACCCATCTCCAAGTTCTATGAAAATAAACTGATACATTTACCATGACGCAAAGACATTAAATAGAATTTTTGCTTTTTAAACTATGGTACATTTGGTATAAATGTTTTAACTTGAACAACAATATGACACAATAACATGTTAATTTTGTAAGTAAATTAGTAAAATCTATTATAACAATTAACAACTGAAACATATTTTGAGATTCAAACAGTAAGTGGTAAAACAATGGCAGCTCAGTCTTTTCCTAGCTGTTCTGCTTAGGTTTGACAAGCATTGTTAAATTTGAACACTTGAAGTGTTTATAGAGCAATGTTGTTACACCTGGGTCCCCGTTCAGTTTGCTCTTGCTCATGGGCACGCAATACACAGTCCTGCTAGTGGCTTTACAGTGTTCCACTGATCAACAGATGGCTGTAATGTCACGAGAAACACAGCGAAGAGAAAAGGCAGTGAAGAAAACTGATAGCTTGTAAATGCTGATGTAAACAATGCTTTTCAAGAAATCTTTGCAAATATTATGTGAGAAAGGAAATGCATTGACCACATTTGTTAAACTTCAAGAAAACACAATGCATTTTCACAAGAAGCACTGAATGTAAACAGAACCTTTGTTTGCAAGTAAACAAATAACCAGCAACCTTTCATTTATGACCTTGAACAGTGGGTAAAGAAGTTTTACCACATGCAGTTGTCCTGGAACCTTCGATCAGCCAGCTGTAGTTTCTCAGGTCAATAATGAACTTTCAGTCTCAGCATTTAGCCAGCATGGTTGAGAAGTCCTTAAAATGCACGGAAAAAAAATACTAAAATAACTGGTACTACAATAACTCCTGAAAATATCCTGACACAACTAACAAACCAAAGCAAACATATTAAGTTTAGAGCACTCCTGTAAAGATCACAAACACTGGATGTGGTCAATGACACAACTGCTTTTAAAGTTTCAAATGGTCAGACTCAACATGTTCTTTCTTCACAATCTACTGCAAAAAGAAAAAAGCAACAACTCTCATATTCAAAATGACAACACCGCATGAACTATCAGTACATCCACTTCAAACCCTAAACTCAGCTATACTGTAAGTCATGAACTCCTGTACCTGAACTCTGTCCTTCTCTCCTTTTCACCCCACACCTTCTCATCTCCTATCCCTCTACTGTCCTCTCTTCTTTCCTCCACTATCCTCTCCCCCTGTGGCCTCTTCATCATCATCTCTCCTTTCTCATCCTTTCTGCTGGCCTCCTTTCTCTCTCCTCGGTCCTGTCCTCTCTATTCTGTCCTTGCCTGCCCCCCTGTTAATGGTGGTGGCTGACAGTGACTTTGCATCCAAAATGAAAAACAGGCAGATGGGCTCGTCGGGCGTGATGAACATGACCAAGAGCACAAGCATCAGTGGTGACATGTGCAACCTGGAGAAGACGGACGGCAGCCAGTCGGACACGGCAGTTGGCACGGTAGGCACTGACGACAAGAAGAGGCGCTCCAGCATTGGTGCCAAAATGCAGGCCATGGTTGGCATGTCACGCAAGAGCCGGAGCACCTCTCAGCTCAGCCAAACAGGTAGGGCACCCCGGTGCACAGCCAGTGCACTGTATGTATGTTCATATGTGCATCTGTCTTGTGTTCTGTCCGTGTTGGTTTCTCTGTTGTTTTCTGTGCTGAATGTTCTAATAACACTGCTCTCTTCAGTTCTTCCTTTCCCCACTTTTTATCTAGAAGGGCTTCGGACTCACAATAGCACGACTCTCATTCCCTTTTATCTTTTTCTTCTAGGTAACAACACTCCTGAAAATTCCTTTCTCTCTCTCTCTCTCTCTCTCTCTCTATCTACCTCCCTTTTTCCCTTTTCATTCTTATTACAAGACTGTGTAGTTGTGCTTTTATGTGCAATGCTGATGGTTTTAATGTGCTTTCGCAATATGTTATAATTTAATTTAGGAAAATGTGCTACAGTTTTAACAGCATATGAACGCAGCTGCTTGTCGCAGGCCACGTTTGGCCTCCTTTCTCTTGTTGAGAGTCTCTCTTGACTGATATGACCGGTATAAAACACTACCTCAAACTGTGGCCGTCTGCAGTTGTTTGTAATTGTTTCTGAGTGCATGTGAGAATGTGTGCACATGTGAGACATGGAGGGGTGTGTGGTGTTTGTGTTTTGTTTGTGTGTGTTTTCATTTAGCTGAATAGAGTAATGTGTGTGTTTCTGCAGTGTAAAAGATTACATTTTGCAGAACATTGGGCTATTACTTTTCTTCTTTCTTCTGCTGTATCCTAGTTTCTTTTCAAAAGCACTCAACCATTTCAGAAAGGTTGAGCTGCATTAGTTGACGCCAGACAGTGTGAAAAACAGCCTGGCAGGTGGTGTGCAGTGATGTCTCTAGCCAACAGATTGGGGTCTGCTCTGTTCATGCGAAGGTCAGTCAATTAGTCCACTTCCCCTTCAAGGCGTGTCTCTCCAATCTCGAACCATTCAGTGCTTATTCATCTCGCTATTAAAACTTAAAGTGCTCATGGTCGATAGTCATTTTCAGCCATCAGTACTCTCTGTCCAGATGCGGCTCCATCTCATGGCAGAGAGGGAGATGAATCTAGAAATGGATGTATGGTCAGGTGAGATTGAAGCAAGGCAAGGCGCTCACGTGGCACTGCAATGCAATGTTGGGTTGTGATTTGACTGGCACATGGTCCACTGCCTTTTCTCTGTGGGTTTACTAATTATCAATCACATCAATGTATCAATCAGCATTATTTCATGACATTTAACCATGGTGTGATTTAAGTGGCTGCTGGAAGACAAAAGTAACTGTTAGATCTTCTCTGCTCAGTAATTTATTCATTCATTCATTGTGAAGCAGTCCCTGTGTTGCTGACTATTAATGATAGTTATGTTGCTGAATACGACGACTCTTCTGGAGTTTACTTTTGGGAACAGACAAAAACCAACTGACATTTGTTCAGATTTTTATTTTAAGATACCCATGTGAACAGTTTAACACAATCACAGGAACAAGGTTGCACACACACAGACGCACACACTCTTCCCCACACTGAGCAGCCTGAATCTCCTAGAGTATTAATATTTTACTCAAAGCTTCTAAGTGCATCAGATGGAGTTTACAAGAGTGTGCATACATCTTTCAATATTTGAGATTCGTATTTGGTTCTGCACCAGCACAAACACTGCCAAGCTGCCTTTTGCCCTACTTTGTTGTGTGTCATCCTGCGAGGCTCATCACCCGACTGAAAGGTGCATTCAAAGGATGGTCGATTTTAAGAGGCTGCTCGACAGTTTGTGTGCATTGCCAAGTGCTGCTGGGGGATGGGCAGATGAGCCAAGCAGCACGACTCTGGCTTTGACAAACACAGGTTAGTCAGATGGAATGGATGTGCTCCCAGGTGGCCACCATGAGTAGTGTGTGTGTACACAGCCTGCAGCTCTAGGAACTGCTGGGTTTTGTCCTCTCAGTCCTCAGTGGAAGGCGCTAGATTTTTTTTAGGAAATACAATCTATAACTGTGTTAATAGTCAAAAGTAACTAAGTATATTTACTCAAGTATTGTGTTTTAAGGCATGATGTATTTTAATTTGATGCTCCTTTATACTCTTTATACTACGCTTACACTCTACATCTTAGAGGCAAATATTGCACTTTTTACTCACACTACATCACGACAGCTACAAGTTACGTTTCACAGATTTGACATAAAAAAACAATGTTACATTTATAATATACGTTGGTGCAAATGAAGCCAGTGGTTCCAAATTGTTTTGGCTTGTGACATAAAATCAATATAGCTGTACCTCAAAGTCAGAATTATCACATATAGATTTGTATATGAGAACTTTCCCATTAATCAAAAACTCACGACCCTTCAGATTTATTTGGTGACTTTTTGGAGGGGCTCAACCCCTGGATTAGTTCAAACCTGCTCGACCATGATCAGCTACAACAGTTAAATGCTGCTTTATATGGAGTATGTAATGTAGTAGTTTTTAATTAAAGGATCTGAATACTTCCACCACTTCTGACCATGTCTGAAATTTTTTTTTTTAGGTTGTAAGAACAGTCACATCTGTCTCATACAGTAGTGCTAACTGCACTGAAGGCTTACTTTGTGTCTATAATTCCAGAATAGGACCTGAGACCTGAGTGCAGGGGGGCAGTGTGGAGCTAACAATGGAGTAGAGAGAGCACAATTTACATTTTATCCTGAGCATTCAGCGTAGCATCCAGCAGGTAACAGTGTCTGATGAAAATCTAGCATTGAACAGCAAAAGATGGCAGGAGAGGAGATGTTCCATGGATGGAGAATGAAGACTTGCTAAACTAATTTATTATTGACTTCACATGGCTTTAATTAATCATACACAAAGAAACAGGATGCTGTTTGAGACAGTTCAGCACGAGGCAAATCACAATAAGCACACCTGTGATGAAGAAAGCAACCAATTGAAGATCTAATAATTGTATCTTTCTAAAGATAATTACCTTTCTGAGAGGAAATTAAATTAGCAATATGTGTGTTGCTGAGCAACAGAAATGTTTCACTGTGGAGTCCAGCTGAGAGCTCATACCAGCTATGATCTTGGCTTGAACATATTCAGAAAAATAATATCAAGTGTATGCATGTGGTCGTTTATGGGCTTTATTGGTGTCACACTGGCCATCATGAGCAAGCTGAAACGTCAAGTTGATTTATTACAACATGCTCTGTTGTCCCATCCAGCAGTCAGCAGTCCTGTGGTCCCTGGTACATTATGTTTTAAGCTCAATAGAGAGCCACTTTATTTCCAATACCCCCCAACCAAACTGCTGCTACACAGTCTGAGTCAGCTGAAAGCACACAGTCAAATCCTGCAAGCTTATTGAAAATCCATCTCCATGCATTAATCTGTGCATTTCTTCATATTTTTCTGCCTTCTGATTGGCATCTGAAAAAGAGGCCTGTTTTCCTCTGTCTATTAATTTCAGTGCATTGACTAGCTGCGCTTCATATTCTCATTGGGGAGGCTGTCATAAAAGTATGCTGATGAAGATGTTGTCAGCAGTTTGACCTGCTGGTCACATTTTTAGTTCAGTATTTACTGTGAATCATTACTGACTGTAGCGCAGTCTTATGTTTGTTGCGTAAAGCTGCTTAATGGTTATTCCTTTTAAACAAACATGTGTTATGATCTGGCTCTGAGAGTCATGGCAAAAAGGGAGTTCACACCATGTACGTTTCTTTAAACAATACTTTATTGAATCAAATTAAACCAAATTAAACAATCATAAAGGATTTAAAGTTATGGAGTGTGTAGAAGCAGTGGTATCAGTGGTGTAGGGTGTGTATGAGTGACAAGTGTGCATGTGTTGGTAGTGTGAAACAAAAGCAAAGGACAACCAAAAATATCAAACTGAACTAAACCAAACCAAACTAAACCTGACTAGGAACAGAAGAGCCCAGAACAGGGCACAGCCAGAGAGAGATCAGAGAAGAGAATGAGTACCAGCCTGCAATGATATAAATACCCTAAGTAATTCATGGAAAACACCTGCAAACAGAAACCACACCCAGAGAAAAGGAGGAGAAAGATATAGACCGCACCCAGGAGAGGAGGAGGAAGGAACACACTCAGGATGCCACATAGGGCATCACACATGATATTGGTTACTTTCAACATTTTACAACACGAAAAAACATGTTCATTCTTACTGTAATATCAATACAGTAAATGCATATTTCGCCTAAAGCATTAGTGATTAGTGATTGCTCAGGACAAAGTGAATCTTTGAATGCTGCCAGTGTTTTGGAGTCACAATGCAGAGAGCGAATTGCTTTTTAAGTGCTCAGATGAAGTTCCGGCTTGCACTGCATAGACACTGTGCTTCATACTGTATGAACTATTCAGGATTATTTGTTCCTTTTTATGAACAATATACATATCTAATACACATATCTTAAAGGCAACTCTCTCTCAGTCTAATGAAGCATTGAATTGAAAAGAAATGGGTGGGCTATCTTTTACACCATGGCAGAATTATAAAGCAATCTTTTCTACTTTTTCTACAACACAGCTAGGTAATTCTACCTGATAATCCATCTCAGTAATTTTGCCCCATAATGGCTTCTGCTTAAGAGTCCTGATGGCACCCCAGAAACATAATCAACAGCAAGCTGTACAGCACAGCAACAGCCCCTGACTATTAAAGCTGGGTAGGTGAACAGTGCAGGAAATACAGGAAATTGGGCCTTAATAGGCAAAAACGAGTGAGGCTGCCCGCAGTGGTATAGAAATAAGAAAAGGACATAATCAGTGGGGAGGATTCTGAACATGTGGCATAACACATTGTCAGTTACATCTAGTTTCCTGTATCCCTGGGTGCAGCCTCGAATATTCTAGTGTGATTCTTCTTACGTCCTACTTTGCTTTACCTGACCCTGAAAGAAACTCACTAGTTGGACCATATGCGACACTTTCTCCCCGCTGAAAATGTATCTGTAAGAGAGGGATTAAAATATGACACGTCATTAATTTAGTTTCATACATTTTTCTGCAGGTGATGCAGGTTGCCATAACACTGGCTGTAACCCGTAAGCAACTTGTCAAATGTGTGCTCGTGCTAAATTTAAAACTTTAAAGTTAAAGAGTTATGTATGCCACCTAACTCATTATTCCCAGAATAGCCAAATGTATACAGAAGAGAGAACAATACATTGGCTGCTCTGTTTCCACTCCTCTTTCACCTACACCAGATACTGACATAGCTGTGGACCTCAGACAGACTGTTTTGTATGTAGTAAAATAGCTGAACTTTGAGCTTTCAGCTGAGGTAATTTATCTTCTGAGTTGAGTTGGTGCCTATCTCAGCAGTCCCTCCACTAGCTGAGGCTGCTAATTAATCTCCTCAGGGGCCGGAGCAGACATGCTGCTCTCAGGATGATGCATGAAAGGAACACAGCAGCACAGGTACAACCGAGGCTGAGGGACACTGCTGCCCCGCTGCTTTATCCCCGACCCTCTTTCTACCTCATTTATTCTCTTATTCCCATCTAACTGATGTTTGTGTATCGCCATCTTCATATCCATTCTCTATTTTTTCTTCACTTTCTTGTTTCACCTTCTTTTCTGTCTTTTATTTGGTCCAGCTCATTAACAGTATCTTTTCCTTTCTGTCTTTTTCACTCCTTCTCTATTACAACATTTCTTTAAAGAACTTGTAGTTGTTAATCAGTCTGAGCTTTCAGTTTAGAGACCTAAATATGTGTCAATGCACTGCAGGAGCAGTGAAGTTTCAAATGCTGTCAATGGATTGGATTGCATTGTAATAGAGCCAGGATGCATCATGATTGTAAGAATATAGAAAATCTTTATGACGTCTCGTTTCTATGATATAACCATGGTCCCCTAACATCCTGCACTGTGTTCACATCTGTCTTCAAGTTTTCCAACAGATGTAATACTGCCAGGATCTCTTTTCACCTCGATGCATCATGGACCATTCCTGAATGATTTTTCCAGACATGAAGCAACGTTATCTAGCTGACAGTGCTCATCTCATTAATAACTATGGATAGATGAAACCATTATCTAAACTTTATACTGATTAACCCCAAAACACCCAAATTATGTCACCTGCATTTACAGCTGTAGCTGTTTTGGGTTTTTTTATTTTCTCCCACTACAATTGAATGCAGCAGTTTTCCAAAATTGGTTGTTGTATCCCGCCATTATATTGTGATGTTAACTGATAAACCGTGGACTGGCATTTGCCATTTTCTTGTAATGGCCTAAGCCGTCTGACATCTCTGTTCATCTACCAGGGCCAGCCCTACTACACAGTAATCACTTTGATGAAGTGTCTGTGTGTTCTGGTCCAGTCATTACACAACCCTGAAAAGGCCCAGCAGAACAAAAAACATTCAAACTTAAAGTCCACTGTAGGATGCTACAGCATGCACCAAACTGTCATGTAAGCATTCTGTGGCATAGGGTTTCTGTTTCTATGGTTACTGTAGATTTTCCCCGAGGTACTCTGAAGCAAAACCTAAACACACTAGGTCAGCAATTAACACAATACAATTTTTTTGTGCTGCATTTTGTTTTCATGTAGATGGTTTAAACTTTAAAGCCTTCCAATTAAATGAAAGTGGAGTTACTGTAGGTAATGGGCAAGCTTTTGCTCTTGATGCATCTGTAATATTTCACTGTCAGGCTTCATAGGCAGGGGCTGACAGGTACTAAAGACAACAGTATGCTTATTGTTATTTCAAATCAAGTTCCTTCTATATATTTTCATAATTTTGCCCTCTATTCATTCTTTGTTGCGCATAAACATGTTTTCATGTATTAAAATCACAAGCATGTCTTAAGAGTAAGTACTCGCTCAATAAGAATATATTCAACAGTCTTGTATAAGAATCACTGCTAACTGTATGTTTATTCACAAGCTGTGATGTGAATATCATTGTTGAGCTGCTTGACTAAATTGTTTTCACACTGAGAGCAGGACATGGTTTCTCTCCGAGGAGACAGTGTACTTTGTGTTCTCCAGGAAATTAACCAATGTTCTTGTTTTGAAGATGTTTTTCTATTTTAGAGTAATTATGCAGGAGCATTTAATCATGTATTCACATTAACCCTGGGTGTCCATGTACAGTATCCCAGATGGCTATGGAAATGCAGTGGACACATCCCACTTGACCCTATTGCTTTACAGTTGCTATTAAAAGGAAGGTGTACTTTAATAGATTAACTCTTGAGTACACAACATCCTCTTTGTTATTTTCTTTTAGCACTGTGTTAAAGTTCATGATCATGATTCTGACAGATATTCGATTTAGCACAAACCATGAAGCTTCAAACTACTGAAATTCATTACAGCTGACATGAATTTTAGCACACCACGTTAAGGGTTAAGGACAATTAGAGTTTAGTACTAAAAAGACTACAATTATCCGTCTTCATGAGCTCAGCTTAAATGCTGTTGATTCATCTTCTAAACCTTGCCACGGTCCACCAGCTGCTCAGTGTTTTTGCCTGCAGTGTGGCTCATGCTCCACAGCCATATGTCTTTTTTGCCTGATTCTGAGGCTTGGACACAGTTTAGAGCCACATTTCAGTACACCACATTTTTGCCTCGCCTCTGAACTGGGCTAAAAATGAACTTCCAGCCTGCATTTTTAGATTTTAACTGCTACTAAAAATATGACTTCCTCTTGTGATTGTTTTGTCTTTATAAGGCTGACAGCACCACTCTGTATCTGTCAGTCAAACAGGAAGCCCGAAGAGACATGCACACAGAGAAATACTGTGGTCAGTTTAGTCATAAACTAGAGTGTGAGCGTGATGTTTCTGCTCTTCATAGAAATGGTTAAAAAAAACACAGGTTCTTATTTCCTCTTTCAGTGTGAGAAGTAACCCTGTCTTGGTTTGTGTTGCAATTTTTGCACGCAAGAAAAATCTTTACATATCACACTAGTTTGTTGTGATTGTAAAATCAGCTGGAGTGATGTCAACAGTGTTTATTGGGATTTTTCATATACAGATATCAGGTTTGGCAATATTTCAATCCCCTTTCTCTCGCTCCATCTGTTAGACTTTCAGTGTTTGCACCACCGAGTAGAGGGAGGCAGCCAGGGGACAGACTGTTCCAACTGCTACACCTCCTGCATTTCTCGTTTCAAATATTACCTCACACCTTCCACCGAAAGTGTGAACCTTTTCAGTGGATGTGTGAAGAGAATGGCAGGACATAGTTTGTGTACATGTTTGGGTGTGAAGTCTTTCATTATATATGAAATTATATATGAAACGTGAGCAGTTAAATCACCTGGAGTCATTCTCCTATAACGCCTGTACTTTGAATTGCATTACCTGATTTAAAGTTATTTTATTTTATATTACTAAAGATGTCTAAAGAGTGAAGATGCTGCATGTTGTGACAAACAGAGAATTAGCACCCAACTCAGCTCACTGTTTTACGAGTCTTACTGCTCCTATTAACGTCCACACACAGCATTTCCCAGCAATATTGTCTAGCAAAGACCTGGACTTCTTTATACAGACAAAGGTAGCAACTAGCCAGTGAAGAAAGTGGAACCCAAAACCCACGAAGACCCTAGTATGTTTTATTTTTCTTTGGAGTTGGACCAAAAAGATCAAGCTAAAAAAGCATTTGTGCTGGAAGTGTAAATTGTAAAACTTTTTGGTAACATATTAGTTTGCACAACTGTATGTCTTGCTCTAA
Organism: Larimichthys crocea; assembly: GCF_000972845.2. NCBI lineage: Eukaryota > Metazoa > Chordata > Actinopteri > Sciaenidae > Larimichthys > Larimichthys crocea. The sequence continues at coordinate 26,566,714 of NC_040023.1, forward strand.
TGTGTCCTTATTGTTATTGTGTCTCATATTCAGCAGCTGAAAATCTAAAAATGCAGCTTTAATGTGCTGTAAAGTGAGATTGAAATTCAAACTTGATATCATACCGTATTTTGTAATTTAAGCCAATGAAACTTTACATGAAGCGCCCATTCATTGCTGCTCATATTTGAGTCAGACACAAAGCGGGAAACAGCACTTCCAGACTGCAGGACTGGCCTGCGTCAAGGTAGGCAGCAGGGAATGTAAACTGAGAAGAGAGAGTGTGTTTCACTATCTTTGTGCATGTGCTAGTGTGTAACCCGGTGTGTGTGCTCATATGTGTGTGTTTGCCTACATCTGTGCATGTGAGTACCCGGGTTAGAGCCCTCCATTAAGCTGTGTTTACAGTTTGTAGGGCCAGAGTCGCTCTCTGACGCTTGGCCTGGCCCGGCTTCATCAATCAGAAAGACTTCCAGGTGTGATCTCTGCCGCCTGCTAGACGAAGCTTACATATGACTTCTGGGATATTACACTCTTTTGTTGTTCTAGTAGAATTGGTAAGATTCTTCACATTCCTGCTGTCTGAGGTACTGGTGAGTTTCAGTCTTATAGTCACATGTAGATTAGTCATAGTTAGTAGAGTGAGACCAGATATGTTGGACAGTGTGTTTTAATGTTAATCTGTACGAGTCATACTGTTGTGAAATCAGTAAAAACACTCATGGCCTAATTTGGAGATCCCCCATCGTTGTTATTATTATTTTAAGAAGACTTTCTGATGAACTTTGCGTAAAGCATTATTCATCTCAGTAGTAATCAAATAAACAACCTGTTCTTTGTAACTTGAGTGACACATTTTATATTAAGAGATGTTTCAAGTACAGTAATTAACTGTCATACACTTATGAAGAAACCTGGAATTTTTTTTCTAACACAGTTTTGATCTTGTTAATCTTGAGTATTATCCGGCAGATGAAATTTACCTTATAGCTTTTACTTATGTGAGGTACAGCGCCCTTGAACACACACACGTGCAGTATTTAATAGATTTTCAAGAACTCTAATCAACCCTTTGTTTTCTTCAGGTGTGGTGTGTCAGGTGTAGTGGGTGTACAACAGTGAAAACTGTTGAGGTGCCTCTTTCTTTCTCTCCGTCATTTTGCAGTGGGTGGATGGGTAAGAATAAACGGTGCCAAAGCTGCGATGTTAGAAACAGGTAACACGTGCCAAACGTTTTGTTGCCACGCGTGCAATGACGCATTCGCTGTAATTTAGACGGGGAAGAAATAAATAGTTATTTTCTAGCGTATTTCAGGATATAATTTTAGCCAAGCAGTCGTTGTAATGTAATGTCTTTCCCTCCAAATCCATTCATGGGAAAATACATGAAAAAAGTCAGGTCTTGTCTTTTAATGAACTTAGTTAGCTACTGTAAGTACACCATGTTGTAGACTGGCTTTGTGCTACCCTGCAGCATTAACCAATTTAATTCTAATGATATTTAGGATTTAACAAGGAATCATTAGGCAGAAGGCTGTGTCCAATAAAAGACTTAGAACTGGTCTTATTCATTAGAAGGTGTGACGTGTGGGTGTAGCTGAGGCGGGATGAATGACGTCTGCATGCTCAAACCAGTCACTTGTAACGGCCTCTACCTGTCAATCAACGCAGCCACGCTCTTAATTATGCATAATTTTATGCCTAATATAATATGAATGGGTGAGTTATAAAAAAAAAATCCCACCACTGTACAGTGCAGAGACCAAAACTGTTTTTGTACAGGCTGTAAACTTGTTTATTTCTGCTGTGAAGTTTGACAGATAATTTGTAGCCCGCCTCAAGAGGACATTCAAGGAACTGCAGCACTTCCACGTTGGATTAATTTCACAGTCATGGAGGTTACTGCTTGGGAAAGAGAGAACTTGAATTTAAAATGAACAGTGTTTTGATCCATTAAAATACACACAATTAGTAGGTTAATGGCACTGTCTCATTCTTAAATGATATCCTTGAACAAAGACTCTTAGAGGACCCATTAATGACCCAGCTGGTTTATTGTAACTATGTGTTTGTCTAAATTCCCCTTAGCTGTAAATGTGAAGTGTTTTCGTTGACTGTGCTGACCTAGATGAAACCTGTAAGTGGGATGCCATGAATTAAGAGGCTTCTTTATATAAGTAGGTTGCAGTGTCTCTTAGAGTGGAACTTTTGCCTCAGCTTTAACACTACAGGGAGCTTGCTATATTTATGATGGTGCAGAGAGGTACCATAATTGTCTTGTCCTGTGCCGATTCTGCCAAATGCATCTTCAGTCACACCACAGTTGGTTCTCTGTTAATGTGTCAAACCAGAACAGTTTCACTTATTTTTTTAAGCAAGCTTTAGTTGTGACATTGAGCAGGGGGGCTGAAGTTTAGTTTAAAGCCGTACATTCACTTCACATGCCAGTATAGATTTATCAGTATTTCACAGACCACCTATGAAGAAATCTTTCCTCTTAGCACCACTGTTGTGTCTTTCTGCTTTAGACTGTTTAAATAGGCTGGACTTGGTTGTCTACAAATGGCAGAAATAGAGTAAAAAAAAAAGGTCCATGTTTAGTTAAGTTTGACCCTAATTCAAACAAAGAGCTTCACTCATTGTTTGACAGTGTGGTTTCTGATTGATACACAACTCAACACAGTGTCATCGAGGCTGTAGAAGGAAGATAGATGAAGTTTTCAGGTTGAGTATGTGAATATGATCAACCACTCGATTTCTCTGTTCAACAATGAAAACAGCCAGCAAAAACAAAAGTGAATTCCTCCCAACTCAGCACAGCTGTGTTTTGGTAGTTCTGGATGAGAGAAAAATAAAGTAGCACAGTTTGGCACGTGAACTTTGAGTGATTGCCATGTGGCTGAAACCCTCTCACAGAGGAGCAGGGCTGCTGGCAGACCTAATGACAGCTTGTTTTCACTGGCCTCTGTGGATAAGATGGTAAAAGGGGAGGGGGACAGGGGATGGGGAGAAAAGGAAAATAACAGTGATGAATAGCACAAAAGAAACACATCAGCAAGCTGAGGGAGAAAACAGAAAGCAAATGATAAGGTTAAAGAAAATTTAGTGAGAAACAGACTGGGGAGGGGGGCTCAGTATCTCTGGGTAGAGCTTGCTCACCCGCAGAGCCAGCCGAGGTGCGCCTGAGCAGCCTGGCTCCCTGATTGGTGGAGCATGATGCAGCTCTCTCCCCTCCCCCCCTGAAGAAAGAGGTGCAGCAGGAACGTCAGACTCAGACAGCACAAGACTGCCACTGAAGCAACATTTTTTCTGAAGCTCTCTCCCTAAGATGCAGTCGACAGAGCATCTCAGGACAGACTAGATAGAAGCACAGACCTGACTGCCTACAGCCGAGAGTCTACTACTACTGGGCTTAGGAATTCATCATACAGATTTAGATTTGAGTTCATTTCAAAACCTTTACCAGTGAGATCAGCTCGACGTGTAGTGCATCCGATTCACTGCATTGAGAAGGACAGCCGCCGGTCACCATGGGCAGGCAGGGGCACGATACCTCTGCAGCAGCTCCTGGGATGCGTATCCAGCGCTCCCAGAGCAAGATGAGCCTGTCTGCGTCATTTGAAGCGCTGGCTGTCTATTTCCCCTGCATGAACTCCTTCGATGAGGAGGACGGAGGTAAGATGACTTCCAGGGAAGTGTCACAGCAGCAGCAGCAGCAGCTGGCTGGGGGGCAGCAATGCAGTTTAAACTGAGGAGTAGAGATGGATGAGAGGATTACTGGGAAGATGTAGACTTATTGATTGGGACAGGTTGAGGGATGTAATTACTTTAATAAAGATAATAAGAGCTGTATGTTCTCTGATACATGTGATACTATAAATACAAATTTGATATTGATGCCTCAACAGTCATCATTTCCTCATCTAGACTATCAATGTGTCTGTCCGAAACCTCATCCTGTGATGATTTTAAATCTGACCCCAGGAATGAAAACAAAGGATTTAGTAACTGGAATGAATCATTGTTTCTGGTGGGTGGTAGTGTTTATTTTGCTTAGGATAACAACATTGTTCTTTGACTGTCGCTTCAGATTTCCTCAACAGTAGTGATGACGCCTCCTCTTTGTGTTTGTATTTATGCCTCCTAAGATGCTCTTATCTGTCCCTGTTCTTGTGACAGAGAAAGAGAATAGGTCATGGATTTACAATGCAGTAGATTTGCTCCTTTATACATCTACTTATCTACATATTTTTGCCTGATTACACCAGCTTTTTTTAGCCACTGCTTCACACACACTTGTGCTCACACTTCCACTGTTGGCCGCCAAGCAGCTCCAATCTGGCAGGGCCGAGATTTGAGGGCAGTGACCTGGTGACGAGCCAGTTTGTCGAACTTTTAGGCCACTGCTGCTTCATGCTCGACAGATACTTTACAAAAGTGCTTGGCTGCCACATTCTCGAAATAGTGTTGATAATCCTCCTGTCTCTGACACGTTTACCTCGTCTGCCTCTGCTTTAGATGCAGTTGTGTCTTTAATTAAAAACACGTGTGTGAATGAATGTATGTATGAACGGGAATTTTAAGTGGTTTGTCATGGTGTGTTCGTGGATCAGTCTAATAAAAATCAACATTAATTGTAGTACTTCACATGAAGCATCCGTTCATTGTTATAATATTAAGGACGGTAGTAAGGACTTGTGATTTTAATAAGCAGCATAAATGTTAACATAAGCATCTTTTTTTTTGCCACAAAGCAGAAAATCTGAAATCTTGAAATGGTGTCTTTTTTTAAAGGTTGATTGATAACATTCAACTGGCTGCTGATTGGCAGAAAAGGTCTGTGAGCTGCAGACGTCAGAGACGACCTCTGTGACTTCCACTCCTATTGTAACGCTTGAAGAGCAGAAAGAAGAGGCAGAAGCCAGCTGAATAACTGAGATTTCAAGGCTGAAAGGCTTCATGTCTGTTTATGCATGCGTGAGATAGGATACAGGACCATTTCCGTCCTCCTCAGCGCCTGCTCTGATGAGGCGAGGCAGGAAAGAGGAGGGGGAGTGAAGACAGAAAGCCCCAAAGGGCCCCTGATGAGGCTGGATTAGAAATCCTGTAGTCTAGATTCATCCATAACATACCTACAAATTATTAAGTGAAAGTTTTATTCAGGTCTGTGCAGATTGTTTCATCACTTTGCAGCTAGGGGTTGGAAATACCATGCTAACCGTAACTCAGTGTTATTACTTTGGCCTGGCTTTGCAGTGATTATCTGACCTTTGGGAAATAATGTGATGCAGTAATTTCACAATCATTTGATTACAGATAAGAAAAAAATGTGCAACAACATTTAGTAAGGCTTGGATGACCATAGCCATGCACAATTTCATGTTGAAACTTAGAGATTCTAGATATGTTTCAGGCACTAACATTCCAGTTTGACAGAGCTAAATGTCTAAAACAAATCTAATGTTGTTCAATTTTAAGCTCCCGAGCATCTGTGCTGTGTTCTGCGATGACTCTGTGATGCTGAGTGAAGGAGAATTTGCAAGCCTCTTAATGGCATATAAAATGAAAGGGGCGATGCTGCACGTGTGTGTTGGTTGCCAGGCGTGTGTCTATGTGTAGGTATGTGTACGTGTGCTATGGGAACAACCACGTGTCCTCACAGACGAGAAGCTGGGTGAGGATGAGCAGCAGCAGTTGCTAATAGGGCAAGTCAGCTGTCGTCTTGGATCAGTCAAGATGGGGGGCAGACGCTGGATGTTTATAGGTGAAGCATGTACTCACTATGGCTCCCATAAGACCCCCGTGAGGAGTTAGTAGCACAGAGCAGAGGAGGGCTGTGCATGCTGTTCTGTTCAACAGATACACAAAGAGCCATCATTCTGTAGAGCTTGTTGAAGTGACCTTATTTGATTGTCACAGTGAAAATGCAATGATCCTTTGACACATTGAGACTGAGCTATCCATGTCTTTGCATAGTGATTCATTTTCATTCAGAGTTGTCTTTGTTGTTTTGTTTTGCCTCTGGAATGAATTTTCTATGAGCCAATGACAGTCTGTCGGTGATAATCCATGTGAAGGCAACTCGCTGCTTGAGTCACCAAATGATTCAGTGTCATGGACTGACAGTCTTTATCACTCTTCCTCTCTCTCCATCTCTCTTTCTTTTGCGTGTGTTGTTCCACGTGCAGAAGCGGGAGGTAAAAAGTTACGCAGCACGATCCAGAGGAGCACAGAGACGGGCCTGGCGGTGGAGATGAGGAGCAGGATGACTCGGCAGGCCAGCCGAGAGTCTACAGACGGCAGCATGAACAGCTACAGCTCCGAGGGAAAGTAAGGAGACAAGAACTCTGATGAACATGCATACACAGCAAACAATCTAAACTCAAACTGATCCTTTTATTTCTTCATAATCCTTGTGACATTTAATATAAAGCTTTGTCTTCTGTCAACAGAACTGTACCTTTCATCTCCATGGTAACCTGTGTGTCTTTCTCTGTTTTAGTCTCATCTTCCCCGGTGTGAGACTCTCCTCAGATGCCCAGTTCAGTGACTTCCTTGATGGTCTTGGACCCGCCCAGCTCGTCGGACGACAGACGTTGGCTACTCCACCGATGGGTGAGCACCCATAGAGTCCCATTCTATAATACATTCACATGGTAGTTTGGTAATTCTTGACATAGATCTTTGCAATTAGGACTGAAAACATTAGTAAGAGGTTGTGAAGCATAGATTTTTAGATTCTTTATATACTGATAAATATCAAGTCAGTACTGTGCTAATGGTTTGCTATTTTTGATATTCAGGTGACATCCAGATCGGCATGGTGGAGAAGAAAGGAGCACTGGAGGTGGAGATCATCAGAGCTCGTGGCCTTGTGGGAAAACCAGGTTCCAAGGCACTGCCAGGTAATTTAAGCTCTCATTATCACAGGCAGTTAGCCCACTTGTCTTAAAGATTCTACATTACTGTTGATATATGATGATGAAAACATATGAAGCAGGTTTCTGTGGGATAAGAACAAGAGGTTATGCATAATGTAACATTTTCTCGCCTCAATTCTCTTCTCAGCACCATATGTAAAGGTCTACCTTTTGGAAAACGGAGTCTGCATAGCCAAAAAGAAAACAAAAGTAGCAAGAAAAACCTTGGATCCTCTTTACCAGCAGCAACTGCCGTTTGAGGAGAGTCCGGGAGGGAAGGTTTTACAGGTAAGAAAGGTGTCACAGTAATTAAATCAGTCACCGTTATGGAATTTTCTATCCTTAAGTTACACAAGGTCACATGTGGGCCTTGAGGTCCTCGGCAGTATTAATTGTTTGGCTTTGACTAGGTGCCAGTCTATCTCAACACTGTGGTGGCCAGGGTCAAAGAGACCTGTTGCTGCCTTTCTAGACATAATAGATAGCTGCCGTTGCCGTTCCAATCTGCGTAAACAGACATCTGTGTCTCCAGACTAGAATATGCTGACAATAAACCTCCATGGGTAAAAACATTCTCTTTGACTAATTCTGGACATATAGTATTTGTGGTGTTATCTTTGGGTTTAAAGTCGATCCACCAGGATGAGTTGGGCAGAATGTGAGACCGACTCAGGCACTTCTGATGCACCATGAGAGTGTCTCTAATTCTCCTTGGCCAAGCATCAATAAATAATACAGCATAAGACATCAGAGGCTTCTGAACACTTTCTTCCTTCCTGACCTCACCATTGACCTTTGACTTCAGCAATTTCTCCACAACAACTATAGTCTCTGTAAAACAACTTCTTTACTCACTGTATGAAACTTGTCATTGCAGGTCATCGTTTGGGGCGACTACGGGCGTATGGACCATAAATCATTCATGGGAGCAGTTCAGATACTGTTAGATGAGTTGGACCTGTCCAACATGGTGATTGGCTGGTTCAAGCTCTTCCCTCCCTCCTCACTGGTGGACCCTACTCTGGCCCCACTGACAAGAAGAGCTTCCCAATCCTCACTGGACAGTTTCTCTCGATCATAGCAGCGTGTGGACTGATAGCGTTGTTGTAGCAGCCAGTGTTGCGATTACAGGTCACGCCCCCCGGTTACACTGCATGCTTGATGTTGTGTCTTCTGAGCCTGTTTCTAGGGGTGCAAACGTGATCCTGTGTTTTAAGCAAAAACGTCGCGCACATTGTGCACATGGCGAAGCGTGTTGCAAACGCCTGGCGGCCGGGAATGCCAGGTGTTGTTGTTCTTGTTTGGAGGAAGCTGGAATGAACTCCTTAGCACGAGGAATCCGTCAGTTCCAGGTTTTCATCCAATTCGAAGCCATGGGGGTCAGTACTGGGAACTGCTAAACGAGTTCTACAGAAGCCCTTTTCGAATGAAAAATAAATGTTTTGCTTTGATTCTTTTTTTTGTTGTTTTGTTTTCTTTTTTTTTTCTTTTAATGTCAATGTACTTGTATCTGAAGGGGGTGACAGTGTTTCTAACCAGATGCTTGGTCACGCCACGCCAACAGACCTAGCTGTGTAGATGAGTTTTGGAGACCATCACTTTGGGTGAGGTGTGTCCCAGCTTGTATCCACACTCCCCCAAACCCCAAAAGAAATGCCCCGTATACTCTAGGTTTATGTGCTGAATCAAACCGTACTGGTAAATCACCAGAAAGACTTCAAAGTTAATCAGAGGCAATATTGAAGTGGCTACCATCAACACTCCAGAATATGCAGTAATGATCCAAACCCCATGAAAAGATGTACAATCTACCATCATTTCTCTGTTGATATATTGTATGAAAATGAAATGAGAAAAAAATATTTTTTTTCCTTATTAGTTCATTTGCATGGACACAAATTTAGCTGAATTAAAAAAAAAAAAAGAAAAGAAAATTATTTTCTTGAGGCTGCAACTTGCAAAAAAGATGAAGAAAAATAAATAAAACAGATCAGCCATTTTCAACAATTTATATTATTTTTAAAGATAAATTTCACTAGTGCATGGTTTTCAAGGGGAGTGAATGCAACATCGTGATTTAAAAAAAAAAAGACATTGTTTAACATTCTTTAGACCATTCATGAGTCTGTGTTTTGCAGACATGCAGATAAGGGAAACTTAAAGGAAACTTTTGGAGTTATTTAACAGAAAATGTTTATGTGACAAAAAGTGATAATGAAAATAAATGTAAATTATTTATTTCATTGTAAAAGGCTCACGCCTTATAAAGATAAACATTATGTGCAAATTGTACATGTTTCTCTTTCTTCCTTGTCCCAGGGTACTTCTCATTGTACTATTCATTGCTACCATTGTTCAGTCCCCTGATATTGTCCAGATTTTAGGACTGTTGGTTATTTTACAGTTCTGTATTGTTTCAGTATGTATTTTATTTTGGGATTTGATTTGTTTAACAAGCATGTTGAAAAGGATTTTCTGCAACATGGCTTGGGCACACCTTACAGTAACTCAGCATGTTTTGATAAAGATGATATTTGGAATTTTTGCAGTTTCTTGTACAGTGCATGTCAACTTCATTACTTTTCTCCCTCACCTTAAATTGAACTCTACAGCAAATTAGTTCTTGGTCTTCCACGGCCAATTATTGAAGTTTTAACAAAAACATTCCACCCCCAAGGTCATATTTTCTTTCAGGTTTTTGAGGAAAAAAAAGTGACAAGGAAAATATTTTATATTTAATGGAGGTTGACGAAACAGTTGTGATTGCAAGTGTATTTTATTTCAGTATTGTTGACGAACATGCAAAAATAATCTGTATTGGTACAGCAAGAGGTCTATACCTAATCAAGAGGCAGCAAACATGCAAGAGATGTATGTTGCTGTGGTTCAATTTTACAGGCACTGTTTGTGAAGATGAGCTAATCACAAGTTCAAATAACTAGGGATATTGCCACAGAAAATGTTTTTTCTTGTTTTAATGAAAATGAAATTAATTTACTATATTTTTGTTAGTTTTATTTAAAAGCCAAGACCAGTTTATTTTTTATTTTCTATTTTTAGTAATTATAAATACTTCTCATGTCTGGGAAGTATATGAATCTTATAGTTGCAGTATGTCTGAATGAAATTGAACTGAGGCATTATTCCTTTTCCATGTGACGATAAAGCGTTTTAATGTCCAAGAAAACCTTGTCGCTGTAACAAGCTACAGTATATATTTTCATTTTAATTTTCATTGTACATACCTTTAGATGTCAAAATTTGAATAAACAAGCTACCATAAATAGATTGATAGACTCTTCTGGAACAGGAAAAATGCCTCACATGATGACAAAGACATATGTTATTTATCCTTTTGAATGCCTTTTAATTTTCTCTTTTTGGTGCAATGTGTTAATGCCAAGGCTATGTCTTGGTTAAGTATGGTTGAGTACAGAGATTTATGTAAGTTATTTTTCAAATTAAAAATAAAAAATTGATATTACACTGATGCCAAGTGTTGGGTGATGATAAGACACACACACACACACACACACATACACAAGTGTAACATGATTTCTATAGAAACTCTTAAAGGGGCAGTCCAGCAATTTAGTATTTCACTTTCTCAAAGTGTAGAGAAGACGTCATGAAGAAATCTTGATTTTTAGTCCCCAGCATGGGTCAGAAAGTTTAAAAAATGCTGGATCCTACAATTTCCATAATTAATCAGCTAAGGCTGATGGTAATTTCACTATATTTGTGGGTATTTTATAAACCATCTATGGAGAAATTTAAAACTCTGACCTGATGATGGCGTTAGATGAAAAGTCAGGTTCATAAACTGTATAAAATATCTATCCATGATGTCACCCACAGGTTTCTGAAGAGCCGTTGTGAAGCTCAGTGTGGTGGCTCTGGTCGTCACCATCTTGGCAGCTCTGCTTCTGCAGGCGAATTAAAAAATGGGCAAAGACATGGAACATGAGTGAAGCTGAGGCAGGCTGAATGAATCCTGGGTGCTCAAATCAAACACCCACCAGTCAATCATCCAGACAGGGACATAAATGTCTACATTATTTCATAGCAATCCATGCAGTACTTGTTGGGATATATCAGTCTGGACCAAAGTGGTGGACTGACAGATTGACAGACTCATTCCTGGAGCCACGCAGCTAGCATGGCTTATAACAAGTAACACTCAGTGTTTGACATACAGCATGTGAGGCCATTTTTGTTACAGTGGAGAAAAATTATAAAACAACATAATGATGTGTATGTTTGAACTGTACATGAAAACTAAACAGCCGTCAGTCTCTCACCTACTTTGTTTAAGTTGTGTGACGGTTTCACAGGCCTCCCAACAAACTGACTGACTCTTCTCACAGGCTGCTGACGTCAAGACCCTGATATCAACATCAAGTTATTATTTTCCCTGTTCAAAGTTTTTATTGTAATCCTTTGAAAGCGGCTGAATTCAACCTTGAATATTATAGTGCAATTCAGTAATCTTACAAATCCTAACCTTACGTTTGCGTAGCACTGTGAGTCTGCTTTTTGTCTCTTAAAAGGCATTTGAGAGCTTTTATCAGGTTTGCTGTAGTTAGATTGTCTTTATGTGTATACACGAGTAATCTATATTCATAAATTAGTGGCATACGGTAGAGTAATTGGTTTTTACATCATAAGCACAGTCAAGTCTCACACAGATGTCTCAGAGCACTTCTGCTTTTTGTTTTAAAAAAAATAGGGATGACTGTGAGATGACGAATGACTGAGGTTTGAGGAGGCAGGAAGACTTCCTGTTTTAGCTGCATTTAAAGAGACTGCAAACTACATGCACAAGAATAGATGTCGAGCTCCATAAGGCAGGTTTGTTCTTACTTACATGAAATTAACGCTCCCATATATGATTTGCAAAATGCATATTGTCAGATTCAATTTTGACAGAAAGTTGCTGTTCGTTTAACCTATTTCTTTCAAGGTGGCTGTTGCACTGTGGTCTTATATCCAGGATGCTGCTCTCATGGATTACAATAAAACAGAGCCTCAGAGATACAGGCTATCTGGCTGCGGATGTTTTCATCACTGGAAAAAGGGATGGCTTTCAAAGAACTCTCCTCCTCCTCCTCACCTGTAGCTTCTCCAGCCTCCTGCTCAGCTCCCTGCTCCTCCTGTACCTCCTCTTCACACTGAACTATGACCTAGCAGTGGCTGGAGGGATCGCTGGCTGCATTGGTACACTACTGACAGTTGCCCTCTTCCTGTCAAAGAGAGTAAGGTGCCTTGGGACTCTTTTCATGATCTCTATTTTCATGAAGAAGAGTCGGAACCTACTCCTGACCGCCGGGACCAGTTTAGTGGTTCTTAGAAATATCCGCAACACCTTGGAGAACCTCACGGGCCTGAGCAGGAGTCTGATTTGCAACCTGAAGGCCAAGAAAGCGGCTATCGTTGCTCCGTTCAGTAACTATGTAAACATGTTGAAGTGGATAGGAAACATGCTCAAGGGGGTTACAGACTTAGGGGTTTTGAACCTTGATTCAAAACTCAAGGTTTCACCTAGATTGGAATCAGAAGAATTCAGGGTGAAACTCAGTGAAGCAGAGCAGAAACTGAATGAAACAGTGAAGTATGTTCAGTCAGTAATGAATACAGTCTCCTCTGTGAGCGAAAGGATGTTTCCTGCCATCAGCTTCCTGGTGCTCACCATGTTTATAGCGCTGCACATAAAAAAATTCTGCAATGACATGAAATACAGAAACAGGTTCATAAGCAGCAAGTTTGTTCGTTTTGACGAACAGCAGAAGGCGGAAGGAAAGCCTCACGTACTCCCCCTCACAGCGGAGGAGGAGAAGCTGTACACCACCATCCCCTCCATCAGTCCAACCACCAAAGAGGGGAAAGCTATCCTGAAATTTGGTGTTCCGGTTGCCTCCCATTTTGTATCTTGGGTCATGTTTATAACAGTGGACGCCTTATTGTACTACTTTGTTGACATTGTAACAACAAAGTTGTCAGAGCTGGAACCATTCCATGTCCCACTGTTAATGAGCATCAAAGTAAGTAAAAGATCCATTGATACACTTCTACATTTACAGTACTTGTTCCAGTCAGACAGCTATTAAATACTTATTCATTTATCTTCTCAGGGGATTGCAACTTTAATAGGTATACCATTTGCTGAGCAAAACCATCAAAAAGACTTTTCCTACACTGTGACCCTGTTTGAGAAGAGGTGCCTTCCTAAACCCAAGCTGCTGCTCTATAACTCCATAGTTCCTTTGGCTGTCATCCTGCTCATCCTGTTCGTTATGGCTCTGATGGCCTCCAAAGTGGCCCAGCTCAGACTGATGGTCTGTGAGCGATTCTTCTCCACGGCTGCCGAGGCGAGAGTGGAATACCTGCATGCCAAAATCCTGAGGAAGAGATTAAAAAAGAGGACAAGCCCACTCAAGTCGCTATATTTTAAGGTATGAATTATTGTATATCACTAGCTACGTCTGTTCATCTCTGTGTGTAATGCTTTAAATGCATTTCTTTTTCTTTTTCTCCTCTTTTCAGCCACATTTCTGGTGTCCTCTACTCTTCAAGCATAAAGTGGATTCACAAAGTGTCGTGTGAGGAAGTTATTATGTTATGCTGCATTTCTTTTTGTTTTGTTTTTTGTTCTGTGAATAAGAAAGCATTAGAAAGTCTCTCGGTAAGGATTCTCACTGATCCTCACTTGTACTTTTTGTGTGTGTGTGTGTGTGTGTGTGTGTGTGTGATGTATTTCTAACTACATATTTAGATAATTTTCTATATTATATTTCGTGATATTTTTGAACAATAAATTTGTGCTGCTAACAGACTGTGCCCTATAATCTTTTACACCCGTACTATATCATTGTCATAATCAAATTATACCATATTATATAACAGGTCAGTGTCGCAATTAACAGTAATAGTAACCATGGAGAATGGTCTATAGACTGAACACTTCCACAATAATAGCCAACCAATTACAGACCATAAATGAAGTGTTTATAATTCAATTCAGTTTAGCCTCAGTGAGCGCTCGGCAACTCGAAATGTCATTTTATTAGTCAGATATGTGAGATATTACATACATATTATGTCATGTTCATTATGTAACAAGGCAGATGATAATATTCTGAGCAGTAATTGCAGGTAGTCAAATATATTACAAATATATTTAATCCCATAAAAGCTGAAGGCTTTTTGGAGGCATTATAAGTTCACAATTATGAATTCATGATAATAGCAGTGGATAATTTAACAGATAGGAGATAGAGCACCAAACAGCTTCTAATAGTCTGAAACACAGAGGCAGGCTTCTGTATTTTACCTCCATGTGTAACGTCGCCCCTGCAGAGTGTAGAACAGTGATATTTGCTTACATAATCTAAGACAGATGTCCCTTACATGTGCAGTGAACAGACCTGTCCTCTTCCCATTTACACGTTGTCTCTGCTCATTACCATCTCACAGGTGTGAAGGTGATTTTTAATCATAACCTTGTGATCCAGCTTTTCTTACTTTCTGTACATTTCCATCAACTTGCTTTCAAAGTAAAACGTTGAAGTTGTTTATTAAATGTTTATTTTATTAGTTCCATCAGTCCAAAATTCTTTTTTAATTCTTGTAAAAATTCAAGTTCAGAGTTTGAGTTTATATAAACCTTCTGGCATGCATTGAAAAGATTCATTTTTTGTGCATTATTGTTGCTGGTGTTTACTGTGCTTTTCTACGATTCAAACAATATCATACAATTAGTGAACACAGTTAGACCATGTGATGTGCATGGTTGGTGACGTGCTCTCCAATGTCAGCGTATTGTATTATAATGTTACCTTCAGGTTAAAAGCCCACAGAGTTGGTAGAAACTCAAATTGCTCTAACTGTGCAAACCAGAACATTTGTAATTGTGTGACAAATTTACATGATAATGTAAAATTAATAGCTTTTCAAAGTCTGCTAAAATGGTTGGCCATGACTTTAAAGTGTACTTTCAGTTATATAAACAAAATTATGTTGATTCAATACTTAATTTCAATTATTACCTCGGTTTTTAATTCAATTGAAAAGTTAATTCAACATTATAAACTTTTGAGTGTATTCTTCCTTGATATGTCTACAAATTGTCCAATACAGGAAACCAACCATTTTCAGAAACGCTCACCCTCCACTGTGAGAGAAAAGAGGAAGGAAGTGGTAGCGCTCAAGGATGAGTAAGCCTTCTGTGACTCACATGCTGCCACTGACCCATGTGGCAACCTGATAAGCTCACATTATGTCTCAAGTGGCCCTGTGGCATAATACCACGCCAGCATGCCAGCCCAATAGGAAGCTGCCACATGATGCTCAGTGACAGCAGCAGACCTTTTTACCATGGGAAAGGATGAACACAGTCCATACATGGGCATAGATGATGTGCATAATGTGCTGAATATGCAAATACAGTCAATCTGGGTCAACAAAGTAAATCTTAATGCTTTCACACATCAGAACATTTTAATATTTCTTCAAAGGGAAGAATGCTTTTGGGTGAGAAATATCAGTCATGTTACAAATGGCAACAAACATTTTAGAAAAAAAAACTGTAAAAATGCCCAGTAAGAGATAAATCGGGTACATTCATGACTAAAGCCACATTTCGCTATTAGAACAAGGATGTACACATACATACACGTGATGAAATGTCCTCTTTTTCCCCTTTCTAAGCCCTTTTTTCAGTGAATTACTTGTTGACTTGATTGCATAATGTATGTGACGGCAAATATAATTTTCGGCAGCACAGTGGGTTCCACTGACCTAGAAACCGCACACAGTTGAACAAAGATAACAAAGATATTATCTGCAAACAGAACATTGACCTACGTGTTGATCAAAGGTGACCAAAAGACCAACACCACCACCTTTCCTGCACACGCTGATTTCTATTTGAAATTAAAAGTAGCAGAAAATGTTACAGTTACATGTTGAAAATGTGGAAACTATCAGTGAGACGGCGTTCAGACATTTGGTTTGGTAGCTCCTGGATTGTACTGAAGACACACAGCTGGAGATTTTAAAGTGGCATCATGAAATGACTTTGCCTTCATAGGGCTTTCTGATCACAGCTGTAGGTTTCCCCACCTGCAGGCCAAATACAAAGAAAGAAAGGTGATGTGACCTTTGTGTACAGTATCTCATCTGAATGGAGTTGCTTTAAATTCAACAAAAATCGAATTTGCAGAAGGTCGATACCACTCTCATGTCTGTACGGTAAATACAAAGCTCCAGCAAGCAAGCTTGCCAACTGCTCGTTTGTATAATGTGTACAAGAAACAAAGTGTAAGCATGACAATTTAGGTGTTAGCCGGCTGTAAACCTACAACAAAACACATGTGAACACATCACTGACATGGTGTACTGCTTTGATATAGTGATATAGTGAATGTGTTGCTTATTTCCACATCCAGGACATTACCATTTATCTTAGCTGTGTTTCAATGCTATTAATAAAATGCTTATATACTACATATTGTCTTTATTTTTTTGAAGTGATTTTGGCATATATGGCCTTCTATTAATTTGACTACCTTTTGGGTTATTTTCTCTTAATAAATCTTGTGGGGTTTGACTGACCTGCTCCCTTTGCTTAATTCGCTTGTAAACAAATTCAGAGAAGGGTTTTCTGTGGATGAATTTGCCATGTCCCGGTGACACCTTTAGCTGCCCGTCCTCATAGACAACTTTGCCTCTGGAGATGGTGATGACGGGGACGCCGTGGCACTCCATGCCCTCGAAGATGTTGTAGTCCACAGCCTGGTGGTGTGTCTTGGCTGATATCTTCCTACCAAGACACATAGATACAACTACAGGTTTGTAAAAAGCCACTGACAGCTGTTTCAGAACCAAACTTTCTTTCTCACGTGTAGGCCTTGGGAAAAGTAAGGTAATCACTGCATGCCTTCTGAAACTGTGAAACCTAATGCACTCCTTTCTAACCTGAAACTGATTGAATCAGGCCAAGATGTACTCATACAGAGCATCGAGTTACTGCAGCTCACTTACTTTGCAGCAACAAGAAATATAATACAATGTATTATTTACAACTTTTGCTCATGTGATGCTCTCCTCTCTAAAAAGGCTGGACTGGGATGTTGAATGAAGAATGAGCTTTGATCAAGAGATTCAAGACCACTTTCAAGTCTTCGCCCAAGCAAATTCAGCATGACTGCAATGTTTATTGGCAAAATGATTAAAATACTTTCAATGATTTATCTAAAAGCACTCATGGTAAATGAATCCATGGCAGGAATCCAGATTTATGTAAAACTCATAAATACTCTTGCTTGTACTGTACTATGCTGCTGCTACAATCTCTCTCCAACCACATCAATCTAAGCAAATACCATTTGAGCTATTTGTACCTTATTTGAGTATTTTCATGCTAAATATACTCCTCTACATTTCACAGGGCACATTAAGACTGTACATACAAGACACATGATGGTCTTGTAAAATGCATTGTTACCGAACAAACTACCACACAATATATATACAGTAAGGACAAGTAACATTAGCTCTACCTTGACAAACAGTTATACTGCTTACACATTTACGCATCTAAGTAACAATAAGCCAATAATAAATGGTTATATTAAACCTGCAGAAACAGATCCTTGGCAGCCAAAGGAAAAAGCTGTGAACTCGACAGTTACACTATTTAAGTTAATGTGGGAAAGGTGTTAGCACATTAGCCTTTATTTGCATACATATCACTCTTCTATTAGCTCTGCATTTGTTTGTTGTATTTTTTCTGTCTGCCATTTAGTGCTAGTGTACAGTGCATGTACTGGCTCCTAAAACCAAAATAATGAGCTGAAAGGCTCAAAAACACTCTATGGAGCTGCAGAGTCAAGTGATATCTGTGACCCCTTTCACATACAAGTAGTCATGTGATCTATTGTTGATGGAAAATGATTCATTAAAGACTCATAGCTTCCACCGTTGTGTGTAGTTACTAATTGTAGTATTTCAAGCACATTCTCATGAGGGGGGTTGAAGGGCTTTCTGGAAAACTTAGAAAATGAGCAAAAATCAATAACACTTCATAATAAAATCATCAGCACATAACAGATTGATGATGTCTGACAAATAAATCACATCTGAGTGAAAAGACTAAATCAGCAGGGCGCAGTGAAATGAGTATGACTCAGCCAGCTCCATGGCTTTTTTTTTTGGTGAACATCTTTCCTCCATTCACAAATCCACATTTCCTGTCAGAGACTGACAAAAACAAGATGTGTCCTCATTATTCAAGTCGCCTGATTATGAGACACAAGGCAACTGACTGAGCTTCCTAGGCATTTCTGGTTATGCAACTGTTTGTGGCCCCTGGTCCCGGATGTCATGAAGCGACACTTGCATTCAGGGCAATTAATTACACAGTTTCACAGATGGATTCACGGCTGCGGCAATCAAACATTCAGGTACTCTCATGCTTGAAAGGTATTATAACATCCACAGACATGCACATGTGGTAAAGACAGGAGACACACAAGCAGTGATTGAAACAAACAAGTGATGCTTGAGAGGTTCAAAATACTGTAAACTCCAGTAGAGTAAGAAGTGTGAAGGGTCTCGCACAAGCTTTTCCAGCATTACCAGTGAATTCATTTACAGCAAATTACACTGGAGTGTAATGTGTTCTTCTACAATTCACATCAGTGGTTAGTAACTTCCCTGAGGGGCTCAGCCCAGATTCTCCAGCAGTGCAGTGCCATTGTGGGTTATATAAGCCTGAGCGTGCTACAGTACGCAAGGAATGCAAACTCTTCTCTATGCCTGCATCTGTGCATGTGCTACACAGAACCGCATACTGTCCTCTGCTCCATATCTGGGACTTTGTCGGAATAATAATAAAATAAAAAAGACAATCACATGATCTGTTTTTTGTTTTTTTTATATCCATCCGTATGATATTCTGAGACGGTTACTGAAAATAGCCTTAAGACTGTGTGTTCTGCACGATGAAAATTGGTTTAGCTCCCACGTGAACATTCGTCATCTTTAAGATCCTCACCATGACCCATCAGCATCACCCCACAGATGCATTTAGCTTATGTAAGTATGTTAAAATCCCTCCTAAAACATAACCAAACATGGTAAAAGCATTTATCATGCCAGCAGTTTTTTTTTAATGACTGAGGAATATAATTAATATGTTCATTGTGATATGCTTTAGTTTGCAGCTGCAGATAAGTGGTGACACACTCTGACTTCTGGATAGTGCAGAGATGTAATCAGCTTACGTGATGAGGTTTTTTTTAGTTGCCTGTATCTATAGCCTGCTAAACTTTATGAACTTGATCTTATTCACCTGAATGCCTGACACCCTGAAGACATGCTTTCAAGTTTCCCAATGTTTCAGCAGCACCATGTGCAGTTGAAGCCGCTGATCGCACTGGCAGAAATGTTTAACTTAACGTTGAGAGATAAGAAAGCAGTCAGAGTGTGCATTGGAGTTGTGCACTTTTGAAACTGCACACACACAGTGTCTGAAAGCTTTTCTTTTCCGGTTCTGTTTTCTGCCACACTGCTGAATGGCTGGAGTCGGGTCCTCACCTTGTCATATTGGGGTCCCATATAACAACATCAGCATCAGAGTTCTTGGTGATCCGGCCTTTCTGTGGGTAGAAGTTGAAGATTTTTGCTGCGTTGCTGCTGGTGACAGCTACAAATCGATTCTCGTCCATTTTGCCGCTGTGCTGAGGGGAGGAAACACACAAAACAGCCGCTTTGAGTAAGGGGCCACAGTGGTTGACAACAAAATATAGACCAAAGGTCAGTGCTTAACTGTGCAGCAGGCAACTCATTTCCGCCAAAATATCATCTAATGTGTGATGTGTAAGCACTGTTGCATGTTGTAAATCTTTTCAGTGGCCTTGGGGCAGCCAGGCTGAAACACCGTCTTCACAACAGTGAGAAAATGCAACGTCTGCTGTCTGCAGCTCTGAGAGTTTATTGCCTTTTCTATTTGTATTGTAAGAAAACAGAAACACTTTAGTAAGAATGATTACTACTGGTGCTATGTAATGTTAACACAGAGAAAGAGTATACATTCTTAGCCTAACATTTAACTTCATGATACAAATTCATGTATAGAGCAGAGCCCCAAGCCATGACAAATCTTCATAGCATGATATTACCAAAAATAATTTGAAGTGATGCTGTACCTATTGATGCACATTCCAATAAATTGGCTTCCACACGCGATGAGTAATCAGCCTTGACTTCACAGTAAAAAGCATCAAGCTGACGTAGGATATGTACAAGTAGGGACTTTTAATTTAAAAACCTATTTAATTTGTGGTTACGTTGTCATTTGCCCTATTTAATTCATCTTTTTATTCAGCCCACTACCACAAGACTGCAAGTTGTGTAATTACATGGCTAATGACAGGAAACTGCATAATAGCAGCTCACACTTTTGCTGTGTTAAACACTGTCTCATGAGTGCATACATATCGTCAGGACATACCACTCCTTTCTCCCAGATAACAGACATCCTGTCCTCCACTCCGTTCACTCCGTTGGGGATCTTGGTGAAGTCATCTTTGCCGAGAGCCTTCTGGCACACAGAAAAGGTGCAGTTGTCCGTCCCCGTCACACTGAGATCATCACTAGAACATTTGATGGATGAATACGTGTGTGAATGAATGAACAAACACATAACAATGCTAATAGTCATAGTTATTCAGTCATCACAGAAGCTCAGTTGATATGCAAATTTGCCCAATTAGCTTCAGAATCTTTACCTTGGCACCTCTTCTCACTTACTCACTAAAAGCAAACATGAATGTTAAATTACAAAGCATATTTTCATGAGATTTTTTAAAATATGATGTGCGATCATCGTTTCGACTATTATTGGTTGCTACACTTTCAGTTGCACCCACTTGGCCAATAGGTCCATGAGGTACCCAGGGGTGCTGGGATCAGGTCTGAGTGGAGGACCCATGACGAAGGCAGCAGCATGGGCCCACTCATTGTGCCAGTAGTGAGTACCATCAGTGCCCAATCCAGCTGCAATGGGCTCCCCGAACACCACACGCCCTGCAGAGAGAGAAACAACACTTCAAATTGAAGTCGTTAGACATTTCCCTTCATACTGTTTCAGAAGTCCCATGATGACGCACGAGTAAAGTTCCACTTCCTTTAAGGATGAAAATAAGAACGGACATTTAATATCAAGACTAAAAATGAGGCCATGTAGGACCATCATCTCTCAGCCTTGCCCTATATGAACAGAAGGTGGCAGCAAGCCCACACTTACCATCTCTGCGTGCATTAGACACCACCTTGGCAGCAGATTTGCTCATGACATGGACCACATACAGCGGGCAGTTGACAGCATGGGCAATGGTGATGGCCCGTTGGGTGGCCTCTGCCTCCACCTCCTCTGGCCGACACAGCTCATGGCCCTCGGGCCCAGTGATGCCCAAAGACAGCATCTTTTTAGCCCCCTGACGAGTCCCAGCGGGATGGGGACAAGAAGGCAACATAAACATAAAGGTTAGAGTGGCTCTACATCTGACCTTTTTAAAACCCAATATGTAGAAAAATATTAAAAGCTGTGACTCTTCTCTTTGCCATTAACTGGGTTTGCACATTTGACGAAAGTGATCAAATCTGGATGATGATAAAGCTACATATATGTATATAGTAGGGTCAGGTCAATAAGACCTCAGAGACAAAGTGCATGCATAGTTAATACCATTCACATACTGACTGTGTTACACAGTGAAGGTCTCCAAACAGAAGTAACGCATCATTTTCTGTGGCTGAGGTCTCAGTCTGAAAGAACACTGTTACGTATGTTTGTTTTTGGTTTTTTCATGAGCCGTCACAGAAGGCCCAAAGGACCCGAACAGAACATTCGGCTTAACAATACAAATGACTGCTTACTACACCTCTAACACTTGTCTGAATATCAACATTAATCATGTGTTCCCACCACTAGAGACCCACATTTCACTTTTTAAGCATTTGCTGCCTTCTAGTGTTGAATTGTTGTCATGACATTTCAAAAGAAAAATAATAATATATAAATAATTGGCCATTTCCATTGTGGCATTTTAAATGATGATGATTTAAAATATGTAAAATGTGAACCATTAATCACAATAACAGAAGCACATTTACAAAGGGTTTTATAAAGGTTACTGACTATACAGGTCTTTTCTGGATATGATGTATTAAACTATCTACAGTGAAAAAACAAACAAACATATTCTAATAAATTCTTCTGGTTCAAATTTTTCTGCACTAGAGACACTCCTTGGTAGATCATCTCATCATGCTTTCCTGTTTCCTGTCTTACAGACAATGGACCTTGAACCACCTACAATATGCAGGAAAAATCAAAATAACATAAAAATCATAAAAATACAAATTCTACTACTGAATTCTCTAACAGAATAACCACCACACTGTCTATTCTTCTATGACGCAGGATACAGGATCTTGCATAAAAAAATACTTGTGGTTAAACATTAATAAAAATGGTGGGTTTACACATGCACATACTGTATACATATTTACCTGCCCTGAACTGTTTGAACCTTTGCCGATAAAGAGATTTGAACATTAGAAGTCAGTTTAATGTCACTGTCCATGGAAGGAGGAATGACCACCACTTTCTATAGTTTATATAAAGTATTTACAAAGTAATGATTCATACTGCTTAAATTTAGAATAGAACATTTTTGGGGTGGATGCAAGAAAGTGTTCCTGTTAGGCCACTAGCAAATTGTTTGCACTATAAAAATATACTTCTGCTGTAAGTCAGCATCTTAAGAGTGGAAATCGTGTACATTATCACAAAAACTGGGCTCATACTGACCTCAGCAATCAGGTCTCCATTCTCAGCATGCACCTGAGCTATAGCTCCGATCTCCTTACACTGAGAGAAAGCAGCATATAGCTCATGGTCCTGCAGCATGAACACATCTTTATAGGCCATAAACATCTTGAAGGAATTGACTCCCTTCTCATTGGTCAGTGTCTGCATCTCCTCTTTGACCTGAGAAAGAAAAAAGTTTGGATGCATTCATGGATGAATATAGCTCTGAATAACGGTCATACTCTCAAAAGAGGGAGGGGGATATGGGACATAAATACAAATACTATTTAACACTTTTATTCACATCAGACACTTCTGTTTGCTGCCATTTTAACCAACTCTGAATTGAGCAATGATCTGCTCATTCACCTTGTCGCTCCACCATGTGACGGCGACATGCAGCGAGTAATCGCAGCAAACTTTGGGGTCAGCTGTCTTACGCCAACAGTCGTAGGCCTCCAGGAGAGACTTGTTCCTCTGGGGGATGACAAAGTCCAGGATCATTGTGGTGCCTCCTGCTAGAGCAGCCTGGTGAAAAGTTACCAAAGAGAAGAAGTTAAACATTAACCTGCAAATTCTGCAAAACCATCAGGTTAGAAGGCTTAATACACAGATATACCCAATGATTTCAAGAACTGATTGAATCCTGTGATATATTTATTGTTAACAGAGTCTCAAAATCATTTCTGTCAATAATGAGATGATATGAGGACACATCAATATGATACAGAATCATGTGCTGATGAAAACAGATAACTGTTAATGGGTTGTATCAAAGAAAATCTCTTGAACAGGACATTTAGTACAACTGTTTTCATGTTGGTGGCTGTTGCTTCACAGTTGCTCCACATGTTGCAGTAACCCACAGCAGCTTTATCAGCACAGCGTTGGACAGATTGCTCAATGGCAATATCAATCAGGTAATCAGGTTACACAGTGAATGAGGAACAGATCTCATTTGCAAACTTAAAGCATTATACGGCTCATTGTTGTAGACAAAACAACTGGAACAGCACACACACACGAGCCCTGCAACACATTCATACACCCCTGTGGAGGTTTTAATATTGGGTTTGTTGATTCAGAATGATTATTGAGGCCGTGGTTTAAGATGTTCTCTGGTCAGTTTTGGAGAGAATTTGCTGTGACTGCTACACATTTGTTTCCCCTCACCACATCACAACATGTTGCAGTGTTGTGACTGATGCGTTCAGACAGTGCCTCTCTGGCCTCTTTGTTCCTCTGTAAGCTGCTTCATGTCGCCCTGACACCTCAATTAGAATACTTGTGATTGTCATACTTCTAATAAAGCTGACACAAGCTGCTAATTGGTGTTTGATTCATTCTGACTCACTTGTATGGCAGCCTGTTAAACAGTATTGTACAAGACGTGAATAAAACAACACAAACATGAGGACAACCGAGTCACTCTGAAGTCCAATAATCTGTTTGTGTGAGGCTCTTTTTTTCATAAATGATGATAGATTATAATCATAGGTTAAGATAAGATTAAACTACACAGCTGCAACATTTAAATGGTGAGCACATTCATGTATCAATAAATATAATCCAATAGTATTATATATATATTACTATTCTGAATAAACACTACTTTAAATTTGGTAATTTTAAATTAAGAATGCTTGCCACCTTAAAGCCCTTAATTTGAGTTACTATCCTGTCTGTCTGTGTTCAACTTGACGCACTTGAATGTGTCAGGAACTTCTGTCTGTCTGCTTCTCAGTAAACAGTGTCCTCACCTTGGTTCCGATGTGGAAGTCGTCCACAGCCTTGGTGCCCATGAAGGCCAGCTCCATGTGCGTGTGCGTGTCGATGCCGCCGGGCATCACCAGTTTCCCGGTGGCATCGATGACTCGCACTCCTCCTGGAATCTGAAGATTCTGTCCAACCGCAACGATTTTCCCATGTTCGATGTAAACGTCGCTGATCACAGAAAAGTCTTCGTTCACAACTTTACCTCCTTTTATCAGGATCCCGCTGGGCTCTGTCATACCTGCTGCGCACTGCCAACAGAGTGTGTGAGTGTGTGTGAATGTCCGAGTTTGTGCAAACTGAAGTGGCAGCAGATGCGCTCCACTCCTCAGTGTGTGTGATGACTCTCAACAACACTTAACTCAGCTCCAAAGTTCAGGTGAGATATGAATGTTTGTATGTATTATTATACTGTATGTGTGTGTGTGTGTGTGTGTGTGTGTGTGTGCGTGTGTGTGTGTGTGTGTGTGTGTGTGTGTGTGTGTGTGTGTCACCGCCCTGTCACTATCTCAACAACCTGAAGCATGCACAGATCTGAGCAGCTCAGCCACACTGAAGCCTGAAGCAACACACACACACAAAAATGACATTGTTTGTTCTAAGTTCAACTCCCATACAATACTGCATAGAAACCTCTGTATGCTTGCACCCAGTACAGGCCTTCTGTCCCATGTGCAACAAAAGTTTAAATTACATAACACAAACACATCTTAAACTTAATGTCCACACAATAGAAAGACAGAATGTCTGTAGATGTGCAAGAGTGACTAATTCACACCTTTTACTGTATGTACACTAAAACAAGTGTGCTGTTTTTCTTTGCACATGACACTAAACTGTTGTAGTTGTTGCCTTTGACTTAACAGGTTAATGTTGTTGTTGTCAAGTTGTTTTATTCTGTAGAAGTAAATATTGAATGCATCCTTTCAGTATTGGTCATTGTTGTCCTGTTATTAAATATTTCATAATGATGAGATAGACAAAGACACTCCTGATAAATTGTCAGGCTTTGAAATCATTGCACACTTATATCCGCCCCTTTTTGGAAATTTAAATACAATGTTAACAAAATAATTAGTCATGTCATGAATCTGCAAGGAAATGCACCGTGTTTCTGGTTTGTTAGGTACACCAGAGAAAGACTACTGCATCTGCACATGACAACAATGAGCTCTCTGTTTTCACGAATGCCCTGATCACATTCACACTGCTACACATTAACAGGAAGCAGCCCAGTGAACTGACGAACTTGGGGTCACAAGCTGACTATTTCAACCTTTAGTGTCCTGCACTGTTCTATACTGAAGGAAGCTTAAAACTGATGTTTTTCTATTTGTTGTGGAAGTCAAGCTGTAGAGTGCAAACCAGAAATCACACTGCATGGTGTGTAGGTGAGAATAACATTTAACCTGTGAACATAACGTGCATGCATAAATTATTATTTATTCAGGATAGTTTCACTGAGGATGTCTGATCACAATTAACTCAACTCAACTCAATTTTATTTATTATAAGTGCTTCACAGAGCAGAGTAATAACAGAAATAGACAACAACTAACAGTTCTTAAGGCAACAGAGCAGTTTCATGAAAGACTAGAGATTAGAAGAAGAGTAAAAAGCATAAAAACTACAACAACGAAACAAATAAGAGGTAAATTAAGACCTATAGGGCACAAAGCATGATTGCAGTAAAAGTAGATTTTTTACACAGTTAAACATTGACATCTGGAAGCTGTCCAGTGCAACCACAGTCTGATGTGCTGACCACTGAGAAGCTCCATTGAAATTTTCATTGTATGTCATTGTATGCCATGCCCAGTGAAACCTGAACCAAATAGACCCCAAAACAGTAACCTGTGTTTGGCCTTTTTCTCCTCTAACTATATTAAAGGGAAAGTTCAAATATTTTAAAGTGGGGTTTGATGAGGTACTTGTATGTAGTCAGTGATAGAGGCCTGCACACCCCCAGTTTGCAGAAGCAGGCAGGGATCCCAGCCCCAAAGCAGCTATGCACTGCTGTGGACAGGGTCAGTAGAGAAACATATTTTAGACACACAAAAAGGCCCACCTCAGCAAAATAACATCAGTTTAAATGTATGCTACATTTTGAATATTTTCACCTCTTGCCATCAGATAACCTCTTTGCCAATGAACAGGGCTGCCTGACGTTAAGGTAGAATTCTGAACATTTTCTTAATATAGTGACCACTTAAATGGATATTGATTTTGTCGAGGTGGGCTTTTTTATGTGCCTGAAATGTGTTTTACAGCAGTGCATAGCTGCTTCTGTGCTGGAACCCCTGTCTGCTTCTCCAAACTGGGGTATGCTAACTGCGATCTACTGAAGGCAATACACTGACTATGCCTAAGTACTTCATACAACCCCATTTCAAAACACCCCTATCCTTTTATGTTGCAGAGACCATGAAAAAAATGGAGGATGTTATGTCAGTCATGCAATCTTAATTTTCATATGACACATTTTGGAACTTCATCAGCCTTTATATGTTTTTTAGCAAATATTTTGGCATGTCATCACAGGAAAAACTGTTTCATTGAAAAATGCTTCATATTGCTGCAGTACATTTCTTTCTATCATCCAGAAAACCTGTGACCACATTCACTAGACTGCTCTCCACAGAGTCTGGTGAAGCTGACTCGACAAAAAAAGTGATTCTGTGTGTTTTAGCAATTGTTTATGTTTACTTTTATATTAAAAAAAGAAAAATCCCCAAATACAGCAGGCTTGTGATAATGCTGTGATATCCCTGGAGCATGCAACTGCCTCTCTTTCATGAAGAGTTGTTAGCCACTGGGAGAGATTAGCATTTTACTGCAGTGGATTGGTTGTCTGCACCGCATCAGTCCAGACAACTTTTCTCATCCATTAGTGTATTACGAAAACAAGACACATTGGAGAGACAAAGATGCATGCGCTGGTGAGATAAGCGCACGCACAGGGCTTAGGAACACCTAACCTTCACAGTTGCAATAAACAATAACATGTGACTTAAGAGGATTTACATAAGATGAGAGGAGTAATCAGAGGGAGTGAAAAACCAATGAGGCAGCAATGGCATCTCCTCAAAAGTCTCCGTGTTGCTGAATGAGGAAAGTTGCCATTCCGCTGGATTTAGAGGAAGGCTGTTGTTATCATTTTATTTCCTCTAGCAGCACTACAAACCAACACACAGATGTCAGTTTTCTTTTTTTGCACTCCATTCAAATTCAGTGAGCACAGCTCTTAGTGTTGACATGGTAAAACTCTGGCATTAGAAGGGCATAGCATGCACAAGAAGTGACATAAGATAATGCTCAGGCAGATTATCAGTGCTCTCTGCTCAGGCAGAAAGAAGCTTGTTTACCGCATTTGTGCTAAACTTCACACATCGCACTGCAGCTACTGTAAATGTGTGTCAAAGATCTGAAAAGAAGAAAAAGCTGGATTATAAATCTGTCCGTTTTGTCATTTAGATGGCTGTTTTAATTTTTTTTTTTTTTTGGGAAACCAGAAGGAGGCTTTCTAGGAAATGAAATAATTCCTTCCTCCTTTTTTATCTTTTATCTATTTACATTTGATCTAAATCTAATCTTGTCAGGCTTGCTTGTCTTGTATTTTTGTCTAAAAGGTATTTTATTTTTACTCTGTATTTTCATTTTATCTAATTGGATTAAAGAAAAAAATGCACAGAATACATGTGCACAAACAGGTAAGGGAGGCACTGAAAGGAAATCAAAGTGGAGCTACTTGGAAAAACAGATGAGATGCATTACAGGTAATAGCCTATGCACACACCAACTTGCTACACCTGCCAGCCTGCATCTATTAAGTTCCTGATACAAAGGAAGCCACAGGTAACCTACCTTTTACCCACAGCCATGCTCCTCTACCTGGACACATTCGACCACACTTCTATGCCAAACTCCTGATGCAATGCTTCCTGGTCTCATTCAAGATGGTGACTAATTTAAACTGGTTCAGTCACAACAACCCTGAACACACTTAGACTCATGGAGGTGTTAGTTGATTTCATAATTGACACAATCTTTCAGCACAAAGATAAAACAAAAATCAGAGCAGAGGATACTTCCTGTGCCAGCAGAGGAAGTTCAACCTGTCACAGGAGCTGCTTTACACACCAGTCTCTTTCTCTTACCCACATTGATGGCATACTTGTTTTGACCAGCACTAAAAAAGGACAGTTAGGACTACTGACAGATCATCAGAGTCACCCTGTCCACCCTCCTAGACCACATCAGTCGAGTCAGTAAGCAGACAAGGGAAATTCATCAAAGACTTCACACCCAGGCTACAACTTATTTGATCTTCTCTGTCATGCTACGAAGAACTATAAAACAGGATTATTCCGGTGATTCACTCATCCATGTGAGTGTGTTACCAAAGTTTCTGATCCATATCTAGTAATTACTGTGCTGTCATTCATTTTTACAAATTCATAATGGACATGCAACATTTTCTCTCATTGTACAAATATTATGCCACTTTTAGTGACAGCTCAGGCTATGTATCTACCTATACAGCGTCTTTCTGTTTAAAATAACTGCATACACAGTCACTTCTATATTTCCTTTATTGTATCAATACGTACAGTCATTTTAAATGTTCTTTGCACTATTATGAACTCTTGCAGTCCTTGTTCAGATAGCAACCATTATTCTTTGTGGACATTTATTGTCTATTTGTTGTTGTTTATTCTATTTTATATATTTTTTATACGTATTTACCATTTGAGTTTGTTTTAGCAGTACAGTAAGTACATTATGTGTGAGCAAATAGCCTGATTGTGGTCCTGATTCCAGTTCTGAATATTCATGCACACAAACGAATGGTTCAGGATTGCATTACCACTAATTGTAGCCCAGATGGCAGTGTTCTCCTCAGGTTGAAATGGAAATGTGACCTGCAGTTCTGACTGCTGAAATATTTTATTGTACAAAAAGAAAATGCTTAACACAGTTACCAGTATGTACTTATAGGTATTTAAAAATAATGCTCATAATAAGATTTTTGCATGATCTAAATAATGAAATAAAATTCAATTTAAGCACATAACAAGTATGGAGTTTAGACATTTTTATAATATATATGATATTTTTAATATAGCACCGATATTTATGTAATATTGTTAATGATTTCAGAGAATGAATAGATTATGTGTTACGTTAACCAAAAATCACACACAGTATATACATACGTACATACGTATAGCGTCATCAGAATGATGTATTTAGTGGTAATTTGCAGCCTTAAATTAGAGAAATAAACATTCATGCAATAAGGCTTCAAATGTGACATAAAGTGATGTAAGATTCTCCAACACTTGGCCTTCGAAGACACTGGGAAGTCTGCAGCTACTTCAAAACATTTGTCAGTCACATTGTTGCAGCTCAAGCATCACAAGGCAGCTGTTAAGCAGACTCTAAAAATGTTAAGCTTCCAACAATGGAAGGCAGAAAATGTGAAGGGAAACAATTAAATTACGCCTTGCATGAAGTTTGCTTTTCATTTTGTGAGGCAAATTTAGTGCCATGGTTAATCATTATGCTGTTGAACACGATTTGCAAAAATATTCAAGAGCTTTATGTGCCTCAGTGCCCCTTCTGTATTGAAAAATAATGGGCCTCTATCCAATTAAAAACTGCATTAAATCTCTAAAGTATTACATGCACTTTACTGGTATCTCTCTGATTAGGCTTTTCTGCATGTGCAGATGCTGACAGCACACTGAGAAAGGGGGCTTTGACTGACTGCTTCCCTTTTCAATCTAGTTCAGGAGTTCAGGATTTTTTATGGATAGAGAAGGTGCATGCGTGCATTTACGCTGAAAAAATGAAATGTTTCTAATCGACATCTTAAATCTGGGAGAAATCTCTGATGGAGGGAAATCGTTTTAAAGTCTCAGGATTCAAAGTGAAAACCTGATTCTCCGTGTTCCACTATTTCATCTGAATTTTCCAGTTTCAGGTTTGCGCAGATCTTTCACAAAAACAGTCGAACAAAATGTCTGCTGAATGTGTCCACGTTGTGATATGTGTCGGGATGTAATAATAACAACAAGAAGAGCTTTTTGTATTCATAACAGCCCGTATGTTTTGATTCTAGCATTGATAGGCAGTGATTCATTGTTCTGCAACAGAGGCACCAGTCCAACATGTGAATGGATGATTTATGTGACCATCTGTTTTGTTTTGATCATAATTTGATTATCTCTTTTTGTGTGATGACTTTCGATGTCAAGATCCATTTTGTTACACACGTGCACTCGCAAATACACACACACACACACACACACACACACACACACACACACACACACACACACACACACACACACTGTACATGCACACACCCCTCACATGTACATGCACACAGCCACACACATGCGCAACACAACTTTGGAATAATTGGGCTGCTTCTCGATCACTGTCTCAAACCCACAGTCCACATTCACACCCTCATTCTTTTAAAAACTGACTAAATTATGATTATTACAAGTAACAAGCAGGATAGTTGCACAACCGACTCACTCCCTCTATCTATTTGTGTTAATTAAAAGATTTGCAACTACATGTGTCTGCAGATAATCAAAATGTCTTCTGCAGCAGCACTCCCAGATGCATCGGCACTCCAGAGCTCATTTGCTTGCTGCGATCTCATGTTTGTTTAGAATTAATCAATCTAACCACAATTGAGTTAATTAATTAGTGTTTTAATGCTACTCTTTATAATTGCAGTCAGATGAGTCTGCAGACAAAGCAATCACATTAATGCAAATACAACAGATAATTGTCATCCAAACTTCCTCAGCAGCAGCAGCAGCAGCAGCAGGGCAGAGCTCTGTACTGTGGAGCTCGTCCCAGGTCGCCCCGGAGAAGCACTAGATGGCACCATTGAGCAGAGTTTCTCCTCTCTGTCCTCTTGTCACTTCCTGGATATTGTTCAATTAACTGTCCTATACTGTCCTCATTGGGGTGGGTGTACATATGCATTGAGGGATAGATGACACGAAGGTCCCCGTGATACCCTCACTTGTAGATGAACGTCTATTAAGTGTTGCAGCGATGAAATAAAAGGTCACTGTTTCCAACAAGTGCAACATACGATACATCCTGTTTAGAAAGTGATATTTGTGTGTATCTAGTGTAAATCAAAGGGAACGTTTCCCACGTGTCTCCCCGCTCCCATGATAATGTTTAATTTGGTTTTTCACAAGAGCCATCAACAGCGTGACCTTAGAGGCTTCTTTCACTAAATGTCAGGGGCTGTGTTCTTTTCAGGAACATTTTCCACAAAAGGTTGCCTAGTGTTTAAAGCATCTTTTAGCCATTCTCATTGCATCTATGTAAGAATAAACCCCAACAATGCTTACTTCATGCTGGCAGGTCAGCGTTTATCTCTGTTGGACATAAAAGAGTACAATAATTGGGTAAAAAATACATGCTCTCAGTTCCATGTTTAGGAATTTAACCCACCCAAAAAAGGTTTTCTCTTATTTCTATCATGAAAAGTTTGCAACGCTGCGTTGTTTTGCTTTGCTGCTCCTCAAAACTTTCTTTCATTCAAATTTTATTCACGCCATCTTCATCATCATTATCATCACCATCATCACCATCATTAACCGCAGCTCGTTTTGAATTGCATGGCTTTGTAGAGTACATTTTTGTTTACCCAGTTCCTGGTGTTTTTCAGGAATATGCTTGTATCATTCGGCAGCCTCTCAGCAAGAGCTATTATTCCCTCATCTCTTTAGTTTATCTCCTCTGATGATCTGCTCAGATAGATATGACAGCTGAATAAATATGCAAACCTAGTGCGCAGCTCCACACTTCACCACAGAATTTCTATTATGCTCTGAGATTTAGAGACGAACAGTATATTGAGATAACAATGGGACTCTTTGGGGATTTGGATGAATGGGGTTTTTCTTCTTTATCATCCTCAGATAAACTACGGCTATCAGCTGAAAAAATCAAGACACTTCACTTCTACTCATTCGCTTAGACTAATTAAAAATCTTTTTTTTTTTTACAAATTTGCTGTTGGTACTTTGAATATTAGAGAATAATAATTTGATTCATAAAATCATATTTTGTCAGTAATTAACTTAGTCAGCAGTGTAATGTCTTTTGCTCTCCGAGCAGCTCTGCGATGTCCTTCAAAATCTGTTTTATTTGAAATAAAGATGAAGCGATGGCATCGCCAGTGTTTTCAGTGCTGTGACCTAATTACCTGAGAGGAGGATGTGAAAAGGATGGCAAAGACTGTTAAGGCAGATCATTAGTAAAAATGTGAAAGTTTCATTCAAAAGAAAAAAAATTATCTCCCTTTTCAAATTTCACCACAGCTGACCTGAAGCTATCTTTTATTCAGCTGTGTAGCTTGTTATTTCAGCATTTCAATCTTTTTTCCTTGATCCAACCAAATAAGAGATTTTTACAAAATAAAAGTGCAACAAAAAAAAAAACAAATGCAAAAAAACATTTTTATGTAATAAAAACAAATCTTCAGTATCATAACATGCACTGATTGGTGCTCTGTCGGACTTGCGGGCATATGTTGCCTTTTTATAGCATACTGGTGACTATCTCAGCTTTAATACTTTGGGCTTTCGCCTGGCCCCCAGCTCCCAGCATGCTTTGAAACATGTAAGTCTCCTTTCAATCAGTTTTTGAGCATGGCATCGATATTGGCTACATTTGTGGCAGAGGAGGCTCTTTGGCAGCCCCGTTTGAAAAGAATTGCCATGGGAGGGGTCGGCTTGACCCAGCTTTAATGCAAAACTGAAAAGGAGAGGAAACAAAAAACGATACTATATTTAACCAAATCTGCAGCTTACTCGGAAAACACATGATAATGATATCCTCTTAACACTCCTTGCTGCAGAATTACAGCCCTCACGGCAGCAGGGGCCAAGATTCAAGACTAGAGAGAAGACACAGTTATTACAGCACAATCATTTTGTTGTGACTGTGTTTCTGGCCTCGTTCACCTCACTTGGTCAAAAGTGCAACACTACAAAATGAGCAATTAATGAAGCAATGCAGTAACTCGTTCCTCAGAAAAGGGTGCATTACCCTCAGATCCTAAATAAGCACTCATACAACGAAAATGTGATTATTTTCTTGTTGGCTTAGTCATTTTAAAGGGTTTGTCTCTCCAACACAGTTAATTGAAGTGCAACATCTTGTGCATTAGTTTAACTAGATTTTACTTAGTTTACTGGAGCAGCAGTAACATTGCTCCCACAAGAGGAACTGTAACTTCTCTTTGTTTATGACTGAGTGTCCACACACAGCTGCTCCTTCCTCCGAATACGCTCTAAAAATAGATACATCTTCCTTGACAGGTTTCTTGTTGTTTTTGCTAAATCTTAATTAGCGATTAGTTAGAATAATTCTCAAACTGCTTTTTTTTTTTCCTCAGTGGAGGATGGTCTGTTATTTTAATTAAGCAGAGGTCAGAATTATTAACTCAGCAGGAGTGTGTTGAGTGAAGATGTGGAAATCAGCAACAACGCTACACATCGTGCCACTCAACACACCGATGCACATTTTATCTCCCCCTTCCCCTCCCCTCACTTCCCACCAAACTGTGAAACAAGGGGGGAAAGAGTCTTGGGAGGGGAAGAGGGACTTCTGTTTTATGTTATGTTGCTCACTGATTCCTTTTGATTACTTAGTTGATGCCTTCTTTCCCTTAG
>NC_040023.1:26601047-26646707 GCF_000972845.2 Larimichthys crocea
CCAATGGTTTGGTGATGATACAGCTCAAACCAGACCCCTGATGGGAGCATCCGCTGGGTTTAGGACGTGAAATGTGGTACAGGAAGAAAAATTGAAGAAAAGTGGAGGGGGGAAAAAAGAGAAATAAAAATTGCGTGAAAGAAATGAAAGTGGGCTTTGAGAGAGAAAAAGATGGGATAATTAAAGGAGAGTGAGCGAGAGTGTATCATGCAGCTCACGCAGAAGAGAGCTGATCAGCCTATAAATCAAAATGTCTCCGTTAGATCTCAGTTCAGATCTTTTGACAGTATATTGCTTGTTTTCTTCGTGCAACATGGCAGCTGGCTCCACATCAAGCGGATAGATGTACAGTACATAAAGATTCCATTTCCAACCTCCTCTTAGATGGTGAAATCTAAAAACATAAATGTTATGGAGCCAGTCAAATTCACTTAAGACTTCACTAAAAACTTCTGGTACTTGGCTTCAATCTGGACTTTAAAACCAAGTTAGGAAGATGATGTATGGGAGATAGCACATTAGTTAAATTGTGATTTGAAATCCACAACACAGTGACTCAGTTAATATGTAAATACAGAGAGATGAATGCAAATTTCAGCAGCAAAGAACAGGGTTCATTCTTGGGTTTTATTTGTTAGAAATCTCTGCAGGGAAAGATTGCAAAGTGTTGTACATTCTGTCTGTGGCCAAAAGGCAATTACTGCCAGAAAGCTTTTGACTCCTTCTGATTATGTGATGCCTTTCAAAAAATTACACAGATTTCACATCACATGCTGAGCATACCTCGGCTTCAGTTGGGAGCCTCAGAAGAAAATCCTGACATTCATGCACACCACCCCCCAAACGTCCTATCTACTGTAGGCTTTATTTTGTCTGTGGGGACGATGAAAGACGAATAGAAGGGGGTGCTGCTTCCACTCCCTGGTCAGCACTGCAAAAAATATTCACATGAACAAGTCATTTAATGTAGTCTTGATTTTAAAATCCCATTTTCTAATAACATAAAGTGACAGCTTTGGCAGTCCAGATTGTGAATTTGCCAATTTTTTAATAAAAATCATCTTTTCCTGACACAGAGTGATGAAAACCTTAAAATCATGAGGTTCTATCACTTTTTTTAGATGGTTACAGGTTAGAAACAATTTTTGTAGTTGAAATGTTACGCATTCATGGCATTAAATATTGAAAAAAGAAAATGTGCCATCTCAAAAATCACTCTCTGGTTCTCTTACTTGGCTCTTTACTGTTCTACCTGAAAAACACCAGTCACTGAATAAACACAGGAGGACCAATCTTGTTCTGCATCTTTACCGTGTCACCCCACTGCTCTAAGACAAAACAAGCTAAAGGAGCCAGTGAAGTGTTGCTACATCTGACATGATATTAAATATCGGCAATGGTACAAATGCCAGATAGTTAAGAGTCTAAGAGATTTTTATTAGATCTTGTTTGAACTTAAAAGCCAATTTGGACCATGCTACCATAGAGAACTAGCATGTGACTGTAATGTTAATTACACTGACAATTTGCTACTGTTGTTAACAAGAATTAATGTTATATGTAATGAAAGAATGTTTCTATATGAAACCCACGTTGAGGACAGTTTATTTGATATAAACTTGATATAAATTAAGGTTTTCAGCTGCTAGTTGCTAAATCATTTTTGTGACCGTGACTATATCTATTTAGTGTTTACTTCATACAGTGATGACTACATTCAGAGCTCAAACACTGACAGTGATGACCCCAGCTTTCAAAACGTAGAGGTACGTTTAGCAGCAGGAAAGATTCACACTGGAACAAACAACAGCAGATAGAGCGATAGCAGCAAATAGAAAACATGTAAAGACAGAAATCAGCAAATTAGTAGAGAGACTTTAAATTTTATAATATTCTTTAGTTGTTTGGAAATATATTCTGTCTGTGCAAATCTTTTGATGTGACCAAGTGCATTACGGTGTACATTAAAAACATGTATCCTAGCTTCATTCTTCCTTTTACCACGGTAGTTGTATAGCACCCTTTAATTAATACATGGATTATGTGTAAAAACTGAGTCAGGCTAAAGTATCTTCTTTGTTCAACATTATTCTATTTTTTTTTCTCCCTAGGAGTTAGGACCTCATCATTTTAAGCAGGAAATGAGTTCTCAAAATTACAAGCTTGTATCAGAAATACACCATTAAAATGTGATGCTTGTTATCTTGACCAAATAAAAGAAAACGTATATATTAGTATCAGGCCTATACAGTTTATGTTATCTATTGTGTGAAAACTTTGAAATCACTATCTGAAAACTGAGGGAACCTGATAATTCAAAAGTCAGTTTTCTAGAAAGTGATAACGCTTCTCAAATGTGTCAATTATTCTTAAAACAAGTAAAACAACTAAGTCTGTTAACTAAGTCAAATTATTTAATTTTATTGGGAGACATCTATAGTACCAGACTCCGTGCTGGGCGAAATGTCTTAAGCAGGATATTTTTTGCAGCGTGCCCTCAGAAGCGTTCAGGTTGCACCAGCGTCAGTCAGGGGCCTCAACACTGACTGACACTCTGTGAATGATAGTGAAATCTAGCAGGTGCATTTGGCTTGCATACCTCTGATCAGTACACCACTGTGCTTGTCTTCTTAGCTTGCTCTGTAATAAGCTCCTTCAAAGATCAGTATGTACACCCCCCCCTCCTCCTCCTCTCCACCCCACCTCCCCTCCCACCTCCCTCCTGATAAGATCTGGAATATGTAGTTCTCTCCTTCCCTTTATTCCCAACTCTTTTTCGTTTTCTTAAGAAAATGTCAGTTTAATCATATCTTAATGCTTTGATAATGGGGTTCTTTTACACGGGCGAAGAACAGTCACTTCAGTGTCTTAAAAGCCCAGGATGTGGAGGGAAGGAGAGAATGTCTCTAAATTAAATTTGCTCGGGCCCTGCCTCAGCGCTGTGTATGTGCATCTGTGTGTGTGTTCATGTGTGTGTGTGTGTGTGTGTGTGTGTGTGTGTAACAGCAGAAACTCAGGCTCTTTTTCACCCCTCTTGACAATCACACAAAACATGTAATTGTTTCATGTGCGCAAGTGGAGACTATTAATATTTAAATGTCAACTTGCTTGATTTAAATAATTGTGAAAGTTTAAATGGAGACTAAACAGGAATGTCAGTGTTGGCCCAAACCCTCCCCTTTTTAAATGTATGTAGTGTGCTTTATCTTTACTGCTTTACTTCAGTACTTCACTTAATGAGGCACACAGACAAGTTGCTTGTCATTGAGACTTTGTTAGATTTTTTTTTCCCCCTGGTATATTTCCATCTTTGCTGTTTTGGATATAAATTATTTCAACAACAAATCGCCAGAAGGAAATGGCAAAACAAGAGCGAACAAATAAATTATTTGTAAAGTGTCACTGCATGCTAACAGAGAAGGAGGGAGCGCGATGGTCCCCAATGGAAGTGCGTGTGCGATTGTGCAGGTGTGAAGCCAGCTGCTGGGCTCCTCAACGCCCCCCCACTTCCCCTGTCACTCACTATGACAGGCAGGTGAGGCGGCGAGCGCACACACACTCCCTCAACTACAAGCGCACAACTGTTAAGGTGTGTGTTACTCAAACGCCATAAGGGAAGTGCGTGCTGAACTTATGCTACTCAGAGTGTTGGGGAAAAAGGAAAGTAAAAAAAAAAAAAAAAAAGTTGTTCATGTTAGGTAAAGGCTCTACTACTCAAACAAACCCTGAAATTGGTTTGCATTGTGGAGGAAGAAAACTTGTAGCAGCACCACCCACTTTCAGCCATTTAGACAGTGCGAGAAGGAAAGACCAGAGGGCATATTTAAACAGCCCTGTGGCTCTTCCATGTTGCTGTCACTCGGCTCTGAGACAGAGACACTGCCGGCTGCAGCATTGTCTTGACCTACTTGTGACTCGTTATTGCGCTGAATTAGAGGGATGGCTGACAAAAACAGCTCAACAAAGGGAGGGGGGGAAAAACAGCTTAAGAACAAATAGCCATTTCTGGTGGAGTTTTGAGTTCTAATCAGTGCAGCAGAAGCCAGCGGAGAGCAGGAGAGTCTGCGCACAAAAAACATTATCTGCGTCTCAAGATGGATCCTTGACTAATCCCGCTGTCTGAGCTCAACGCTCCCAAGATGCTCCGAGAGGAGAGAAGGAATAGTGGAGGAGAGGAGGTGGTGAGAGAAAGGGACCACAGATTCAAGGGGAAAAAAGCCAGTTTAGTCTATGCACAGGCCAGAGTCAGTTCAGGGACAATATTTTGTCCCTAATTGCATTCTCTCCAAAAGCAGCAGATTATGGCTGGGCACCCCCTAGTACACCCAAATCGAGACTGTTAGCTGCTCTAGATCCTTATTAGCGTCACACTCATTTTGGCCGAGCATTCAAGACTCCAGTGTTACAATTCTGCGGAGGAGCACCATCAAACTGCTACGAAGACGTCCCCCTTTCATCTTTTAATTAGTTAGTTTGCATTGGCTGGTACAGTAAGCGGCGGATTTGTTATTTATTTGCTGAAACACAGGCTGCCACATTATTGTGTGGCTCCACGCAGGCTGCTGTCCTCTTTGATTCAGGCTAATGGAGTCCCACCAAGCTACATAATATGTGCTGTATGAAAAGCCTCTAATTCCAAATCATCTTAAAGGAGCGATGCGTACAGCAAGAGAGAATGTCTGCACAATGACACACACACACGCACAAAACAAGAAAAGGAGGGAAAGAAAAGAGAACACAAAAACTCCATGTGATTTTGCCTGGACATGAAACCAGTTTGTTCAGAGAATCATTTTACCGCCATTCACAGTAAATGATTAAAGGGGAGCTACTTCACATTGATCTCTTGCACAAAGCTCAATAAAAAAAATAAAAAAAACTGTAGCTAAACAAAGAAACGCAAAGATTTTGCATTCTTTTTTTTATTGTTGCAGGCAGTGTTACAATTTAGTTCAATTTTGATATTATACTCAATTTAGCACTGAAAATATGAATTCGGCGCAACTTGTGCAGTTTAATTGTGCTCTAATTTTTAAGTTGAGGAGAGATATTCCATGAGGAGTGAAAGGGGGGTTCAGTGATGCGGTGAGCAGCGTTTAAGCTGTTGCACACTGCTGCTGCTTAACAGGACTCTGTCACTGGCACTCTGTAAAACTGTCAGGGTTACCATTGAGATGAATCTAAAACTGGCCACAGGGTTATTTTTAGACTTGGCTGCAGGATAAAAAGTTTCTGAGCTCCATAAGTAGGTCAACTCAAGTGGTGTTCAGATTGCTGTTATGTACAATTACTGAAAAGTAGCATCTCCGGTCAAGAGCAACTTTTAATCCACACTGCAGTGAATGAGTGAGACAACTTCTCCCTCACAAACTTTTTTAAAAAAAAAAGTCTTCCTTAATCTGCAAACAGTTTGTTCTACGAGTTGGTTTTGTTGCCGTACCTGACGAGTGTTGTGTCAAAAAACAGCTGCTGTGAATTTGTACAGTTGCTGTGGCTTTTCCTGCTGGCTGAAGACAGAAGCGTTTCCTACAGCTACTGTACGTTTCTCTCACTATAACCTCAAGTATCTTCACAGCGCTGTTAGTGCTAATGCAGAACATGCATTACAAACACTGATCCATTTAAACATGTGTGTTCAACCTTTTTATTTTTGTTTGTCTGCACTAGATATGTTAGAATTCCAGCAGAATGTGCAGGGTTAATTTGAATTACAGCAGTCATATACAGGGTTTTCTTTAAAGTTGTATGTGATTTGTGTTTTCTGTTCGTCCATGGTCATAGCAGAACATATCTCACATTTCAAGTGCTTTTATCTTGCCAGTTCATACCTTTTTTTATTTTCATCAGGTTCAAGGGCAGGTTTCCATACGCTTACGGAATTCCATATAATGAGAGGGAGAGCGGTCATATAAACCCCTGCTGTATAAAAGGCGCTATATCACAACTGTGTATTCAATTGCATTAATTGAATAACAGGAGGAGAGCATGTGACAGTGTTGGAGTGAAAATGATGAGCGACCGTTACAGTGGCGCGGCCTCCATTCCAACTTTGACAGGTAAACAATCTAATTGATTTTCCATGGTGTCTTGCTGGACTGTTCAATGCCACATTTCCAGTTTAAACGCAGACCATTCTCAGTGTTTGCAGAACAGACAAGCCCGTCATCTGTAGCACTGAAAACATGTCAAGTTAGAACAAGTAATTTGTGGTGATGAATGACAAGTGCAGGCTCCTGTTCAGTAGTCTGAGCGCTCATTAGAAAACACATTTTCAGATGTCACCAGGCTTCTGTGTTTTTGTACTTTTTGGGTAGAATAAACAAATATTGCTTGAATACTGCAATGTCACAGAAATGAGCAGAAGGAACTTAAACCTCAATTGACATGTCTCACGCAGCCGACTTTTTTGAACGTTGACAGCCATCTGTGTGGATTCCTTTCACTCTCCACTAATGAGCTGTGGGTTGAGGAGACCCAATCTACACAGGCCTGTCCCTGGGGCCCCGTGCAGCTGCCGGGCACACACACTTATGTGCATGCACATACACACACATACACACACCCCCTCCACCTCCCCTTACACACAAACACACAAACACATACAGCCACCAGCTTCCCTCTATGTTTGAAAGCACACTTTGACTAACTAAGATCTGAAGTCGAACAACTTCACATAGAGTATATGTTATTTTCTTGCACCACACACATTCTTGTGTGCCAACTAGTGAGCGTAAAAGTGCCAGCACTCGAGTAAAAGAAAAGCAAAATAAAAAAAATTCTAAACAAAATATGAATGCTGCACATAATGCTTTGGTTGTGGCAGGGGCGTAATACAACTGTTGAGTGTGTTTTTGCAGAGATGTGAGATAATTTATTTAATTTTATACCTTCTGTGAGTCTTGGTATATGCTTGTGACGGGTGCTTTCATATTTCAGAGCAGTAATGATGTGCACATGAGAGTGACAGAGAGCCAGACTGAGAGACTTCATGTGTAGAAATGGAGACAGTGCAAGAATATGCTATTAAGTCAAAGTTTGCACGGCTATTCAAGCGTTCCTTTCCTCACATTCCGTACCTGTAAATGTTGTGACAATGTGTGGAAATCTATTTGATCCCTATCAGGCACAATGGCAGATGAGCTGGAATGCCACTGATACAGTGTGTGAATAGGAAATGACAGGAAGAGCCTAATCAATGTCCTCCAGGACTGGCAACTGGCTCCCTTTGTTTCTTTTTGTAAATACAAGCCTCTTTAACATCACAATATGAGCCATTATCTCGCCTGGCAAGGTAAATTTTGGGGGGAGCCACACAAAAACATATATTTTCCCTCAGCTTGGAGGAGATCAGTCGGGTGAGATCTAAAGTCATGCAAATGTTACGGCAGGAAAATACTGGCAAAACTCATTCTAATTATTCCATATCAGCACATTTGCATGGAATGGATTTTTTTTTAAGAAGGGAAGAGTTTATGATCAGTGGAGCTTGGGCATGGGGGCTGTTTAGGAATTCACAGCATTTTGATCTAATCACAAAATCAAAATATTCATGAAACACAATGATATCTCCCTGAAGCAGGCGGCTAGCCATTAATTTTCAAATTCAGGTAATTTATTAACACTTATCAGAGGCTGAAAAAGCCTTGCTCTGTGTTTGTAAAGTGGCTGAGAGGAAGAGAGGAGTTCGAGAAAACTGATTCCAGATGATTTATAACGGTGTGCTGGGTGCATTTTCAACCAGGTATTCAATTAGAATGTATGTCCAATTTTCTATTCTAGATCTAAAGTTAAAAACTCTATTAAAGCACCATTTTCCTTAGCATACATATCTATTATCAGCGTTCACAGCAAATTTGATAACTCTGGCTCTGGCTCTGT
This sequence comes from Larimichthys crocea, assembly GCF_000972845.2. NCBI lineage: Eukaryota > Metazoa > Chordata > Actinopteri > Sciaenidae > Larimichthys > Larimichthys crocea. The sequence continues at coordinate 26,608,926 of NC_040023.1, forward strand.
CATTGTGCTCTTTTTATGCTCATTGGTCTTATTAATTGGAAGAGGTTTGACTATAGTCTACTAGATGCTACTTGGACACATTTTTAATGCCTGCGAACAATGCCTTTAGTATTTGTTCCTATGAATAAAGTCATCATTATTAAAACATAAAAACTTCAACCAGTATCAACCACAACAACTACTACTTTACCTTTTCTGCAAGCCCCGCCTCCCATAGATACACCTGTCAAACTTTTTGGTCACATGGCACATACTGTATGCAGTTTACAGTTACTATTCTTTTTATTGGATAAAACAGTAAGACAGGCAGGAAAAGGGGGGAGAGAAGAGAGGGCTCTGAGAGCTACCACAAACGTAGTTCACACAGTTCACTTCTGTTCTAGCTAGACACTGATGGTGTCAGCTGATGTGACAGCTGTGGCTGGCTGAGTTTATTAACTGTAACTAGTTAGCTTGCAAACGTTAGTTCCAGGAGTTGGTTGACGGCTGACGGTTTAACATTTGTTTTAAACATATAAGTGAAACTGCTTTTAGGATGAGGAATTACTGATGCCGTTGGCAAGCGGAAGGATAACTTGGCTAACAGCATTCTGATAGTGGGTATTAACCTAACCTAACAATTACAGCATGCATTAAAGCAGACAAACAGACTCCTTCAGCAATTTCTTACACTTTTGCACTGGTGATTTTGGTTTCAAAAAGGCGATTATAAAAAGGAACCCACCCTCTAAATTCTTTAAATGCCGAATATCTTACTAAAGCCCCACGCCCACTTCTTTGACATGTGGAGCTTGACAGGTCTGTTGTGCGTAGTTACAGTTGCTAAGCTATGATTGGGCAATTGCTGTTTGGGGATAGAGGTTTAGTGTACCATCAGTTATCATGAGTAAATATTTTTCTTGTGATAGTTGCAGCTGCTGTATTAGTCACTGTTCTTTATCATTCTTTCTTTTATGAATATAGGATAGCCTACTGTACATGCGCATCAACAAAGCATCCATTTATGTTGCACTGGCCTTGAAAGATGTGAAATGAAAGATATATCCAATAAGGTGAACTGTTGAGCAACAGCTTTAGATAGAACAGACTGACGACTCAGGCCATCTGGGTGTATGTGAATCCATCTGGGTGCATGTCTCCTGAGGGGGAGAGTCAACTTCTCTCAACTGTAGCTTATATTATGATTTCACACTTCTTCAAAGTCTTTAAATCCAGAATGCATTTTGATTTTTTTAAACAGATGAAAAGAGTGAATATCAATGAGCATGTTCATTATTATGCACCTAGAAGCTACATCTATTATGGGAATATGTTAATAAAGACACTAAATTAACACTTGATTAAGTTATTGTGACTCATATCTTTGTAGAAATAATAAAAAAAAAAAACACATCTTTACATGTTCGGATTGAGTATGGAGACTCTCATTGCATCACTGGAAAATCATCAAGGGGATTGTGTGGGCGTTTTTTCTTAATCATTCTACTCCACTGTGCCAAGATCATATCTCATACCTCCCATTGTATATTTAGCCATCACAAGGAAACAGCCAGTGACACATCTTCCCACTGTTCCACAGACAAAGTGGTCGGGGGAAAAGGATGATCCAAGGACAGGGGTTAAAAAAAACAGAAGGCCTGGATCTCTTTGTCTCCCAGTAATATTGCAGGGTGGATTCAAACAGCCCCTGAAGCTGAGCTGAGCAGAGCCCTGAGCTGTGATCGCAGTGTGATAACAACCAGATGGATCAATACATGTGTTGTAAAGGTTAAATGATGTTATGTTGTTCGTTGTTATTGGACATGGCATGTCACACTACATGATACTGACACCTTTTTTTTGCCCTTCCTCTTTCCCTGCTCCAGGTTGGGTTGAGGTTGAGGCCCCGCGATGATCCCAAGAAGAGGGTCAAGTGTTGAAGTCTTCGCCTACTCAACCAGTGAACCATCCCTCACCATAGTGATTTGTCCTGGCTGAAGCTTAAAGGTCCAATAAATAAAATCTTAACTGCCTCACAGTCGAAGAGACCATCATATATCTGTAAGAGGTCCCTAGGTGATTTTGGTGTTTGGTGGTTTGGTCATGAATGACTTAACAGTTCTTACACTAAAAGACATTTCTGCATGTCAATCTTGTATCGTTCTAAGCTTCTATATTTCAGAACAAAAGGTCCTCTACATGCCCTGCTTAGGTTAACTATGTTTCTGCATCTTCCAAATGTATTTGAAGAATTATAAGATCCTTTAGAAACACAGTTAGTGTGAATAATATGCATATTCTGTATCACAAATGTTTATGTGACCACAGCATAAAACAAAAGCAAAGAAATGTACATGTGCAATGTGCAATGCCATGGTTAAATTTGGAAATAAATAACTTTGATTAAGCCACTATGTACAGGATTTAATATTTCTGAACTGAAAAAGACACTCTGGCATATGGTGAAAACACCACAGAGACCTGACAGTGCTGATTTCGACAGGGACTGTGTTACTTTTCTACAAACAAAAAACTGTCCTAATTTATTTAAAGATGTTACAGTCATAAAAATTCTTCTCACAGTGACTGTAAGGTCAGGGTTATGATTTGGGTAAAATGCTGGGACTATGATTTGCTCAGGGTTCCTCAGATTCCACATCCATCCAACCAGCTAGTTGTAATTCACCCGGTGCTCCAGCTGTACATCACTCACTGATTAGGTGGCCAGAATGAAAACCAGCAGCTCTGGGTGCAGCAGACCAGGATCAAGTAGCATGGGGTTAAAGTTGACCGACTGAACTATTTATTTAAAGGCCCTGCACACCCACACAGGTGTTTTCAATTCGGGGCTGATTAGACCTCTGCTCCTGGTGAAGTTGGGTGGAGCTGTAATGGGAGTTTGATGAGGTCACCAAAACATATACACTCAGAAGAGTGATAAAGGTGTGACCTGTCCCGGCCTAAGGTGCAACAGAACTGACAGAAGAATCAGTGAGGGGTCAGTGAAGTATAGTCTGTACAGACCCACACATCATGACGGGAAGACTAACCAGCTAAAATAAGTGTACTGAATGTCTCCATACACACTTAAACAAAAGATATCTACCATAATCCCAAAACAATGGGATACAATGATGTTTGGTTTCTGTCACTTCCTAACACTTCTATTCAAAAATCAGACACAGTTCACAGCCAAAGAAGCAATTCTTTTGGTTGTGTGATGGAAAATCAAAACAATAAGCTGAAAGACACTAAGAAGTGTAAGGTGATAATTCTCTGTGCGTTTGTCACTATCAGTGCCACATTTGGTCATTTGATCCATTGTTAAGAGAATATTGATTAACTTAAGCTTTTCATTCACAAACAGTTTACCTTTAATACCACAGAGGACTATACAGTAGCTTACATTACCACACCCAGCAATTAGCAGCTTAGTCTTTCCTTGGCTGCATGTTGACGACTCTGACTCTTGTTTCTGAGGTGCACAACGTGGCAGTCCTGGAGGATTATCAGTGCTCCAAATTACATAACTGAACTAATGAGATACATACTCACACAGTTTCAACCCCTATTCCCACTGGATGCCTCACTGGCGGAGTGAAATATTCCTCAGCTCCCTGTGGACTCCCCGCACATCGCTTCCTGTCTGGGGAGAGGAGAGCAGAGGAGGCGAGCAAGCACGGGGAGAAAATGTAGAGAGGAAATAAATGGAGATGTATCGTCTCCAAAAGGTCTGACTGACAAGTAGCTAATAGGCTGTAATTGTTTAGCGAGTGGATTGGAGCTTCTCTCTACAGTGAACCAAGGTGAAAATGACTTCTTAGGCTAAGTGTTTATTACACTGCAGGTTCTTTTCTGTCGCTGATGCCTCATTAAATAAAGGCTGAAACAGGATCGAATTGCTGTGTGTATGTTAGGGATGTAGTTCTATCCACAAACCATATTGCAGGGGAAAATGGGTCGTTATAATAGTTGCCTGTGGACAGGGACCCTGAATATCATTTCTGTCCAATTCAATACTAAACAGTGTGATTGTTGACTTTGTGATAGGAGGGAAACTGAGACCAAACAAGCACTTTGGGATGGAATAGCACTTAAACCATTGGTTTCCTCCACTCTTTCACACAGTGCAGAAAATTGAGGTCATGCTGTCATTTGTATTCATGGTAATATGGCGCTGCAAATAACAGTCGGGTTTGTTTAAAGTTCCATGCTCCAGATATATGTTTATGCTTCTCAACCTGGCACCTAATTCATTTTGCACCAACGACCACTCTGCTTGTAAATCTCGGCTAAAACCACAACCTATTGATTTATACCAGATAAGAGGAACAAAGCTAACGTACTGTTTTGGTGTTATTTCTCCCTGAATATGCCTCGGGCGACTTTAGTTCAAACAGAAACACTGCTAGTCACACCAAGTATGTAAAATATTGGTCACGCTTGTACCTGTTGTCTAAGTTATTACTTGTTATATTTACTCCATGTGACACTGCGATCAAGGGAGACTCAAACACAAGGACTTCACACGAGTGCTTTTATCAAAGAATGTAACTCTTGTGACAAGAAGTGAGAGCAACAAAGATTTAGAGGAGACACATATCTTCAAATGCCCAAACCCAAGTCACAAAAATACACATTTGCCTTAAAAGCTTGTACTTCCTGCTGTGTATTTGTATTCCATCTTTACCACACTGGTGACAAGCTAAATACAACTAGATTTGCTGTAGTACAAGACAAAATGTGGAATTAAAGTCCACCCCAATAAAAAGAGGAGACAACCTAACTGGAGGGGACAGATTCAGTGCATTATTTATCATGTTACAATGAGCTTATCCCATAATTACTGCATGGTAATTCCCTTATGGATGTCAACTGTGTTTTTTTCCCCTCTCTCCCCATCCAAATTAAAATCTACACAGGCTTCTTTATCATTCTAACTACTCTATATTACCTCTAGTACTAATAATGAGGCTTTTAAAAGACACTTACCTCAAAACGCTAATTGTTTTTGTTTGATTTTGGTGACACTTTATCAAGACTGGCTGTTAATTAATAGCAATTATACATTAACTATTAAAGGAGGCACCTTATTAATTAATGGCCTCAGATGCAATTAAATTACAGATGCACACACCAATTTAGCAACCAACTTTCCTTAATCCTGCGTAATTTCAAAGGGATTTCAGAAGGGGGAAAGTGATTCTATTATTATGGCTGCAGTAGGTGTTAATTAAGAAATAACTAGCGGGTGCATCTAATATGGATGCTGTGTGTGTGTGTGTGTGTGTGTGTGTGTCAGGGCAGGCGTGGATTTAGGTTGGGTTTGTGGGGTGCTGGATATTTACGCAACAGAAACACAACATGGGAATTCACCCCACACACCGAGGCCACATTTCTGCTCCAATAGCGAGCCATTTCACAGATAGAGCTGTGTTCACTTATGCTGCTGCTTGAGTTGTATGTTTCTATCTGCACTGTCCCCCCTCTTGCTTTATTCTGTATGCTCCCCTTAAATCTGTGTCTTTGAGGTAGAGTTTCCATTTTGCTTCAGGCAATAAGAAACAGAGTCCTCATGCTGTTACTGAATCTCCTTGTTCATGGTTGAGTGCTTTTTTGTGTGTGTTTCTTACCTTTGCAATGAGGTGATAGATTTTTCTTTCAAACAGTCAGGCATACAAATTATAAGACAGCTCTTTTTTTTTTAAACAAAGAACACTTTGTTGACCACACCATAGATAAGTGTACTTCTCTTTTCTTTTCTTTTTTTAACAATTTGGTTCACTATCCCTCCTTTCTAAAGATGGCTACAGTGATACTTTCTTTATAAAAGTGATTATTACCAAAACCATGTCATTGACCCTGCTGTAGAAATGTCTTTAAGCCTGTGTAAATACACAACCTCCACCAATGGTCGGACTGAAGTTAAACAAACAAAGAGCAGCTCATGGGACATGGATGCACCATCTCCTTCTTTAAGGTTTAGAAGAGCAATGCAGCTCATAAGGGAATATCCAAGTCAACACGCACTCTGTCCGATTATGTTAATAGTAAATCCAATTATGCACTTATAGCATAATGCTTGAGAAGGAAACCAAGCTTTTTGCCCATGGGGTCCTCGAGAAGTGGGACCATTGTATGTTTCATTTACAAAATGGTGGAATCGATAGTTTTTCATGCTAAGGAGACATTGAGTACGTGCAGTAATTACCTCAGTGTCTGTGTTTGTTGCATCAGTGTCAATTAAAATATTAGGAATGGTCAGAGAGGGTGAGAATTCATTTCGTAAAATCTGCATCACTATAACAGAGAGCAGTTTAGAGCTGAAACAATTAGTTGAATAAGCAATTAGTGAATCGATTAAAAATTAATGTGCAACGATTTTGATAGTCTATTAGACAATTAGTTCACTGTTTTCATTTCCTAAATGTGAGTGTTTACTTGTTTTCTTGGTCCTCTGTGATACTAAACTGTTTGAGTTTCATCATCTTTGGACATTGGACATTTGAAGATGTCACCTCAAACTCTGGAAAATTATGATGGATACTTTAAGTTTTTTTGTTTTTTTTTGACACTTACAGACCAGAAAATTAATCATAAATTTAATAGGCATATTAATTGATACAGAGAATAATAATTAGTTGCAGCCCTAGAACAGTGTGTTGTGTTTTTAACCCAAAGCAGGTTTTGTCTTTATTTCTATAGACTCTGATTAAACCACAGCATATCTTGAGTAATAATTTATTATTTTATTTCCTGCTTTGCTTATGTTTCTATATTCCTGCAATAGACATTTTCACGTGCAGCTGGAGCAGTCCTGATCCATGTGATTCAGACATTCGCTGTTTATGCTGTACATGAAACGCCCTCTAAAACACCCAACTGTCTGTGTCCACGCTAATTAATGTTTACTAAACTTGAAAGCCTGTATAGGCTACACCGCGAACCACAATTACAAATGTGCCTTCAACAACAATTTGTTTCTTGGGTGACAGAGAACATTAAAAGTCTGACTTAAATGAGCGTACAAAGCTAACAAACACATGTATTTAAACTATTTCAAGCCCATTTTGATCCCCCAAGACATCCTATCAGTAACAAGTCCCTGATCGGAGAAGAAACTGCACAACACAGTCAAACCAGCAATTAGTGCAAATTAACAGACATTTTCAAAAATGTCTTTGCTTAGAAAATGGCTGCTTTGTAGTTCAAAAAATTCCCACTTTGGCCTTAGAGTTGGAGTGTTTCCAGCAAATGCTTAAATCCTAAAATAAGTACTGCAATCTTCTGGCACAGACACACTGTAATGCTTTAAAAACAATTTAGCAACTGTCATCGCTGTAATTACAGTAACTAATTACCATCCTCACCAAACAAATAGCTTAACATAATACGCAGGCCCAATCAATTTTGAAGAAATGCAAATTCTGAAAAGCAAAAAAAGGACATTTTGGCAAACCTGAAAGAATTACAGGGAAATAACACTTTGTTTTATCCACATAATTCCCAGGGAATATCATATCATAAATATTTGCATTCAGTTCTTATCAGGACATTTGCATTTGCCTCTTATCAGTCAGCAAGCCAGGCACTGGCAGATAGGGAGAGCTGCCTCCACGCCATACACACATTTCTAATGAGTCACGTCGCAGGCTGATATCATATTTTGGCTAGAACTTTATCACCAAAACGAGGAGGTCATTTTCTCCTGGAGTTGGCTCATCTTGGAACTGTCTTTGAGTTTTTTTTCTCTGATGTGATTCAACTGAGATTCATTTTTTAAAGCCCACAAAAAGGATTATTTCCTCTCCTCCCCCAACCGCAACAGCCCCATATCAGTGGCACGTATGCTTGCAATGATTATCATTCTGTCATAAAATATTTCAGTTTTATCAGAGTATTATTTTATTTGCCACAGCATCCCTCGGAACAGAGACTCTGGGGAAGGAAAGAAAAAAAAAGACAACAACAACAACAACAAAAAAAAAACGAGCTCATCTGCATGAACAGCAGTGGATGACAGGCAGGAGACTCTGCTCCACCATCTCATTTTGGTAGACATGTGCAACAGTTTCCAGGGGGAAAAAATTAAAGTAATTGTTTGATAACATTTTCAAAAAGGTATTCCACAATAACAATTTCATGGTGCATTGCAGAGTATAATTATAAATCAGCCTTTTTTTCTTGGACAGCCAAGGAACACTGGGGGTCAAGTAAAGTATCCTAGTCAAATTCTCCTCTCATTAGTGCAATCGCTTCTCTCTGCTAATTATTTCCTCCCTCTCTTTTCCCCCTCTCTCTCTCTCTCACTCTCTCTCTCCCCCTCTCTCTGGATTATCCTGAGCAACATGCAGCATTAGCCCGAATGATGATTTAATTTTTTTTTTTTTACTGAAATGTGTTGTTCTTGCAAATATGTTTTGCATTAATTACAGCTTGATGTGACAAAATGTTAAACATTCGTTTGATGTAATGTAATCATGCATATGGCAAACCGCATTTATATGCATGCTCTGCTTTTTTTATACAATTGGGCAGTTGATATTTTTTTTTCAGTTTTAGTTTTGTATGCAATTAAAAAGCAAAATGCATTTTCCTGCCCACAGTAAGGGGGAAGAGAAGGGTATGTGGAATAATTGAGAAAATTCAAACACAGAGTAATCATTAAAATGTGCTGTAAGGAATGGATGTGACACATAAATGATTTGCTCTCCCAGTAATTCACATGTAAATCCAAAACAGAAAATGCCAGTGAAATGACAGGGACTCGTGATTAACGGCGGACAACAGCAGCGGCCACTCTGAAACAAACCAGGAAAACGACAGTAAGGAGTGTGACAAAACTAAAACAGAGTTATTCCTCTTCCTCTCATCTCTCTTTGGCTGTCTCTTTTTCTGGAGAGGGGACGAGCTGTAAGGAAATGTGAGAGGGAATGTATTCATCTGCAGCCCTGCCTTCTGGAGGTGGGTCTCTGAGCCCTTTTCCTCAGTCCTCATTATGGCTCTGTGCCTGCTGCAGCTTGGAGGAGGGCAGCTGGATCACCTTAAGGATTCTCCTTAAATCTTATCTCAGGCTTTGTTTAAACAGAGGAGGGGAGACATTCCACTAGGCCCAGCTCTGAAGATCTATCAAGCAGCATTCATATAATCAGCAGTCTCTCTTTTCCAAGCAGCAGAAAAATGAGGAAATTTGGATCCCTAATACCATTTTGTGCACAGTATTTCTACAGTATGTAGCACGACTGTACTGAAGGCATTAGAAATGTGCACCAGTGCACCATTTCCAACAAACCTGTGACTATAAGTTTGGAATGACATATTTTGTGTTACTTCTTGATTTTTTCTCCGTTAACAACAGCACATGTTGCGTCAAACTGTGCTGCTATTGACACATCATTAACATATTTGATAAACAGTTACATAATATGTGGTGTTAAAAAACTAAGTTTGCAGGTATGCAGTCACTTCAATAGTTTCTTTGTGACTAGCACACATTACTGCAGACAGTGTCTCTCCTGGAGTTCATGTTTTAAAGGAGCCAGCGTCTGGCATGCAGCCTGAAGTCTGCATGGATGGTGGTGGCCTCCAATCCCTCCACCAAGCCTGACAGACTGAGTCCAGGGCTGTTAACTAGCTGTAAACACCATGATCTACTGGCTCTGCTCTGGGCCACGCTGCACAGGAACATTAACTGTTTGTCCAGACAGTGAACTCTAAAATGTCTTTCTCTTTGTCCCTGTTCAGCTTATTGCAACCATCAACCTTCTGCAAGTTTATCCCACACTTTTTCTTTCAAACACTTCAATGTTCCCTTTCATCGAAACACAGGGGCCCCTTTCTTTACTTTAAGGTAGGCATAATAAAAATGTTTTAAGACTCAAGTGCTTTGAATGGTAAAGATACATTAAAAATCAATGTGACAACTAACTTTAATTCTTTTTCCTATAGCAGTGATGCAGGAACCCGTAGGATCTATGCCCCAATTGAAATATCAGAAATATCACTTTTTCTACCATTATTACCTTTATCCTGTAACGTTCATATAATCAGCAGTCGATGGAAACCGTTTGACATTTGGTTTGTGGGTTAAAGAATTAATTAACTTTCTAATGCTTGAGAAAATTGAATGTATCCTAGTTTAGTGTTGTGTTTTGTGTGTTCTTGTACATATAATTGCTTTTGCATTAGCACGATTTATATCTTATTAAAAAGAACATGTTTGAGTCCAGGTTAAAATAGGGGCTTAAAATGTTCAAACACATTAAGTTGTATAGACATTATACAGTAATGTCTATTTATTATAACAAAATGAAAACAATTAAAAAACCTTGAAAGCAAACTGCATTTTATGGTTCATAAACAGTGTAGTTTGCATGTGTAATGGCTCTAATTTGGAGTATAACATGCGTTCTTATTTTTCACAGACATCCTGTGTTGAATCATTTGAGCTCTGTATTATATTAAACCTAAAGTGCTCCATGTAGCACCTAATAAAGTTTTATGGTACAGGCATAATGAACCATTTCCCTTTTTGATATGAGTTTCCTTTTCAGTCTCAGTGTGTGTGTGTTAAATCGTGTTAGAGACAGTCGAGCATATTTGTATGCGATAAATTGTTCATATTATCACATGCTTCTTTCCTTGTGTGCCAGAATACAGGTATGTACCTTAATGATTTGTGACTGATAGTGCACAAGAAGGAGCAGCGTGGTGATAGTAAGATGTAGACAAGTCTGTACATTTGGACTGAAACAAGCTTTGCTGTGTTATATCATAGTTTAAAAAAGAAGTCTGTAATGGAGCAGTCGGAGACGTAACGTATGGAAAAGATTCCCCTGTCCTGCTGTTGTGATCTAAACCTTCATATAACATTCATTCAATGTTTTCCTTGGCTCCTGGACTCTTTTGCGTACCCTGTCTTGCTTCACAAGAAAACGTGGAATGGAATACAAGTCAAAAGACAATCCTAGCAGACTGGCAGAGCTTTAAAGCTGATATCACAGCTTCAGTGATTTTCAATTCAGAACCATAAAACACAGTAAATACTGATTGATGCTACCCTGCAGGATCAAGTTCAAGGTCAACTCAAAACAGGGGAAGATTTCCACTGAAGACAATAGTAAAGAAACATTTGAGAACAGCTCTGAAAACATTTTTTAATTACCACGTGAAAGTGATTAAGGCCTTTATTTCATAAAACAGTGCAGGTATCAGCGATGGATGACTGCAGATGTAGTCTTATCTTCCATTCTGGCACTATATTTGCATGGGTTGTTTTCAACATTTGTGCAGCCTGTGGTGTCATTATCTTTCAAAAGGCTTGCTGAGCAGCATTGCTGGAGCCTGGTCCTGCAGCCATGGTTGGGCCTTGTCTGGTACATGTGGGGTCGGTGCATTAGAGGCCAAGTTACGAGCCGCTCTCAGAGGGGGGCCACTGTCCATTGCCGACTTTTACAACTGGTGAGCTGCCATCAAACCAAAGCGCTGCTAATCACAAACTCATGAACAGCTAAAGGCCTCGCAAATGAGTGCAGAGATGGTGTTATGGTGTTTGTAGAGCGCGGCAGTCGGGTTCCCATCCAAATCAAGAGGAGTTTCGGCCCAGTCTTTGTCTGAGGATCTCAGTTTGGCCAGCGGTCCAGCCCCAGCAGGGACCGGGATCTAGAGGATTTTAGCAGAGCTTCGACAGCTTTTACAAATAATCTTGTTGGGGAGACGGTGCTATACAGTACAGCGGTGGATCACAGTGAATAGAGAGGAAGTTTAGACGGAGTCTCGGCTGCTGGATTCAGAATTTATGTAGCTGTTATCAGCATTAGTTACTGCTTGTTTGACACCTTGTTGATATGAAGACTTCAGTCTGTAGTCTAAGAACTGTGAAAAGAAAAGTACAGAAGTATTATCAGCACAATTTACATTAGGAATCATAAAAGCAATCATTCTAAATATGAAAACCTCATATAAATGTAACGCTTAACTTTAGGTTCAGGTAGAACACTGTAACAACTCACCAAAATATATTTATAGGATGGTAGTGGTTTACTATCCATTTGCATCCATTTGGATCCACTATATGGATTCCTGGATCTTTCCTTATGACCTTATGTAGAGCATGTATGAAATATAAGAAACTTACACCAAACTTAAAATTAACTAAACGTATATGTAAAAATTATCAAATATTGTTTTTAAACATAAATCAACCACTTAAAATGTCTCTGTATTGTTCAAATTTATTTTAATCTGGACTGTAGCTGGCCACAGTGGAGCTAATTTAAGCTAATTAACTAAATAACTAATTTTCTTTTGCTTTTGGTGATGTTTGGTCAATCTAATCTTTAACAATACATATATAATATGCAAAACATTTTGGATTTAAATGATTAAATGATGACTATTTTTCAGTGTTGTAAGAATAGCTAAAGGTTTCCCATCTTGCTTTGCCGTTCATTAGCCCAGCTTTACTTTGTGTTAATGATGACTAAATCAGTCGTGACCACAGACAAACGTTGATAAAACGCTTGTTTCTCAGCCTACATTGTTTCATGTTTCAGATTGCTCATCTTTTCAGCAAGACTCACAAGCTGTCCTAAGTGCTATGCTTTGGTAATGCAAGGCCACCCTCCACTATGACAGAGCCATCAATGCTTTCCGTAACCCTTCTACTCAGACGTTGCCCACACACACACGCACACACACACACACACACACACACACACACACACACACACAGTGAAAATTGACTGTTTGGAGCAGGGGAAATAGCATATGATGGAAGACGGGGCCGGTGCTGGGTGGAGTCAGGCTGATTAAGTGATTGTGACCATTCTGTTACTGAAATGCTTTCTTCAATCCTACAGATAACATCATCCTTGGGCTTTATCTTTGTTCTTGAACTTATTTTAAACATTCCCCTCTGCTCTCTCTTCATTACATACTGTCCTCTCCTTTTGGCATCCAGTTTCATTACTGGCGACTTATCTCATACATCCTTCCTTTCTGTCACTCTGTTTATTGTGTGGCAGGGATTTTAAGATTAGCTGTTCCCACATACCCCTTAACACTACTGTATAATGAAGACTTGATGCACCAAACCAGTGTGGGCCTGTGTGCTGCAGTAGGAAGGAACTAAATATTTATTTATAGTTGAAGTAAATTAATTAGACTATCTGAAGAAAGATAGCAGAAAAAGGCTGTGCGTTTAATTTGAAATGGCATATCAGCAATGCATTTTTTTTCATTCTATAATCCCACAGCAAATACGCTGTCTGCTCATATCATATTACTATTTGGAGCAGATTATTTGCATATAGGTTGCAAAGTATGAAAGGGCGTGTGATGTTATTTTGATTGATGAAGAAAAGTGCATTGAATCAACTGATATGGAGCCGTCCTATTAGAACAAGGCTAGGCTGTCGGGCTGGGATTTAAGGCACATGGCTGAATGCAGCTTCCTATTTACTGCAAAGAAATCAAGGCCTCATCATGCTCGTATCTGCTGTACACATAAGTCATACAGTAGTGTTGACAGATGAGGACTGATCCTGAATGGCCCCTTTATAACACCATGAATGCTCTATTAAAAGGACATTTAAACGTATCACTGCATGCATCCATGAGTATCGAGGCAAGAAGAAAAACAAGTGCGATGTGTTGCTCTCGGATTCTACTTTCACTTTGATTCGATGTGACTGAAGCAGTTGTTGGGGCTGTTGCATGATCACTGCTTGTTGGCTACATTCTCACTGTTAACAGCACCCCTGCCCCCAATATTGTCATATTTTATTGAATGATTATAATGATATAATGTACACCCACTGTAGCTACACTTTCACTGAGGGAAATGGGAATGAAACAATGCTGGTGCGCACAGAAAGCCGGTCTAATATAAGAGTATATACCTCACAAAAAGCACAAATCAAACAATGTGTTACTAAACATATACATATATTACTATACATAATACAATAAAAATTGTATATAAACTGCATATGCAAAATAAACATGTAAATAAATACAACTCACAAACGAAAGAATTAAAGTGACACAAACACAATGTTTAATAGGTGGGTCATAAGATGAGATGATAAGAAGAAGTAGTGATAAATGGTGAAGACCTGGTGAGAGGTGAACTGTTCCACAGAGCAACAACTGAACGTTCGTGACATCCTGTCCCCTGAAAATTATGTTTATACACAACTAATTTGCAACAGCAAATACATTTTGATGAAAATGTAATGCCACCCGAATTATGTTATTTGTTAACATAATGAGGGAATGTTTTTAATTAACATATTGCAATTTGCAAAAACGTTGATACTGTACTGAACATATCTGTGAAATGTTCATTGACATGTTTCATTTGTTTTCAGTGACAAAAGTATTGTTAACGCTTTTAATGGTTATGTTTAGTCTTTCTCTAGCCTTAGAGAAAAATTGTGGTTTGGTTTAATACAAAAAAAAAATGTTGGCACTTGAGACAACACTTAACCAAAACCAATAATCAACCTCTAACCTTAACCTGATTTTGTTGTCTAAACAGAACCACAGGTGAGAATCTGGATACAAACTCCTGACAAAAATTTTAATACACGCCCAACCACATCTCTATGACAGTGTGCAGTAGATAAATGTACATCTTGTCTCTGAACATAATCCAAGCAGCAATTATGTTTCTCATTACAATATAATTGGGGAAAACAATTAAGTAGTATGTAAATACAATTTCTAGAAGACAGGGAAGGTTCTGCCTAGTCCACTTTAACTAAAGTAGAATGGTGCAGAGCAACTGAATCAGAGGATGAGTGGTCTGAGTGACTATAGGGAGGGAGGAAATTGCAGTAAGAATCTATGTAAAAGGTCTATGCCGAAAGAATGTCTTGTATTTATGGCACAAAAGTTAATTTTTTCACCTCAGCTGTGTTGTATTGTATCATAACATTGAAAATATGAGATGGTTGAAGTACACGTTCCATGCTACCCTGACATCAGCCCATGTTAGAAGTCAAAATGCAGTTTAATTCCCTCCTTCAATAAATATGAGAATAAAAGGAAAGTTCTGCGGTTGAAGGGATGAAATAATTCTTGAAAATAAATTTGAAAGCTATTTGGAGAAATTCAAAACAACGTTTAAATGATGACTGACCTTTTTCCGAGTCCTGCCATGACACATGAAGCAACAATTTGCTTCTATTGTAACACGTGGAGGCCAAGCTCTGTTAAAATCACCACACACTGCATTGCGCTGTTTTATTGTCTGTCATTGATATAGAGAGAAAACATGAGGTCGTCTTAACCTCATGATCAGATGATACCATTAAGATACCTATGCTGTAAGTGTTGGGTGTAAAAAAAAAACCTTCTAGCTTCCACCCAAAGTGATCGGTGTCTTTTTCATCTACATCATATCAACCCTCCTCTGCACCACAAAGATGTAATTGCATCACTCAACAAGCAGGTTAAGAGACGAGGTTGGAGAAATTAACATTTTTTTTTTCACATTGCAGATTTCCCCAGTTGTTTTAATAACCCATCTCAAACCTGTGATCTAATCTACAGGAACAGTGGAAGTAATTAAAGTTGAAATTAATTACCGTCTGTGCCTGATATTCTAATAACGGCTTTGAGTTTTGTAGCAGGAAGTTGATATTTTGTCATCCGTGTTTTATCTCACACGGCCGAGCGTGATTGTCTGCTCTTACAGATTATTAATGTAGCCAGGAAGGGAGCAGGAAATGGCAGATAAAGGCGGAGAGACTTTCCTTTCTTGCGCTCCTCCTGACCACAGTGGCCCCTCTTGACAGCTCCAAGCCCCTCCTCCCCACCTCCTCCACCAGCCCTCTTCTTTTAACAGTCCCTTTATCATGACAGTATTTAGAGGAGATACCGTAAGACTGAGCAGGCCTTATGACTGCTTTTGATAGAAATTATACAATTGTTCATTAGTGGCTAAGATAATGCCCCTCCACCACCACCCCCCGACACACACACAGCCACCCTCAGCTCTGCTTTCCCTTTGGGATCTCATTTAAGACCCGCAGCGTTCAGCAGTGCATACTGCAGGGGCTATAGATGTGACACCACACAGGACCCGCCGCAGACAGTGCAGCTGAAAATGTCAAGTTAAGTGAAGGGAAATGTTCGGCCTGCACACTCTAGTAAGCAGGGTACGTACCTCCCTGTGGGGTGGGTGGAGGGGATGTGTGAGTGTGGTGCTCCAGCCGTCTGGGTCTGTCACTCTTACAGTGGCTATCACGTTTTTAATGGAAAATGGTCAACTAAAATCAAATATTAAGCTTTGATAACCATGGTGGAGGAGCAGTGCCTTTTGAAGTGGAAAGAAGCTTTCAGCTTTCTTTATACTGTATCGCTTTACACCAACTCAGGAGCTTCAAGTTGCTTCCAGACTCCTGTTTGCTCCACTTGCCTTAAAGATAAACTCAACCCATGGATACTCTTGCACTGTTAGATCTCATCAGCCTGTGCTGTTCAGTGCATTCCACTTGTGAAGTAAGCTGTAATATTTGTTAATTGATCTATTTTTTGTTGGACCCACTTTTTTTCAAAGGAAGTGAGTGCAGGAGTGATCACCCTAACTCCCTAAATGCTTTGAGAGCCTCAGCAAACAGACCTTAAAGCAAAAGTATGTAACTTTTGAAAGAAGATATAACATTGTTACTCTTACAAATGGAAAGTTGAATTCATAAGCAGTAAAACACACTTTTTCTTAACTTATAAAAGCTGGGGTTTTGCTGCCACAGTCTTCCTGGTATGGCCAGTAGCTTATGGTGGCTAATGCAAGCTGGCTAACTTCAGGTAGATATTGCTTTGTGACAAAAAAGTTACAGAAATGTAAATCTTAGAAATTACATTTAAATTAAAGAGCAGTGCTACACAGAAACATATATTAAATATAAAGGCAGAACTAAAACCACATAGATAGATATAAAGGTAGTAGTTCTGATTTGTTTTTAGGTGTTTGAAGGTAATATGTTCACTTTTAAATTAGGCCATTTATGCATTAGTGTATTTATAGAAGATACATGACAGCTCAGGCAGAGAACACACTTAAAAAAATAAAACATTTCTGTTATGCAAATGACGTAGCTAATTGCTCTTCTTTCGCTTTTAAATTATGATTTATCATGTGATCATACTGGTAGTTGTTGCTGTCTCATGTCTTTTAAGCACATCCATTAATTAATAACCAATAATCACCATTATTATTGAACAAATGAAATGAATTGATTGAACAAAAAACAATCAATGAGATGTGTCTGAGCTGCATTCTGGGCTATTGAGGCTACATGGAGTGATGGCTATCTTTGCTTCTTTTATGATGAATTTCTCCACTTGCTAAACACAAAACAGCTCTTGTTGCTGACATTACATGACATTATCTGATTGATCAGTTAAGTGGTAAGGCTAAAAAAGAAATGGCTTTAAATAACAAAAAAGTGTCCCCAAAAAATATACCAGGCATCAACTACTGTAAAGTAGAACAAACCATAAAACTAACTGGTCAGTCAGTCACATTGTAAAGAAAAAAAAAAGACACAGCAGAACTTGTCTTCTTTGCCAAGACTGAAGTTGGGTGACAAACAGCCACTTTCCCCCTGTCTCCTGGATCAGCTATAAGACGATTTCAATGACATGCAGAAGATCAACTGTTGGGAGAGTGAGGACTGCAAGACAGGGGCTTAGAATCGCGGCCGGATCAGAATGAGATGAACATACAATCAGAGGCAAAGCCACACGGGCTTATCTGCCCTTTCACGATGGCTGTCATCATTTGAGAGTTCCCTCGGCTGCTCCTCCGCCAAGATGAGAAGGCTTTCTGGCAGAACCGGAAAGTTTCTCTTTTCTGCTTCAGGAAAAGTTTTGGAGGAAACTTGCAGCGCCCCACAAAGGAACACATGAAAGTCGTCGAGAAGGGGGTAAAGCAAAAATGAGAAGTCAGGAGGTGTCAACCTGGGTGAGAATAACAGAATCAAATACAAGGAGGGTACGATATCAAGCTGCAGGGCATACAGAATAAGATTAAATAATGCATGGATCTGTGGAGGCATGGCTTTAGAACACATGCAGGGTTTAAAATAAAGTTTTTTTTTTCAATTACAAGCTGCTCTTCTCTCTCCCTCTCTCTCAATTAGATCTATTTTTCTGATATTCTTGAACATTAAAAAACACTTTTCCTTCCAAGCCTTCCCGCTGTGATATTTCAGCTTAGCTTAATGCAAACCTACAATATCCATCCAAAAACAGACCTTCATCCCTTGAGTGTCTATTCTGATGTGAGCTACTGATGGACTGCCGGCACACTCGGCATATGTCACATATACTTCATACAAAACCCCATTTGGCATTAGTGTTGTCGGGGCTGCGGGGGAGATCTGTAACATGAAATGGATCCATTTCAGTGCACATCACTGAACATATCCCATACAAGGCTGCGGCCAGTGTTTATAGCTTACCCCCTGTGAGGTATTGGCATCCAGTAGCGGCTCTATATCGGAGACAGTACGGTAGTTGTGTAGTCTTTTCCCATGTGAGCCCTGCTATGCGAGGTGATTAGAGCATCTCTGTCAGTGGCTGAGGGGACAGATGGAGCAACAGAGGACTTTCTGGAGAGGCTATGGTAATTAGGAGTGAAAGGAGAGAAAATGGCGGTTCGAGAGCAACTGGGTTCAGGGAGAAGCTTTAAACAACACTATTCAAGTGGCGCAAGGATTTGTATGCCCTTTGGCCAGTCAACATGGCATTGTTATGTTCATGTTAACATGTTTTCACATGCTGTGAGGTGCTCCCCACAGTGTCAGTGTTGTAATACAAAACTATTATTGCATATAGAAATTGTTTTCTGTTTAATGAGCAAATTATTGTGCATTTGAACACTTAGTAAGGGGCCAGTTTGCCCAAACTACAAAATGAATTATAATAAAAAATAAAACATAAAAACTTACAACATATAGCAGTTAGAGGCACTATTTGTTCAGTAGAGCTGTTCACAGCGATATGTGTGGATTGTTATACTAATGCTGAGCTGGAGGCACACATGAATGTCTCTCTGAACCTGGGAAAAACCAAGGGCTTAATGTTTTTAATGGTGCTTTATAAAAACCAATGTCGCATTTTCCTAAATGCTCTTTGGTCAGTCAACATGCCACTGTTATGATCATGTTTTCATGTTAAAAGTCTTTCACTGCAGAGGTTCTCCAACTACGTTACAAATAAAATAAACACAGATTCAAAATTAAAAATAAAAATTAAAGAATCAGTTCACCAAAATTAAAGAGTTGACATCCTGCCTCTACACAATACAATGGTGGCTGTTTTTTCATGTTGAATCTTAAAAGTTGAGAATAACTAAATAAACAAAATGAAAGCAGTAATTTATAACAACACAGTTTTGCTACTTTATGTTGAAGTGCATCACTGCCACACAATTATTTCCATGCCCTTTGGCCAGTCATTTGTTCAGTTAACATGTTTTTCACCTGCAGTATCAGTGTTATGATACAAAACACCGAGCTGGAAATGATCATATATTCAAAATCATACCATCATATAGCAACACAGATATTTTTGGATTCATTTGCCTAGGTTTTGAGATAGTTGTCTAAAATTCTGCCTCCATCCAGAAACTGTCATTTGAAACTAAAAAAACACATTCTAAAAAAAAGTCAAAAGCAACATCTCTATTCAGTGACAATGTTACTAATGCACCAAACTAATAATTATAGCCTGGATATTGTTTCTGAAAATAAATTTAATTCACCTCAAAGCAAAACACACACACACACAAAGAAAAAGATTGGCATGACTTGATCCAAGATGTAAGTGAGAAAATATATTTTGATAATGTGTCTGAACTCTTGATTAAAGTTATATAAAATGCAGCATTAGCTCGTCATTGTTGAAAATTTAAACCAATCATCCCTCCACCTGCGACACACACTGAGGAGATGGTCATTCCTCCATGTGATTAATTGCTTTGTCAACTATCAATCTCCAGCACCATAAAATAGCCACAGGACCTGCAGCCAGCAGGTTGCCTGGTGAAATGATGGCACAGAAATCCCCATGGGGCACATATTAATGAGGCTACAGCGAGAGTTAACAATTCACCATTAAAATGTAATGCATTCTTAAATTAATTAAGCTCTCATTTACAAACATCCACCACTTCTCTCTCACTCCAAATTTGACCTAACAATAGAGTACTTAATGTTTTATGGTGGAGGCATAACATATTTAAATGTCATTAATACATGAACAGCCAGATAAACATACTCAAAAATTCTATTAGCAGTCATAGGAGGTGTCTCCGCAAAGAGTGTCCTCCTGTTTTCAAGCAAATAATTCAAAATGAATTCACATTACAGCTGACATGTCAACGCTCAAATTTAACTTAAATAAGAAATACTCAGAGGTGAGTATTTTTAGCCGGAGAGTAGGTAGACTATCACTCTTGTAGCAGATACACATGTAACATCAAATTATTATCTTCCAACTCTTCCAGATATCAACTAACTGAAGATCTAATTTCATGTCACACATGCTCAATAAAAAAAAAATCAAATTGGCTCCAAAATTGGTTGGTCACTCCAACATTGAAAAATAGGTCAAAGTTTCTGCAATCCAAAGTGTCCGCTAGGCTCTATGATTGCAGACTGATATGTGGGGGAGTTTTTTTTTCTCTTTCTTTTTTTTTTTTTTTCCTGGCAAGGCAGGAGCTTGAGATCCCAAGCACAGTAGGAGCTTTCAGGAAATGTTCATCTCTGAGGTATGCTAAAGAGGAATGTGGAATCAGAAGTCAAGAAATTGGCCAAAATGATCTTAACATGGTGACGCTGAAGGATGAGATTTGTTTCTTCTTAAACCTATGTCTACTTTTTAGAGGGACATTCCTGGTTGTCTTTATTTGGCGTCACGTAGGAGTAAATCTCACATGAATGTCTGTTTTCGGAGAATGGATTTCACTGCTGCAAGTGCAAATCCTACATTCTAAAGGAAGTTATAGCGGAGCAGTGGAAATGAATTGTTTTATGTTTCAGATGTGCTCACAGCTTAATTCAGTCAATATGCAAATGTTTCCCGGATCAGACTGTTGGTGTGAATTGGTCTGGGTTCATCTGAGCCAAACTGCTCCGCCATAATCATTTTGATGTTAATGATGTCTGCAGAACTGCAGCATCACCCCTGTGATTTAATCAAACCTAATTTGGGTCAGTCCATTTTGGCTGCAGCTGAGCACCTCAACATCATCATTACGCTCCTTCAACCCAACCTCTGTGCTCACCTCGCCTTCCTCTGAGCCTGGACGCACCGGCCAGGCCGCAAACAGCTGTTCCTCATCTGTCTTGTCACAGCCTGTCCCGCTTTCAGACATGGGCTCGTACATTCTCGAGTTTTGGTTCTGAATTTCACCATGATCCGAATCAGAAATGAGACTTTGTGTTTAAGATTTCACTTCCAAGCTCTCTCTGCCTGTGGGACCTGCTCCTTGGGCTTTTCATCAGCTGCCATTTTCGACGGCATGCAGTAATTTCATGGCTCATTGCAAGCGCTGAAAACCTTTGAAACTGCAAATGTTAACTTTGCCTGGCCTGGAGCCATTTAGGAAGCGATTAATTTAGCAAACAGAAGTGAGCCACTTTCTCCTCCTAGCCTGCGCATAATTTTGGGGGGCTTCTATCTGTATTTGAGTAAGAGTGAGCAATGTAATGACGGTTCCTGTAATTGTGGCAGTGTGAAAATGGTTCCTACCTCAGCCTCACTATCTCCCTCATCTGTGCTGGCTGAGCCTCGACAGCCTCGTACAGTGAGAGCACACGCAGATTGAGAAGAGGTGGAATCACTTACAACATGCTTGACCTTATTTCTTGTTGTGAGTTATTAAAGCATGCTAAAAGAACATGTTTGTTTGCAATTTCAGCACCTTGCAGAGTGATGTCGTGCTCATATTTGCAAGCCACTGACTGAAGAAGCATTTTCTGATCATGACTATTTCATATCTTTGATAGCCGAAGCAACAATTCAATTTAGAAAAAGAAACGAAGACAGTATTGGAAGTGTGAAGCTTTTTGGCTGTGGTGCTCACAGGAAATAGTGCGGATCCCAGTGAGAGGCTCTCAGTGTTTGCCCAGTATTCCTGGAGGCTTGTTTTGTCACAGACTCTGTGCAGCTAGGCATGGGAGAGGCAGAAGGCAGCGGGTCGGCCAGCCTTCCCCCACAGCTGTCCTCCTCCATCCTGGCACTCAGCGCCACCAAGCCAATATGAAAACAAATTCTCGTCCCTCTTTGCAATTAATTTTCCTTTGCTGCGGAAAAAAAAAAAAATCAGTCTTGACAACATAACATATAGCAGGTTGTGTACAGAAAATCTGGCTGTACACAGGAGCAGGAGTAATTTTTCACTCTGCTGGGAGCAGTTGTCTAGCACATATTCCTCCTCATGTGCATATAGATCAGTGCAGTCCAATGAAGTGGTTGAAGTACAGAAGTGTACCCATTTTATTACCACAGGATGAAGCTGTGGGTGTCTAACTACAGTTAGAAGTATAACAGGATGTTTTTATATTCAAATCATTGATATTTTTTATATTCTTATACAATGTTTGAATTATAAACTTTGCAGAGACTGTTTTAAAGACGTTTTCTTATGTTCTTCTTTGATGCTAAAATAACAGTCAAATTAGTATTAATTAGTTAGTAGTAATTAGTATTAGTATCAAGCAAACCAGGCTCAGGGGAGTAGGAAATCTACATGATGGTTGAGGGAATAGTAAGGGGGGTCAAGGGGCAAAAACTGACAAAAGAGAGAATGGTGGGAGTAATAGGAACACACAATGACCATGATCCAAATTCCTATTTTGCTTACATTTACACCACACGTGTGTAAGCATGTGTATCCGCGCTGTGTTTAGGAAATGACTGCTTCCTTACCTGGATGCCCTGTAACCACATCTGCATCCTGTTTTACCACGGCCACACTGCAATCTCCCCCACACCATTAATTTTACTGAAAGCCATTCACAATAACCATGAGATACTGGGCAGCGGTGTTCAAACGTTTTCTTCCCCCTTCTTATCATAAAGGTCCCACATGTCTTGGCAATATCCCCTAAATAAAAAAAAAAAGATAAATTTGTCCTAATTACGTCCCTCGAACAATGTTGTTTGACGGCCAAAGACATCAAATTAAATACTATTTTGATTCTGCAAAAGTGGTGTCAAGGTCTTATATTTTCATTGCAGGTACATTGACTGATAAATATGAGGGAGAGAACAGTAATTATAGGGTGGAAATGACATCAGAAATTAAGCAAATTGTGAAAGGGTTTGCCTTTAAATGGGTTTGAGCCATGAATTAAAAAGACCATTAACTGGGAAGAGGCAGGTGTTATCCTCACTGCCCAAAACAAAACAAACAGAGAGGGGGAGGCGAGTGTGTGTACGTGGGCTGTGAGTGTGCTCGTGCAGGGAGGAAGAGATGCAGGTGTGTGTTGTTATCTATGAACAATCCCATGTCATTACCAAGTGAAGGTGTATTTAGCCGATTTTGCTCAGTTTCAGCACTGTGGTAATTTGTAATGTATTGTTCCATAAATAAACCACGCCGGGCCAAACTAATGTGTCCTTTACATTCGGTGCAGTCATTATAATACAAACTATTGTCATCCTCGTTGCTGCTAGCTTTCTTTTTTCTTTTGCATCTTTAATATTTAGTTTACACGAGAAGAATGCATTTAAACTCTGTGTGCAACGTCACTGATATAGCATACCAGCTTTTGCATTTTTCAGTATTTCAATATAACGTTCAGAATGTTCCTCCTCTCTCCTTCTCTGTACCATATCCTCTTCTCTGCACGCTAGCGTGAATTCAAAGGACTTTAAATTGTACTACAAGCAAATTGTTGCATAGTGACTCCACCAGATATCAAAAGGCAGAGGATCAGAGTCTCATTCCACCCCATTTTGTGTTGCCATAGTTTTTTTTTTCTTTTTTTTTTTATCAAACCTGTGTCTGGTCTTTTCATGAGCCCAGAGAAATTTAAAGGTGATGAGAGGTCCTCTGCCTGATAGGACACAGGGCCAGTGTGGTGATCAGACAAAATTACATCAAGTTTTTCCCCCTCGACTATGCTTGTCTTTTTTTTTTTTTTTTTTTTTTTTTTTTTTTTAATNNNNTTTTTTTTTTTTTTCTTTTTTTTTTTTTCATTTAATCAAAGCTCTTGCAGCCTGATGCTGCCCTCTCTCTGGGCCAGGTGTCAAATGGTTTCCATTGATGTCAGTGCGGTGGTAATCACAAAGTCTATCCACAGATGCCTGCTTGCACCAGTGTTTCACTGGGGCATCGCATTCTCCGCTCAACACCTTTGAGGCATGTAAGATTATTTCTGCAATCTGAAAGAGAGAATAACCTCTAGGAAGAAACTAAATCACAATATAAAGTAATTAAGCACATTATCATCGTGGAGGTTAATTAGTGAGACCCTATACGCCAGCACCACTGGTAGCATTGCAAACAGACAAACGCTTTCGTTTTAGTCTCTTTTTTGACCACAGTCTCACACATGCACACACATATACACGTGTGCACATGCACGCACACTGACTGCAGGCGGTTGATTGTCACTGTTTGGGGCTCTGAAATTGATTAAACAACTTGCAATCCAGTTTAATTAATGGAAACTATCTGTAGTTCAAAGCTATTTAGCTGAATGCTGTGCCTTAGCGCTGCCCTCCTGTTTCATTTTGCTTAGACAATCGTAGAAATTAATTGAATTCTAGCATTACTGTATTGAATAACCTTAAAACAATCTTTGATGTTATAGCTCATATTAAAAGCTATTCTATGTATAAACACACACAACCCCAGAGTTGATATACTGTTAGCCAGTGTTTATCCTTTAACATGAAATAACTGTGCCAAGCTGTAATATCACAATACAGGGAAGCCAACATGCCCAGCCTCTATATCTCTGAAGTGCAGCTGAGTCCGAAATGGCACATTGACAACAACATACATAGTTGCTGCATAGAAACAAAAGGCAAGGCATTCCTAATTATTGACAAGCAACATATATTTACTTTTCCTCATTTCAAAATGATAAGTCCTTCAAGCTCCACTCAGTGTCTGCAGTGTGAAGATGTCCCTATCAAAAACTACAGGCGTACCTGTTTGTTCAGGAAGGCTTGGCAAGAAAATACCCCCCCTTCTGTTCCAGCGCTGGGTGAAGCCATTAACCAACTTAACTTGACTTCACTGTTTTTTTCTGATTGCTCCTTTTGTACTTCATATCTCTTGTCATTGCTCTAGAATTGGGAAAACCACAGGTTTTAGGCTTGTAACTTTAAATGTCGATATTTTTATCC
The DNA here is from genome assembly GCF_000972845.2 of Larimichthys crocea. NCBI lineage: Eukaryota > Metazoa > Chordata > Actinopteri > Sciaenidae > Larimichthys > Larimichthys crocea. The sequence goes on from NC_040023.1 coordinate 26,634,285, forward strand.
TTGCCTCACTAGTTTGAACCTTTTAAAAGCAGTGATTCCCAACCAGCGGTACTTCTGCAGTTGCCAGGGTGTTCATCAGGGAAGCTCAACCAATTAACTCAGCTAAACTCAACTAAAAGAATAGAAATTGTGCTTTTATTGGAAATACGTGTTCACATAATTGTGTATATGAGGAGGAGCAGACAGATAGAATTACAAATTGGTGTTTTCAGAAAAATGGTTTAATAATTTGTACAACCTCAATCAGTTGTAACACAGCTAGCACCACATGTTGAAACTGTGCATATAAAACTTGTTAGGAATTGTGCAGAAAAGTTAAAATAGATATGTATGGCGTATGAGTAATATGTTGTGTGCAACATATGTGATTTGTGGTTATGATTTTGTACAGTATGATGTTTGTTTATTATAACTTGATGGAGGCAGCTATATGGAGCAGCATTTGTGTCCATAATAAATTTCCCTATGCTGACAGTAAAGAGCATCATATCATACTGTATTGTATGTTTTTGTACATAGTTAGCTAAATATAATGACTAAAATGTATAAAATGTTCAGTTTCTGACACTAATTATATCATAAAATTATTTATGTCAATAATAACTCTAAAGTTATTTCTGACATTATCTTGCATGAACCCAGTTTTAAATTTTAATTTAGAAAGAATATATTCTTTCAGTAATTTCCTTCTGTATCATCAAATAATATATATACATATTATGTAATGTATCAATTTGGTCAGGACAGACAGCATTAAATGCAGCACATAAATCAGCATACTAGAATACACAAAGTATAAAAGCTAAGCTAAAAACATACCTTATAGCACCAAGATCATCACAAATAATTATCTAGAAATACAAGGTGTGAGGCAGCTGAGAAACTCCATTCTGTTTTTAAATTAGATCTACATGCCCAACAAAAACATGTCAGACAGCTGCTGGCTTGCCTTAAAACTTAAAAGCAGGATCAGGCAGCCTTCCTCACCCCCTCCCTTTCCTCCCTCTCTTTTCTCTCCATCCTGCCCCCCCCCCCCTTTTTTTTNTGCCCCCCCCCCCCTCTTTTTTTTTAAATGGCATGAAGGTTGAGATGGCTGGCGTCCAAGATCATCGCGCCGGAGACCACACAGATGGGGAGAGATAAAAGTTCTCTGTGAGCTGCTCACAGTGCTGCCATTTTCCACACAAGTCGAGGGGACGTGGGGAGGGGGAGGAGTGGGGGGAGCCACCTGCGGCCGTGACATCACCGCCTTATCACATATCATGTATCACCTGCAGCTCCACGTCAAGCCCAAAGAGACAGATTTCATCTGTCATCTCTGAGAGGATCTCAATATAATTTACTCTGCTGATCTGACATCCAGAGGAGAGGAGTAGAGTTGCCAAACCTAATCTTACAGATGAGGACTCTCCTTTTTCTGCCCAGTCATGTCCTTGTGTGCCGTTGCAAAGGGGGAGAGGAGTTGGCATATCAGATTTAGCTGTTATTTGAAAGCAGCATCTTGTGTTAAGTGGCTCTTGTGGTTTCATCTCTCTGTAAACTCAGCACATGTACAAGTCGACTTACTGCTCCTTTTGTTCTGGAGAAACATCACAGGACTTCACATGCTGAAATATTCCACAAATTCCAAATATTTTGCAAGAAAATACAGATACATGCAAAATATGTATTAAACACATGGACGTGGAAATACAGACTTTGCCCAAATGTGCTCCACTTTCACGATGCCAGTGTGTGTGTGTGACTACAATGGAATAACTTTGTAGGCAAGTATGCAAAAAAGAGATTATCATACATAAAAGCCAGAAGCAAAAAACATAAGTGGTATCAAAAAGCATAACCTAATTAGAAAGACTAATCAACTTTAATGTCTTCATATTTAAGGGAGAGGGAAAGGATAATTAGTCTTGGGGTTCAGTCTCCTTTCCTCTGCAGTCATGCTACTAACAAGAGTTGATGCTGTCTAGAATGGCCACCCACATATAACAGCTAATTGCAGGTCTTTGCCCTCAAGCACCCTTCTAGTCATAGAGACAACAGGGAAATTGGCCATTTCAGCTGTGCTGGGTATCATTAATAATTAATGGCACTTTCAAGAGTCAGACTGTCCCTAAAAACCTAAGCAAGAGGTGCTTTGGGAACTACGCAATGTGTCATTTGCTCTGGTAGCAAATATAGCCTTTTTGCTTTGCAGAGTCTTTTTCCTCTCTCGTGAATGCTGTTTTTATTTTATGAGATGTTTTGTAGTAAGAGATAACTACTGCCCTGAGATTTATCACATTCTTCAAATTCCAATTAACGATCCAACAGTTACTTAAAAAACAATCTCAAATGAAATGCATATCATATTCTGGAGTACAATATCAGACATTACAAACACTCAAATAAAAGGCAGCACTAATTGTCAGCTCTGCTGTAATAACCAATAAATTCACAGATGAGAAACAAATGATGCGCCTGCCTCTAAAAATATGTCATTTTGTTTTGCCTTAGCTCCAAAACACACCTACCAACCTTACACCTCATTACGCTCACACGTTCACATCTGATGCTACTGGCTGACACACTCGACATTTGTAGGCATTTAGCTGTTTATTGCAATAAAAACCTTTAGTTTACCATGATTCATTGTGTCCATGACACTACTGTAAATTAAACAGGATGGAGAATCTCTTGTGAATATGGTTTTAAGCTTAAATGTTAACATGGATAAATAGAATAGAATAGAGTTTCACATGTTCTATATCTGTGATTGAATGTGCTTTTTACACAACACTATTTGTCCCAAATTCAAAGTCTCTTTGCAGTTATTACTGATTTATAACAAATTGTTCATGAAAAGTCTAATGTCTATGCATTCATTCATGCATAGCTCATATAACATGAAAACATTTTGTTATTTGGTGTAATACTGATGCATTTCGACATTTTCTTAACTTCAGTTTTGCAACAGGACCATTACTACTTAGTACTTTTACTACATATTGGTATTAAAAAAGGGAACTGAAAGAAAAGAAATACTTGATTTTGCACTCACAATTGTCATTTTAAAATGTTCAGCATGCCTGTTCAATGTCAACAAAATACAAGGGTTAAAATGAGTTTTTCATGCATCATCTTGCTGTTAGTGTACAATACTGCTGCACTTTGGCTGCATATTTATAAATCTTCTGACCATATGGCAGCTAATCACTATAAATTTCATATTAATAATTGTTTTATGAGGTTGCTCAAGTGAGTAATAAAATAATAAACCATTACTTTCTATGTTCAAAACGGTGAGGAAGAATGATTTCCTAATAAAACAGCAGCAAAAAAGCAGCAGAAAGGATGATCACATTCCCCCTCCTTAGGAAGTCATCCACAGCACTGTTCAAGGGTAACCAACCACTGTCTTATAACTTTATTATTCTTTCTTAATCGGTTTATAAATATTTATGAATCGCCAAAGCCACCCTGACTCGCAGCTGAGATTGAAGCCGGAGCGTAGTATGTACGTTCCAAAGCAGCCATGGGTTGGAAGGAGAGAGATAGCGTGGACAGGAGATTTGTGACAGAGCAGAGCATGAAACCCATCAGTTGATGAGTGGAAATCCCTACTTTCTAATTAATAGAGGTACACAGGCCAGGGGGATAAGGAGGATCAGGGAAATGAAATCAGCAAAAAGATACCATCACTCATTTCTGAGGTCCATTGTCACACTTCAGAATCTGCTGTAATGAATCACTCAAGCATTCTGCAGATACATTTGAATGGTGGAGAAAATTCATTGTCCGGTGGAGAGCATTCGATAAGGATCTTTTCTCTTGCCTCTCCCTCTTCTTCAGCCTCTTCTTTCCCTCTTTTGTCAAAGGGCCCTCTGATCAAAAAGCGAAATCAAGGCTCAAGCAACAGGTGCGCCGCCTGAAAGCCTGCCGCAATCTGCAAGTGAACTGAAAAGCTATCTCAGATATAAAAAAAAAAAAGACTGATTCGAGAAGTTTCAAGGGATTTGCTTCGTGGGGTCAGTTCAAAAAGTCAGGATGGGATAAGATGCTAGAGTCGGTCCATAACTTACTGAAAGCATGTGACAGAAGAATTACAGAACAAAAGCTGACTCACTGTCTTATATATATATAAATACTGTATAATTATTCCCCTTTGTCTTGAGATGTAACTTTTGACTAACTACTGACTTGAAAATAAAACAGAAGAGCAAAACACAACATGACTTCTCATACCATGTATGTACCATGTGTTTTCTAATTGGAAGTATCACTTCTGAGTGTATTATGTAAGACTTTTTGTCCTCTCATGCCATCCAAAGTGTCGTTGCTAGGATATGACATGATATGTTTTAATTATTATGCACTGTGAAGATGCAACATTCAACATTATAAACCAACACAAAGGGCTTGTAACCCTCATTAGTCCAATCTTAGGCAGATTTCTGTACAATGTAAGCTTGTGAGGACAAAGTCAGCTTTCACACAACATGCAACATTTTTAAATTTTACAGTAACAAGCCTGTAAATCCAAATTATAAAGTGGATTCATCTGCGGCAGAGGCATATATAGCATTAACCTTTCACCTTAATGAAGCATTTTTTTTTTTTACCAGAGGTGTCTCAGAAAAAGAGATTTTAAACCTCGCCTGTTTATAACCAACTACTGTACAACATTAACAGTTTAATCTCCTGCTCTTTAAGGAATAATGGAAATGCAAGCATAAGCCCATCGCATATTAGCTGCTGCTCACAGAACTGGCAGGCTGAACACAGCTCCTCGACATCCTGGAATGCGTAACTGTGATGGTGAAATCTGAAGACGACATGAAATGAGAAACAAAATGCAGCATATATCTTTCCATATCATACATCCTCAGAGGGGATTTACCACAACTGCCTTTAGACATTATTATTCTTGTTTGCAAAATGCACCGAGAGCATGTTTCAAAAACACAAGTAAATATACAGCAGCTTCAGTCTTCTTTCTTTAGCCTTTGTCTTTGTTTGCTTTCCAAAGATAATTTAAGTTTTCAGTTTCTAAGTAGTTCAATCCAACCCAGGGGAGCTATACCCCTGTGAGACAAGATTTTTTTTAAACTTCTCTCTCTCTCTCTCTTTTTTTTTTTTTTTTNTTTTTTTTTTTTTTTTACCTCAACCCTTATATCCCAATGCAATTATTTAATATACACCCACTCATAGTCTGCATATGAGATATGAATATAATTGTATGTTACTTTTTAATTACAGGAAAAATCTAACTTGTAAGATGACGGGCTGGAAGGTGCCATTGCATTGTTATTTTTTTTCATCCTCGTTTTCTGATTATGTGAGCTGGGCTCCTTTGCTAAGCGATGATAAGCAGAATTTCCATGTTCTCTGCATAATTAATCCATCTTTGCCTCTCTCCATGCCAACTCTGCCGTTATCGCCTGCACATGCCTGAATTGCAAAAGAATCCTCTCTTCAATTGGAACTTATTGATATTCTAAAAAAACTGGAAATCCTCAAATTTAAGCCACAGATTGTTAAATGGATTAATTTCGCGGCAATCGCAAGCATCTAACGCGGGGAGACAGGCAAAGCAAATTGAAAGTATCTCCTGTTTGTGGAGTTTTAGTCCCAAATGATAGGGTTTATTGGCATGTTTTTTTTCTCCATAGTCAAAAATTACCATTTATTTGCATGCCATAAAATACTTTTATATGGTTGGAAATTCAGAGGAATTTCTTTCAATGCCTGTCGTTGGCTTCATGATAACAACTTCAGCTTCCCACATCTGGACGCTTTTGATACTGGGTGAAAGGAATGTCTGAATATTTAATATTTTTATCTGTTTTCATCGATGGTTTCACCATTAAGGATGCCTCTGCTGTTTGCATGGAGCCTGGCAGATGTAGATTTATTTTCTGAGCTGTCTACGGCCTGCCTTTCTGTGAATATATTGATGCATTTTTCCATTTTGCTGTGCACTGATGCCTCTGCATATGTAATAAACCAGCAGACACACTTATAAAATACATCAACAGACTGTATTATAATGCTGCGTTCAGATGTGGGTCCTCAGTTACTCATGCACATATAGGAAAAGGGGGAAAAGATCAGCCACACATATCAAATATAATTTACTTGACCTCATAAAAATGAATAATATTAAATCACAGGATGTCAAAACACATGAGGTGCTCATGTGTAAAGAAGCAAATATGTTATTTGGACACTTTGCATATAAAACCTCTGACTTGCATACAAACAGTGATATATTGAAACATGCACATGATCACATACTGTCACTGATGAAATGGATTTACAGCCAGATTAAAGCAGCTGTTTTTCCTTTAATTGTGTTAGTATTAAAGATAGACTGCCAATCAATGGATGCATTGTCATAAACATTATCATAAACTGCAAAAATATATATTCTCTGTATTCTCATTGTAGTTTGGATCCAGCTGAAAATGAAAATACCAGCTTTTCTAGAGCCTAAAGATATTTAATTCACAGCTGAGAACTGGTATTCTTCCTCTGGCCAGTGACGTTGGCAGATTCTAAAATATACAAGAGCAAAACAGATTGTGTGAGCTGTGTGATTTCTTTTTTTACTGCACAAGCAGAGGTTTAAGAAATTTAACCCATTACGGGCTAGTGACTATATTTAGTATGTTTAGAAAAAGTCCTACTGAAATCTTTTGTCAGATGTGGAAATATGCTAAGAATTATAGGTTAACATTAATTTAATAACGTAATATGAGCAAATATTATAGAAATTGAGGTTGTATTGAATCCAATGATCATGAAATATAACTCCTCGTAATTTTGTTTGAGATATGAAAGAGACATGTCTGTCTTACTATATTTAGTTGTTTTAGTCACTTAAAATTACTCATTTCATAAAGTATCTATTTTATTCATACCACAAGAATATGGTCTTAGGTCTGCATAATGACAATGCTGGACCAATAAAAAAGCAACAGATTTATTCTTTTTGGATCTGGTTTAACAGTCCAGGATATGTGTATGTGTATCAGCAATTATAACAAACTAAAAATCCTTAACTTATATTGTTCTAGAGTTGTTTTCCTGGAAGAGAAAAGAAAAGCAACCCCTTGTGATTAACAACTAAAAAAAAAACAATGTTGAGAAAACAGTGCTGTAGCCTCATGCTTTGACCAATTTACTAAAATGTCAGGGCGGTTTGTGTTAAGCTCAGCTGCCACTTTAAGTGCAGCAAAGAAAACTCTAAATTTACACTGTGGGCATTAATCAGTTTTTCCTTGAAATGTCTTGGCAAACACTAAAAGAATCAGGTAAGATGATCAACATTTGGAATAGTTTAATTTTTTTTAAAGTTAAATAACTTTTTCACAAAGCCCCTGGAGACAAAGATAAGATTAACTGTAATTATCATTTACCTCCAATTTCCACAGTATTGTTATATGTTTTTTAACAGTGATTTATGAATCTTGTGGCAGAGCTCTGGTAATAGGCTGTGAAGATCTAATTGGAAGTTGTTCAAATTGTTTCTCTTTTATTTTTGGACATGACTTTATTTAGTTAGTATTGTTTCATGTATTTGCAGCAGCACGTTGAATCTGCCTCATATGGAGTGTAGTGTTTCCAAACCCATGCAGGCAGTAAAAATCCTTTTTTTTTTTTACATTCAATGTATGCAGGAATTACATATTTACACAGAAGATTCATGTGATAAAAATGATTTCAAGCAGAAGAGTATTATGTAGATATCACCTGAGACCTGACACATAATTTTACACACATTACTTCAGATGAAATCCAGTTCACACTCACCTTCGTCTAACTCTCTTGAGGGTGAAAAGTAGCCTAGAGTAAAAAACAGGGAGAAGGGAGGCAGTTTGTCTGACTTTTAATTCATATGTTAATGATATATTTATAAAGACATATTTAAAATGATACATTCATAGCAGAAATGAATTTCTTCATGGATATCAGAACTCTATTAAAAGTATTAAAAGGTCATTTTGGTCTAATGTTAAAGGTTCAAGTCATTGATTAATTCTTTCATTCTACAGGCTGCATTCCCACACCTTCCACTGTCAGAGACATATTTCTCCTTACTAAATAATGCAACACTATTATTTTAAGAAATGAACTCCTTGAAACAAGTACGGATATTTATGATTTTAATCCATAAAAGGCTCGCTGCTTATCCCCTGGAGGTGTCACAATCTCAGCTCCTGACCACATAAAAAGACACTGAGATTAGCAGTGAGACTATACTGCCCCGTGGTTCTCTCCTCCTCCTCCTCTTCTAGAAAAAGCTTTTATTTACAGATTTACACACTCCCATTGGGAGGAGCATAGTTTGTTCATCCCGCCCTCTTTTAGTATTTTCATCACTTCCCTTGACTTTAACGTTTTGGTGTAATCTTAAGATGCTTTGGGAATGTGTGGCATTTTGATTTCTTTCTTCTTTTTTTTTATCGTTCCGACTGCTTTGCATGTTGTGCTTTGTTTCTAAGCGCGCTGCATGTTACACATCTCCCTGGTAAACGGAAGGAGGTGGGGAGGGAAGAGTACTGGATGGTGGTGTGGAGAGTGAAGCCTCCCTGGAAAGAGCTGGCGCTGAGGCCTCCAGGGCCGCGGGTGGTTTTGGCAGCTCGGGCAGCGGAGTGGGCACTCTCTCAGACATCTGTTTGCTCACTGCTGCTGGAGCTGCTGGCTGGATGGATGGATGAGAAGGAGGGGTGGGGGTGCTGGAGAGCTGGAGCATTCAGCCACAACCAGCACCAGCACCAGCATCTTACTCAGGACAGACAACAGGAGCTCGAAATTATAGCTATTAAAAGTCATGAATCATATTAATGTAGTGTTATGTCATTTGGAGGGGTTCTGAGGAAAGAAGGTTTTTTTTAAACTGTGGGTGTCAGCATTGGGATGCAGTGCTACATGTGGGGCATTCAAGGACACACACTAGGAAATCACAAAGAATTATTGAATGTTATGCAAAAACAATATCTGTTGAGATTCACTCTGGTACTGAACAGCTTTCTGTCTCAGTTCCTGTTACTCTTCCCCCCCCCTGTCTCTCTCTTAAACAGTATATATGTTGAGGACCATACAGTTATATATGTGCCACCACTGCCCTGCACCCCATCACTTTACTCTGTACACACACACACGTAGACCTTACATCCTCTGGAGACAAACCAATCCCCAACAGCCAGAGGGTGACACCACAGCAGGCAAACTCATAACACTGATGTCCAAGTTGAGCTGCTGAGGCTGCTCTTTAAGGATAGAGTCCCTGTCCAAGCGATGGCTGTCACTCCCAGCGCCACTGGACATGTGTGATCCCTTAAAGAAATCAACCTAGTAATTTGTCATGCCAGACTTCCTGTGATATTACTCGGTCAGCACAGCAGCTCACTTAAACAGAGCAAGTGGAAGACTGCAGCCGTTATTATGGCAATAACTCAATTTAAATTGTTGTCATAAAATGAACACAATACTGGGATAACACTGTTTCATTTCTGACAACTGGGAACACCTGGTGAAGTTACAGGAGGAGTGGATCATTTGAGACTTAACGGTTGGATAATTGTTCATCGTTGCAATCACACGTCATTTAGGGACTATGAGAAAATGAACAGAAAGAGTGGGGCTCAGAACAGGAGGAGAGTTATTTATCCTATTTTTGCTGAAGAGAGGTTTCTATGAACAGTTTTAGGAGAGCTGGGTGCAGCCTTTTTACTTTTTTTCCTCCTCATAGTTTGATTTTATTATTTTTTTTATTCTTTTGAGGAAAAAATCAAATATTTATATTAAAAAGATTTTTTGTGCACCACACGTCATAAAAATGTGTTATTTTCCACAGCTAAAAGGATCAATATGCCACTTTTAAAAAACTGAATACATGTGGATCTTTGTATTTATTAGAAATTGGATATTTTGAATTTCCAGTGAGCACATCTGAACAGAAAACAGAACTACAGAAAAGTTAAATACGTCATAAAAAATGACAATGTCAGCTTTTAAAAAGTAAAGAAAGGCTTGAATATTCAGTAAAAAGGACACCTAGTTTAGTTCTGCTTTCCATAATTTGGGTAATTGCTAATTCCACTCCTATATTATGTGATTTGGTGCCCATGTGAAAATTTGTGTTCTATTACAGTTTAAAATGGAGAACAACGTATCAAATGCATTTAAGTTAATAAAGGCACAGTGAGTTGTACCAATCCAGTAGTATAAATAAAATCCAAAAATCAAAACGTAATCGTATGTCAAAAAAAAAATGTAAACGTAACTAAGACAAGTCAAGCTGCCTCCTCTCCACCTAAATCATTTTTATACAGTGTCTAAATAATGTTCTAAGAAAGGGTAAAAAGTCATGTGTTAGTGCTTGGATAGCACCATGCTGCAGAATTAACTGTAAAATGTGGAAATGTGAAGGAAAAGCGTGCTACATACACACCACCCTCTTCTTCAGCATGACAAAAAAAAAATCAGCTATGGCTTGTAACAGAGCTGTCAATAAATAATCACTTCAGGAGACAAAACTTTATCTATTATTTAATATCAACATGTCAGTATCAGAAAACATTTTCAGGCTCTGAATGAGACATACAGTTCAGAGACATGCTGACGTGTCTGCAGTCAGAAGACGACTGGGCATACCAATGAGGCGTACACAACGCCATTTGTTCTGAAACATATTTTCTTTAAGAATGAACACGATGAAGCCACCAGACAGCCCACCTCCACTGCCCCGACACTGAATGGCATTCCCCAAATGTGACTTGGCAGTTCTAATCAAATGATTTAGCACAGTAAATCAACCTTTCCCCCTGTAATCAGATTATGTGAGTGCACTGCGCAGCATCTCCACAGCATACAGTATACCTTAACCTATTAATATGACCAACCTTGTGTCAGTGATTTCCCCTGCGATGGAAACAGTATCATGTTAATTATCACAACCATCTGGTCCGAGCAGTGAAAAAAAGCTTTCTCTTCCTCTCGCAGATTTGTACCTGTCAATCAAAGACAGCTTCAAACAAGCCACTGGGGCTCAGGAACAGCAGAGAAGAACCACGCTCCAGTCTCAGAGGATTTAGGAGTGGCGTTAAATTAATCTTCAGCTGGCAATTTGACTCTCTTCTCTCACTATGTTGTTGCTCTCACCACAAATCATTATTGATTTCGGTGCTGGGTTCCTAATATGGCCAGTAAAGGCTATTTATGGATGTTTAGCATGGTAATTTTAGACGTTAGTGCGTGGGATTCTTTAATTTTTAACCTTCCAATAGGTTTCAGTGTCATTTTACTTTTTTTTAGGAGTTTATCGTGAGTGTTGAATGTTTTGTGACAGAACAACACACACACAAAAAGAATACTTAATTTCATTTTTCTTATTCTCATGTGATTATCACTATTTGTTTATCATGTTTATCTCCTGTACAGTTTTTCTTTGTTCGAATGGATCCTCATAAACTCCCAGAGTGTGTGCAGTGTGACAAAGCTGAGATATTAAAATGATTCACTGTTTATGCCTACCACTGTCCCATGACATCACCGCGTTTGGATCATGACCAAAACTGGATGTGAGGAAGACAGGAAAGAGAAAAGGAGAAAAAAATTTGAAGAAAAAAAAAATAAAAAACTTTAGCCACCAGAGGACAGAGAGAAACGCAGGAAGAGACACACCAAGGAGGCTCGCAAGACAGATGCTCTCCTCAAGGTGAACCACCGCTGACCCGTCTGCCACATAAATTATTCTGTAGTTTCAGACTCCATTCCAAAGTTGTGGAATTGGGTTACAAGATAATTTCACAGGCCACTTGCTTGTCTTCCTTGGCAGTCCAACTGGCTAATTGAAGAGAGTGATTTCCAGTTTGGGCAACTATTCAGAACATGGCAGTCAAAATCTGAATGATTTGAAGGCTCTCTTTCCTGCCTCTCTCTCTCTCTCGCTCTCTCTCTCTCTCTCTTTAGATATTCAGAATATTTTTCTTGTCTACAGTCAGACTAATTGTAGGAAAGAGAAAGGCTCAAATTCTGATTGACAGTTTATCAAACTGATAAATAAACAAAGGATAAAAAGGACTGTCACTGGAAATTTACCAGTTTATAACTATTTTACACATGTCATATTTTTACGTATAAGACTCAAACACAGAGAATTTACACCAGGCTTTTACACACTGTATAATAACTATAATATATAATATTAAACTATGGTTTGCTCTTTCAGCTTTTGGGTCAAGAGGTCAAGTCATTTAAGGTCATGCCATCTCGATCCAGATCATCTCTCTCTCAGGGTGCATTATGGGGGGATGGAGTGTCTGAGTTAATCCTGGTGTATTCAGCCAGTATAGGTTCAGATATGCTGCTGATATGACTAGGAACACATGCTGTATTAAATCACTGGTGCAATAGTGGAGGGTTCACCCCTAAACCTCT
>NC_040023.1:26646713-26649213 GCF_000972845.2 Larimichthys crocea
ATTTAAATTTTTTTTTTTTTTTTTTTTTTTTTTTTTTTTTTTTTTTTTTTTTTTAGTGTAATGGATAAAAAATGTAGCCGTTAAATGAATCTCATAGATCATTTTAAAGCAGCAGAACACTGATGGCCACAGGGTCCTTTAAGAAAAAGGTGTGTGTGTGTGTGTGTGTGTGTGTGTGTGTGTGTGTGTTGGGGGGAAGGTTTACCTGAGATGTAGGCGAGGTGAAACATTGTGTTTCTTTATACTGTGACTGATGTTGATGACTGGAGCTCCAGTCTGTCTTCATCTCTGTTTATATTTACCCCCCTCACTAAAAAACACAGGCGCCAAATAAGGTCGAGGCTAATTAATAACTGTGAGTTAAAGTAATTGAGGATCAAGTGAAGTTCACCAAGCTGCGGCTACGGTACCCGGGGAGGAACAAACCTTATCTTCAAACAAAAGCGCGAAACGCTTTCACCTCCCCAGTCAGTCCGTGCGGATCGCGGCGAAGCGCAGCCTCACCACGGAGAACGGTGCTGAGAAAGAGTGAGAGAGAGAGAGACAGAGAGAGAGAGAGAGAGGAGGGAGAGAGAGGGAGAGGGAGGGGGTGTATGTGTGTGAGAGAGAGAGAGAGAGAGAGAGAGAGAGAGAGAGAGAGAAAGCCAAAGCCAGAACCAGAGACGAGAAAGATAAAGGAAAGACAGACGGAACGATAGACTTGTGCGTAAAAAGTACTGGTGCCCCCCTTCTTCTTTTTCTTTCTCAATTTCCATCAGACAACAAAAAAAAAAAAAAAAAAAAATCCCCAAAAACCGGCTGCTTGGATGAACCAGAACCTATCGATCTGTCAGTACTACACCTGGATTCACTGACCAGCCGCACAGCAGGCATGTCCCGAAGGAAGCAGAGCAACCCCAGGCAGATCAAACGTAAGTTTTTTTTTTTTTCCTCCCTATAACGTTGTCCAGACGGTTACTTTACACCGCGTCTCCAAAGCTGATCAGAGTTTGCGGAATATTGTAACGATAGCGACCACACAGTGAAGCTGTGCTGCAACTATCGCCACTCATGTGTTGCCTGTCACGGTCCATACGCTCCAGTCTCCCTCCGCAGATATTCTGTTTTTGAGGAGCTGATTTACAATCCAAACCCCACGCTGCTGCTCCTGCTGCTGCTGCTGCTGCTGCTGCTGGCTGAAAAGTTTCCCCGCTGCTGCCAAGTTGTAGCAAAATTAAGTTATTTTTCTTGTTTGTTTGATGTGACTCGAGTTGGAGTTCTCATCCATAATTGTGCCTCAGACAGTGCATCACTTCTGGGTGAAGCAGACTGAAGCGTAATCAGCTGTAATTCTAAATTATATTATTACTTAATATAAATCCTGAATGTGTGTGAGGAGATTGCTTTCTGAATTGTAAACGTTTTTTATTTGTAGCACAAAGACACACACACACACGTGTCTCTCTCTCTCTCTCTCTCTCACACACACACACACACACACACTCCAACTCCTTCACACACTCTTCGTTTTTACATATCCACACTCTCATGCAGGTGTGTGAGTGTGTGTATAAATACGAGCACACACACTTTTTTTAAACTTCACACTATAGTCAGTAGATGGTATAAATGTTGATTAGTAGTGTTGGTAACTCGTGGTGTTGCAGTAAGGGAGCACAACTGTGGCAAGTTATGGCATGTTTTAATTTTAATTTCAGTGTATCATTCCTCTGGGGAAAGTGTTGACCTGGTCCCCCAGCAGCATTACTTTACACATATTTACTCTTTTAATTTAGATGAAAATTGAAATGAAGTCTGGTGGAATATTATTTTTAGTTATTTTTTATTTTGTTATAGCATGAACATATTAATAAAGTATAACCTTGTGTTTGGCTTGATTTAAAAGTGTGTCATTCACATTCTTGAATTTAAGTTGTGAGAAATATTTTTAATGAAAGGTTTTATTCAACTTTTCATCGTTTTAATGATTTTAAAGAGCCTGAAGATCGTCCATAAATATGTGGAGATTTGTACACACACACACACACACACACACACACACACACACACACTCACACCCACACACACTCACACCCACACACACAGGCATGAACACATCTCAAATACAGCTGACATTTGAGTGTGTGTACAGTGTGTGTGTGTGTGTGTGTGTGTGTCCAGTTTGTCCACTGTATGCTGCTGCTGTAAGAGGCTAAAAACACACTGTGGTTACTTTGGGGGTCAAAATCTCAAATATCAAACCACTTCCAGTAATTTGTCTTCTACTTATGATACTGTTTATCTGTGCTGCTTATGGAGAATTCAGAACTAAGGCAGCATTTGTGTGTGTGGGGTGTGTGTGTGTGTGTGTGTGTGTCTCACATGCATGAATTCATGAGGGTTTGTGTATGTTGGTGGAGCTTTTTTTATCACATTTGTCTGAGACAGATTTTGCGACACAAGAGATTTCTGTGCCGTCTTATTTTATTTTACACACAATGATTATCGTTTCACCTCTTAC
>NC_040023.1:26650907-26667352 GCF_000972845.2 Larimichthys crocea
CTCTGCTGCTGGTGGTGTCCATACCTCTATTCGTACTGAGAGGAGAACATTTTGATGCTTAATAGGAAGGAAAGATATGAACAGGCTGAATTGAAACCAGGCCCCTCAGAGTAATTTTTCTGTAAAATTGCCCCCCAAAGTTTCACGGCGTAAAGGCGAATCTGGATGATGTAGGGAGCGTGCCTCCGCCAGTGTTTATGGGAACATATTGAAGCAGCCCTCTGAGGCTATGGGCGGACATCTAATGTCAAATGTGCTTATTAAACTGACTTAGTGTTCTCCCCTTTACTGTTGTCTTCACCATATGGACCGTCTGAGAATTCATGTTGCTTCCTCTTGGCTCTTTTACTCGACATTGTCCAACCAGAATCAGGCAGCATACTGTAGTGATTATACTGCTCTTTTACTGTAAGTCTCTATAGCACCCGAGCGGCAAGTGCACAAGTCCCCAGAGCTTATAGTAGCGGTATGTCACACTGTCAAAATGCCTAATCTACTCATGTGATGGTCATGTTACATCTGTAAAGCTGGTCCACTGCAGTGTGTAGTGATGTTTTTTTGTGTGATTTTGTTTTATTTTACATACATAATACCTTGTGGTTAAAGTTGCAACAGGGACTACTGATGTTTTTTTTTCTATTCCAATTTCTCAGATGCATTTTTTGACTATATATTTCACACGAGGGCCTTTGAGGAATACGATCCCAACTGTTTTGGGGTTATTTATTTGTAATTGTTTACTGCTTCTTTTTTTCACTGACCATACAACCCTTGGATCATTATAAAACGAGCTGCCTGCTTTTCTTAACCAGCCCATTTGGAACTGAACAACAGCCCAATGCTGGAGCTAAAAGTCTGCTTTTTATCGTAGTGTCCATTTTTTTCCATCTCCGCTCTACAGTTAATCTCTCCAACTCCTTAGCATAAGGCCACTTTATGTAACGTTAGCATACTGTTTATCATATCAGGTGACATTTCTATCTTTGAGGGGCATTTATCAGAGGCAGATTACAGTAGTAAGGGATAAGGGGAGTGTTTACTGAATTGACTGCCAACATCCTGTATCTGAATGTGTGTGTGTGTGTGTTTGCTTGTGTATACATTGGTGCATGTACAGTATGTGCGAGGAGCATGTGGCTTTTAGCAGAAGGATCGGAGCTGTTAGCTTGATATATGTTTTTTTTTTTCTCTCTCTCCCAGGGAACAGACTCCCCGTCCATATTTTCTCCAACTTAGCTCAGCTTTGCTTTTCTCGTACGAAGAGAGAGCGTGTTGTGGAAGTCGTATACGCTGCGTTTTCACCCTTGGCCCACAAACGCTGGCAACTCCAGCAGTCAGATGTTTTGGGGGTGTAAAATCAAAAAATGTTTGCATGCCAGCCTCCCTGTATATTTAAGGGTTTTTCTTTCATTGGGTGACAATCACGCCGTGTCTCTTGTGTTTCTCTTGTTGATTTCTGTCAGAAGAAGAATGGTTGTTGAATGCCAACTTTCCCTCAAACATCTGTTCCCTGCCAATAACAGCTTGTGCCGTTGCCTCGTCTTAGCTGAAGGATCCCCAATTGCCTCCTCACTTTTGACACAAAACAACAATGCAGATGAATGTCATCTTCTTGTAATGTTTTTTCTACTGTGTCTAAAGTACAGTGTTTCGTGTATAGAGAAAGTATTTACGGCGCTGCTATTACTGCTTATGTCACAGGCTCTGCGGCTATAGGGAGAGGAATGTATAGCAGCTGCCGTTTCCTTTGTTGACAACAGTGCTGTGTGATGTGTTGGATGTGCTGGGGTTGGCAGCCGATGGAGTGACGATGCCTAATCCTGCCCTCTCTGTCGCTGTAGCCTGCAGTGCCTGGACAGCAGTGTGAAATGTGGGCAGGGTTGCTGCAAAGGTGGAGGTCACTTCCTCACGCAGTTTCCTCTTTATCTTCCTCTTTCCTGAATTCCACTGCTATTATTCCAATAACCGCCGGTCCAAGCTGTCACTATTGTGTTTTCATTCAGGCACCGTATCTGTCACATGTGAACAAAATGTTAATTTTAGAAATATGTGCGACTCAAAAACAAAAATCTGCTAATGCTTTTACTGTCACTACTCGTGTGTTTTCTTTTTAACTGTGCGTTTCAGTCACTGAGCGTATTCCTCTCTGTTTATTTAGATTTTATATCAATGATGCCCATTGAGCCCCCAGGTAACAATTGACTTTCAGCCTGCTTTAAGTTAATAGCCTTGTCTCTTGCTTGTAGGGATCAATATTGGTATTAATTAATCACCATTATCAAGAGCAGGATCTAGTTCCATTTGTTGTTACATCAGCAAAATATCAATAGAGAAAGTGGACTCCCTGATCGTCATGGCAACTTCATCTCTTAGGTCAAAGAGAGTTTATCTTATCTTGCTGCTGAGAGTGGCAAACTGCTTAGGAATCTAGTTTAGACTCAAAGATCATTGATTTAAGCCTTTTTTCACCCCCACCTTGTTGTTTCAGGAGAGAGAGGGGTGAAAAAAACAGAGAAAGGCAGCATTCTAATCACAACAGAGATGTAAGATTTAAATATTGATGTCCAAAGGCCATTACAGCAAAGAAGGCCTCTGGTCTCGCTGTTGTTCAAGTACGTCCTTTTAAGACCCAGACAAAGCTTTGATTATCAGAGGTGTCACCGTGGAGTATGTCTGTATAGCTGACAGTGTGGGACTGCAGGGGAGATCAGTTTCCTGCAGCCACAGAATGTTAACAGATCACGCTCTACATCCTGGTATTTCTATAGGCCTCCTTGGCCTGTCGTATGTCCTGACATCCCACTGTTTATGACGCTCATGATATTGTGATGAAGCAAAGTTGTGTTGAACTGAGACGATTAATTTATTTATGGATTAATCGGATGAAAACATTTTTAACTAACTAAACAACTAGTTCCAGCCTCTAAAATGTGAATATTTTTCTGGTTTTCTTGGTCTTCTGTGAGAGTAAACAGAATATAGTTTGACTATTGTTCTGTCAACACAAGACATTTGAAGACTTGGAATTTAGGAACAGCTCTAAAAATACTCTATTACAAGTAACAGTAAAAATGTTACTTATAGAAAATTTTATTTATAGAAAATGTGTTTCAAAAGCACACACTGCACAATATGGCTTATATGTAGTGTTATATTATTATACATTTTAGAATTATTACAGATACATCCACGTGTAAGTTGCATTTAACTGTTGTAGTTGGTTGTGGTCACTTTCTGTTATGTAGTTTTTATAAAATATTTATGAGCTGACGATAATCTGCAAAGTAAAAGCTAGTTGCCAAATAAAAGTAGTAAAAAAAGATATTTCCTTCTGAAAATACCTCAAAACAGTACAGTTTGGTACTTCAGTAAATGTACTTAGTTATTTTCCCCGACAGCCTGTGAGAAAAATAATTATAGTGGTGCAATTTGCTGAAATTCAGTCAATTCTGATTTTAATATTTTTCCGCACAGGCATACTATTTTAAACCTTTTTTGTTCATTGTGGAACGAAACGCTGCATGATTTAGGATTTCACTAACGAGTCTGTTTGTCTGTGTATTAGAGTGGAGTAGGCTGTTCTCATGGGAAGTTAGGTCTGGCCTCAGCTATTTGGGTGGTGGCAGGCCTGGATGCTTGGATGTACCTCATCATGCTGCAGAATGCTCCTCAGGGTTGGAGCAGAGAGCAGGGGCACTGCCTGCTTCTTCTTCTTTTTTTTTTTTCTTCCTCTTTTTGCCTCCGGGACACAATTGCCTCATTTAACATTCTCTATTTGGCCCCTGCCAAGAGGGGAAATAGCCAGGGTGAGTAAGAGAGGCCGCCACACATCATGAATTCTTCTTTCATTTAACTTGCACAGTCCCTTTTCACCTTGGTGATGCACATGGATCAGGAATGAAGATATTGCTCAATTAAGGGGATTTCTGAGGTTGCTCCTGAGGTATTGCAGTTATTTTTGTGCCATGCCGAGGTTTTGATGTATCATGGATATGGATATTGGGTTCATCGCATTTGTGTGATGCTTTGACATCTCCATAGCCCAAAAGAGAAACAGCTCTGCACAGCCTGCTCAGGAACTTGCCTCTGCTGTATTCAAGAAATAAAGTCTGTCAGTCTCTCATTGCAGGGATGTAAATAACTTTTATGCCTGTATTAAGATTCTTTTTGTTTATTTCAATTTAATTAGCTACAGTTAATCAAAACATTTTCATGGAATATGTCAAAAATTAGTATGAAGGTTTTGACTGAATCTTGGATGAGTGAAAGGAAAGGGACTCCTTGGAAATATGACTCACGTTTTGCAGCAGGAATTTTCACAATATGTTGTCAGCGATGTACAGTAAAAAATATTGGCCCAGCTTTGAGTTTGTCTTTAACCACATAAATTGCGCCTGAAATTAAAAAATATGTGAAATGCAAAGAGATGATAATATAAAGGGATAATTTGGTGAGCACCATTTCTAGCAGAGGATAGTAGCTGGCACACCAGAAAGTGACGCCCTGATAGCTGTTCAGGGTAAATCTCTGGCTTGGCAGGAATTACTGAGGATGTATTAAAGGGGGGGCAGCGCGATGTAGAACTTTGCATTGGAATGAAATGCAGCAGGCCCGATAGTTAAGGGATAGGTGGCAACAGAGGATTAAGTAACAAGCTTTTCAGTTCAATTTGTACATCAGCATTTTCCAGCAGACGAACAGCACAAAAACACATAGCATCTTAAGGCTCCAGTGGAAAATCACTAATGACAAAGCTTTGTAAATAGATAAACAATTTATGTCAAATATGCTGAAAATATAAAACAAACTTCAAAACATGTTAATACTTTAAAGAGGCTGTGTTTTGATTTGCGCCGCAGCAAAGCTGCTAAAGCTGTTGACAGCACAGCTTACACATCATGTGATCAGTGGCCATATCTGCCTGCGTATGATCAGCAGCGAGCACCGCTACAGAAATAGCCATAAAAGAGACATATTCTGATTGGAATACGCTTTTGACGATGATCGATTACATTTACGGCAAATTATGCAAATCAGATTAGACAGCGTGTGTGCGATACTGGACGGTGACGAAAGGAGTGACGTGTCGCAAAGTACACGTCTCCTGCTTCTTATTATTTCAAAGCAGGCTTTGTGAAGTGACAGAGTAAACATCCAGAGAGAAACGCAGCAGCTATTATTTCAGAATCAGCCAATTTTCTTTCTCTGTGTATTTCAGAGAATGCTTATCTAGTAATTACTAAAAACTGTTGACATTGAGCAAGTGCTGTAGCCAACTAAAATGCCTTTTTGTCTTATGATATCAGATTGGATTTTTATCTTAGGTTCACGCAATCACGCATTCCTGAAAACCAAAGATAACCGGCTCAAACTCCTTATTTCCAGCATGAGTGTAGAATTAAGAGCCTCATTTTGAAAAACTACAGTCATTACATCCTGCATTCATTTATGTGGTGAAATACTGATAATATATATTTTCTCCCATTCTGGCTCAGTCTATGTGATGTGCCTGTGAATCTCGGAGACATACATTTGACCATAATCAAGTTTTTTTTCAAGCTTCAGAAACAGGATAACAACTGGGTCAGATGATAAGCCCGAGCAAAACAGGGAAAAAAAGCCTCCTCTGATAGACGAGGAGAAAATCTGATTGATTGATGTCTGCTGGCTTTGCCACCATCACAAGCCAGTTGACAGTTAGTTTGGGATCAGATGATTTCACTCTTAAGATTGGGGTTGAGGGGAAGCTAGGCAAATATGAAGGACACAAAGGTCAATGGCTTCTCTCCTCCTCTCTGTATCTATCTCTCCCTCGCAATAGCTTGCTTTGACAAACTGTAATATGTTGCTAAGCTTTGTGGCAGCAGGACACATGGTCATAGTTTGTACAGTAATATCCTATTGCAGTAATCTCACAAGGAATGATTGAAAGTGCTGGAGGAATCTGGTACTAGCAGGGCCCCGTTGACATCATCAGCTGCTGTGGACTGGCAGATGTCTCCTGACTTGTTTGAACTGAATTTTCCCATGGGATTGAATAAGTTAAACAACAGCTTTGACTCGAAGTGAATCTGTTATTGTAAGCAGGATCTGATAAAACGGCACCATATTATGAGTTTGTGTAGCAAAGAGGCCAAAAATGGAATCTCCAGCGAGTGTCTCTCTGTGGTTTCGGAAAAAGACGAACATGGAACTGTGACAAAGGATGATTGGATGCATATTGTAAATAAACACCCAAGTCTTTCACGATTGCCTCTCAGTCTCTCCATAAAGATGTTCCATACAACATTTCATCTGTTCTTGCTGCTTAGATCGTGCATCACTAAGATGAAGTGACAAGGGCTGCTCTGGGTTTGACCCCGC
The DNA here is from genome assembly GCF_000972845.2 of Larimichthys crocea. Taxonomy (NCBI): domain Eukaryota; kingdom Metazoa; phylum Chordata; class Actinopteri; family Sciaenidae; genus Larimichthys; species Larimichthys crocea. The sequence goes on from NC_040023.1 coordinate 26,657,271, forward strand.
GTGGCAAAATAACAGTAACGCTTGGATTAGGTTTAACCAAAACAAACTCTTGGAAGACGGTCTGAACACACTGGCAAATATTGCGTTCTCATTCATTTTGTTCCTTTAGCTATTGTTATGGAGATGAAAATTTAATAAGACAGGCCTTGGGTGCCCGTAGTGATGCCTGTGATATTGAATAGAAAGTCTTGGTTCCTCTGAGGGTCCATCTTTAATAGACATACCAGACATGTCCATTAGCTTTGTATGGGGCTGCTTTCAAGATCAAGGTCTCACTTGTAATGAAGTGGCTATGCAAATGCAAGTCAAATTCTACCATTGTGAATCACTTGTTTTAATCAAGTTTTTTATTGGAAGAAATGTAGCCTCCATTCAGAGCCCCTAACCAAACAATAAAAAGGATAATCCGAAGACAATTCCCATCCAAATGGAACCGGACATCATTTAGGGGACGAGACAACAACTCTTTGTTTGTTTGAAGTGGTTGATATGACAACCTTCTTGTCAAAGACTCAGGGCGAATAAAAGGGATTTGTAATTACCATAATTATCTCTTATATGTTTTCACCTAATGATGTCCATTAAATGCCTGAGGCTTCATTTAGAGACTGCTTCACTGTAGGTTGGCATAGACACATAATACAGCATGTTACATTACACAGTGCACAAGTAATGAACTTCTTTCATCAAAGATGTTTATCGTGCAGTGCTTCTGGGGGGAAAAGCCAATATACTTCAGCTTTTTGTTAGCAGTTGGATTATAACAATTCTCATAGTTCCCACTTATCTTTCAAATTTTCTCTACATGTGATATCAACCCAATTGGCTTCATGTCTAAACAGGATGGCTCTCTAATCTAGACCACTGTTCGTTTCATGTAAAACATCTCATTTTGTGGCTTAGGCTGGTGGCTGTCTTATCGTTACATAATTCACTGCCCTCTCCCTGATTTTCTTTGTGGCAATTTATTTAAATTCCCCCATGTTTATATATTTCCTGTCTCCTTTCATTCAAAATGATTGCCTTTCATAAGTTCAAAGACTCATCTTCAAGAGTTTTGGTAACTTAACAGATATGAATTCACAGTGGGGAGAAGAGAAAAAAGCTATTTTGTTGGAGAGCACAAGTAGAGTGTTAGTGCATGTCCATCTCTGTCTCGGGACCGAATCCAGAGGTTGAACTAACCCCGATCGAAAGTGCAGATATAGCACTCTAACAGTCCACACCTCAGCAAGTACAGCGTTTGAGAGATGATGCCTGAATACATGTGTGCTGTTCTGCTCCTGCACTAAGGCCCTCAGTCCTGCATGTGGCTCCGCTCCTGTGGTTGCTTTGGTCTTTGTCTGCCACCTATCAGCATATCAGCAGTGTCTCTGAAGCCCAGTTGTATAATGCACCATTTATGGCTTTGTGGAGGGAGATGGCGGTCGGGCGGCGGAATCGCTCCAGGCCTTCCCCTCAGTGAGTGGATTAACGGCGGCCTGCTTTAGCGCACACTACCGCGGTGTGAAATCGGCCCCGCTTCGGCGCTGGCGATGAGGCTCTCTCTCTCTCTCTTTTCCTCTTTCTCTCTCTTTTCTCTCTCTCTGTTTCCTCACCTCCATGCAAAGCCTCTCCCAGCCATCTGTGAAATGTGGAAACTCTGTGTCTAAGTTGAGTTCAGATCCCATCCCCTCCGTCAAACTGAGGCCAGGAAGCAAATGGGCAGGCAGTCGGTGGAAGGGGTGGGGGGGTTGCAGGGGAGGAGGAGGAGGTGGAGGGAAGGAGAGGGGAGGAGATGGAGGAGGAGGGTGGTGGTGGTGGGGGGATCAGCTCACTGATGTCGTGCCGCGTGTGCAGGAACCCTGCCTGTTCTCCGCGGGCGAGTTGGAGGAGGGTCCAGGCCTGGGTGCCGGCCGAGAGATCTCTGGTTCCTGCTTGCAGGTCCAAATCCCCCCTCTGTGTGTGTCTGTGTGGAGGCGAGGCGGTGGCACAGCTCCCCTGAGCCCCTGCCCAGTCCTTTGAAGATAAGATGGTGATACAGAGTCCCTTTCGGTACGTCGCTAACCGATGGTCTTTGTGTGACACACATGCCTCTCTCCTTTAGAGCCTGCAGCTAAAACACCTATGGTCTTTACTGAAACGAATCGGCTGTATGGCTTCAGGTCAAATTAGATTATGAATGGGTGACAAAATCCTAGATTGTATGTTTGGGATATTTCTTTTTTTTTTTTTTTTTCACCATTTCATGCCGATAACGTAGAGTTCTGCTGTGGTTGATATTTCTATTTGATTTCCCTCCACTGAGAAGAATCACTTCCATAAATTCTCCTCATACACTCGCTGCTGACTTAATTCTTTCAGTTTTCCATGGCAACGAGTTGTCATCTTAACTCTGCTGATTTCTCTCCTATCTGCGCTGTATTGCTCTTGATCATGACAGTTTTTTAAACACATTTCTCCTCTGCATTTATAACCATATTTTGTGGCACTCGCAGGCCAATTCTCCCACTTCTGGCTCTCCACAGCAGCTTTTAACAAGAGCAACCATCATAATCAAGCTTTTGAATTATGAACTCAATATTCCCTTTTTTTTCCTCTCTATCCTGTGGCTTTGGGGTTCAGATCTGTGCATAATGTCTTGTGATTGCATGGCATTATGGTGGTTTGGAAAGCCGAGTCGAGGTCCAGCCACGCATCATCTTTCCATAGACAATGTGGATCTCTGTGTCTCTCTGAGCTCATCAGGGATGGGGCGTTGATTGCTTTTTGATACCCCTCCAACGTGGATGAGGTCCTGCATACATCAGCTAATTAGAATGTACTTATAGTGTGTGTGTTTGTGTGTGACAGACCCCACACTTCTCATCAGATCCTCAGCCCAAGTGCTCTAACCACACTCACTAAAGGCTTTATCAAATTCCAGACAAGAAAAGAAAAGCTATACAGTGCAGGGCTGGTGGGTTTGGGGGGGTTGCTCGCATGTGTGTGTGTGTGGGATTTGATGTCAGGGAAAAATAAAACACAGAAAACGGAAAGAGAATGTATAACGACAGGAGTTATTTTAGTATTTGGTTTAAAAGTCCACAAACCCACTTTATATACAACACATACAGAGGAAAATCTAATGACAGCTGTCGAGTTTAAACGAAAGGCGACTGTGTTTAAAAAGAAACCACCTTGCTACTGTTCCAGACCACATTTAGACCACATTTAGTTGAATCTCACATACTGGCAGCAGTGGAGTTAACTTCATCCCGCTCTAGCTAATGACGGTCGGTTTGCTAGAAGCTCTGAATGGATGGCACAGCAGTGGGGAGGGAAGTTGCAGCAGCTAATTAGGCAGCACAAATGAGCGAGTGGTATCATCCCATGCACCTTGATGATATTACGGCCGTGGAGCATCAGAGAGGGACCTGGGGAAAGTTTTGCTGTTGCCTCAATGACTTTTTGGATTGCGGGGCATTTCAGCAATGCCATATTAGTCAGGTGCACACAGCATCTAGTTTCCCTCCCTCTTCCACAAACACACACACACACAAACACACACAAAAAGTGCTCACCAAACGTCCTAGCCCATGCTATGATCTGTGGAAGGTGCTGGGGCGTCTCTATATATTTCATAAAGGCATCCTATTACACCCCCATGGCTTGTGGGGAACAGTACACCGTGGTTTAGTCCCCAAGCAGCGGAGAATAAAGTGTAGGACGTGGCACTGGAACAGAAATCTAACTGCTGTTTCCTCAGGTAATCTTGACTTGGATCTTAATTCCAATAAAGTGTTTTTTTTTTTTTTTTTTCTCTTCACAGCATAAGCCAGATCCCAGCAAGAACACTCCACTCTGTATTTCTGCGGTCATACTTTATTGAATATCATTTCAGATAAGAGGTGTAATCCTTTGGGTGGAAGTGATGTATATTGACCAGCTCAATGATAGCGATACAGCACATGTCTCTGATCTGGAAGTGGTAAATAACTATTTGTGTCAGCGGCTCAATCAAATGGTGGAGAATATTGAAAACTACCCTTGTTGTTGTCAGTCTCCAACTTTGTCAGACTCCTTCTGAATATTTAAAATATCACTGCAGGAGGCCGGAAAGATGCAGATACTGCAGTTGTTCCTTTTGAGCTGAGCACAGTGGCTGGTGAATGCTAAATACATAACTGGCTGGATGAAAATGCCAGTCAATTTGTTCATTAATCATTCAATCAAATCAGCTAATAAAAGCCTCTGGGCAGCTGTCAGACTGATATATATGTAGGTGTGCTCAGTCACTCTGCTGATGAAGGTGCAGTGGTAGAAGTCTTCAGATATTTTACTGAAGGATCCTGAAATCTTTGTGTTTCTCTGTAACATTAAATATCCATGTCAGAATAATTATCTTTAGTCAGATTTACACACTTAAATGGTCAGCTGATTGACTTCATCAGGACTGCGTGGGTGTGGTCTGATAAGATTTCATTGACAGCAGGCTGGCAAAATAAGCAAACCGCCCCCACAACTGTAATCAGATTTCAACCCAAATATTGCTAAATTCTGATTGGTTCACAGAACTGCGTGATGTCACCTTTTTCCGTGTGAGCCCCGCCAACTTCAAATCAGTGCAAAAAGAGGCAGAGAGAAAAACAAAAAGTGCTTTAACTTTGGCAGAAAAAAGGACCCCAAGTGTCCTGAGAAATTAGGTTTAAAAGCAACAAATATAGAAATGCTCCAAAGCAAAAGTAAAAACGGCAAAATATAGGTCAGTGTATTACATACAGTACGTAGAACTAGAGAGCTGAAAAAGACAATATGATCACGGCACTGCACTTTCATAATCTGGATAAAACACATACATCACATTTTAGAGGCTTAACATGTTTGTGTGTTAAATCGAACAGACATTTAGTAAAAGTATAAAGGAATTTCATTTTATTTATTGATTCAATTGCTAAAATATGTTTATTCAATGGAATAATATTTAAACATATTCATACAGCCTACAACAGGCTGCTGTTAATGATCTGTTTTGACTGCCACAGTACATTGTCTGTTTATTCCTCTCTAAACAGAGAGTGGTGGAGTTCAAGCAGTGAGTCAGGTCACTCAGGTCAATACGACACTGTTACAGTCTCACCTCTCAGAGTGACTGGGTTTCTTCCATCAGTAGAGAGCAGCCCTCTCTGCTCCCACATGGTTCATTTCATCAGGGTTTGTTTTATCTTGACTGGCCAGGCCCATGACCCCTGAGCACTGATAGTCCAATAAGACTTCAGGAGAGCATCACCGGGGCATTGTGGGGACTGAAACAGAACTCAACTGGGCTAAGTTTTCTTTCCCATTAAGTTTGTGTGTTGTGGATTGATTCACTGACTTGTGCATGTGTGTGTGTGTGTTAAGTTCAGTTTGAAAAAAACTTCAGAGTTCACTGGAATGACACATGAATGGTGACAGATTTAGCATGAAATATGTATCATGAATTAAATGCAAATTCATCTTTGAAGCATTTAAAAAATATTTACAAAATATGCCAAAGCTGCGCTAGAGCAAACACATCTAATTCTAAAACACAAGAAAGAAAAGGCTGGCCGTTGTGCTCAGAACTGTTCAATTTCATGAGCCTGCAGAGAGTGCCATGTTTACTTTCCTTTGCATAGAAGAAGAGAAATGAATGCTCTGGGTTCCCTGTAAAGACAAACATAAAAGGAATCACCAAGAGTTCTTTAGGCCCTTTCTCTCGTGTTGTGTGTAATGCAGCTTCTTTACTGCCTAGGTAGTCTCTGCCATCTGACTGCTGTTTGAAGTCAGCAGAAGTCGACAATATTTGCTTTTCAGCATTTCTCACCCACTGTGTCTCTCTGGTGCGTTTGAAAGTGTGACCAGTGTGGAGTCTATCAGTTCACTCCTTGGAAGAAATGGCTTAAATTGGCCGTTTGGTTCGTTGGCTGATTGGCGACGAGGTCCTTGCAAGTGAGGGGCTGGCGTTTATTGTTGTCGTGGGGTGAATGTGATGGACAGCTACGGGTGGAAGAGAGAGGTGGGCAGCGATGGGGAGGTTGGGCAGAGAGGGTGGCGGGTGCAGGAATAGCCTCGGCTCAGACCTGCTGGGGTGCGATCGCACCAAAGCACCAAGAATGGGCCAATCTCAGTCACCCCCTACACCAACTCCCCCCTTAAAATAAAGTGACAGAGGGTAAAAGAGAGGGAGGCCATCAGATAGAAAGAAAAGGTGCTACCAGTGCCAGACTCACCTCATTATCCTCCCTTCGGTTCATTTTGCTTTTTGATAAGGTTTGGTAATTGTTCAATACATTTTTTTTTCCATACATTTATGAGGAATATAAACATGTTATTCTCAATTTTCTTTATGTTAGTAAAAAAAAAGTGAGTACTATTGAAACATTTCAGACACTTAAAAAAGGACAAGATTCAAATGTATGCTTCTGCTCCTTCTCCATCGACCACCTCCTTTTGCCTTATAACATACAACAGTCCTGCTATACTGCCCAGTAAATTAAGAGATGCAGCACAACCTATTCCCAATATACAGTACTGTATGTTTTCCTAGTTCAGCGAGCACATCTTTGTAGATTTGAGTGCTATTTCTAATGGTATTATCCAGTGAGTGTGTATGAAAGCTGTTCCTTTTCTCTAGTGGAGGTGCGTGTGGGTGGGTTAGAGGGGAGGCTGTGAGGCTGCTGAGACCCCGGCGTTATCAGCACCAGATGCAGGTTGACTTCAGACTTTCAATGGAAGGTAAAGAGAGAGAGGGGGAAATTAATGAGAGCCATAAAGCCAGCAGGATAAATAATTAGCCAACTGGTCCTAAGATCCGTCCCTTCATTTGCAGCTACAAATAAATTCCCCTTGCAAAGTTTGTTTGTCAAAACTGCAGCCTGACGCCGCTCATTTTTTTTCTTTTTGTCTTTTTTTTTTTTTTTCTTGTGATTGGATGCATGTGTGCATTTTTAAGATTCATTTGTTGGTGTTTTGCTGTGCTGTCCCTTCTTCATTTGTCATGTGTATCCAAGTGACAGGCTTCTCTGTCCTGCCACCGATAATTGGCCAGACCAGTGCTTCCTCCAAATGTGTGCAGCGCAGACAGACTGAATAAAAGACAATTCAGCTGTCATAACGTTCTTCATAAATCATCTGGATGAGAGAGTGTCATATTTGTGTCCACATTTTTGTTTAGAATAATCAGAAGGACATAATGTTGCTTGTTTACTTGTGGCTGATGTTCCCCAGCTGAGCTTCTAGAAACAGCGCGGGCTGTAAAACACATTGCTTCGTACAGATACACAGCCAGACGCGCCTCAAACCGCATTTATGTCCGACAAGTGATGTCATTTCACTGAACTGATTGCTACTTTGCCGTGCCCTCGTCAGGATCAAAGCTAATTTTTGCTGCATTAGAGGACACTTTGTGCCAGTGTACGGTGTGTTGATCTGGAGTGTTTACATGCGGTTCACTCCCTGAGGATTTTGTATTATTGTTGTCACACTATATAGAGCACAGCCACTTGTATTGTTCTAATACTCCACCGGTAGATTTGAAAAGAGCTGAGCAATCACCGAAAGACTTACATTATCCTCCAGTCTTTGATCGCTATTCATGTGTCTGCGCTAAGTAATCTTCCCCTCTAATCTCATTCACAGATATAAATAAACAAGTAATGCTCTAAACGAGAGAGAGCACACGAGTGAACATCCAGAGGATTATGGTAATTTGTGGATAAATAGAGGTGTTTAAAAAATGTGACTTTTTATTAAGAAACTTACTTCTTTAAAAAAAAAATCTGTTTTCACTTCATGAACCTGGGAACTTAATCAGTAAATTGTATTTCATTCAAATATTCTGCATGATTAAATGATGAAGTGTTGATCTTTCAGCGTTTTTTGGCTGTTTTGAGCAACAAATACTCTAATACACTGTTTCATTTGTTGTTCAGTGGTAGGATACCTTCTCCCTAAAAGTCAAATTCCCCTGGGAATTATTTAGATGATAAAGATACTTGAAGGTTTTAACATTTGCTCACTATTGATTAACAGCACAAAACACAAAATACCATCTAAATCAACATGCCCATGTTGCTGATTGATTTTTAGGACATTGCTCTTTTTTTTCTCATCTCTTCCAACCTGACATTTGGAAAGTCAGAAATCAATTATGTCTCCTTCCCAAATGAAAGGCGGAAAAAACTAGTATATGACTTTAAAGTCAGCCTAGCTCGCCTTTGACACGGCACATTACAAAGGGAAAGGAAAATCACACTGCATACCTGATCCATAAAAAAAGCCTTTGAAATGGATTGCTGGGTGGGATCCAGTCTGGCACAAGTCATGGCATTGATGGCACAGCCCCTGGGCGCAGGGATACTTGGCCTGGACAAGACGGTTGCTGGGCCCGTATCAGTGGGCACTGGCCCATCCTCTGGGAGCTCCTAAGCCATGCCGTCTGAAGAAGAACTGATGGGGTTGGCAGCACATATGGGCATGCTATGGGTTTTATTTCAGTCAAAAACAGCCCCGATGTTATCGCCTTCAGTCACCAGCACAGCAGCATCAGCAAGGCTGACCGAGATGATTGGGCTTCACAGGGGGGAAAAAAACCCTGTAAATTAACTTCAAAACAGAAACTTTTCTTTTGTTCCATCTGCACGGTTTCTTCAGTTTTACACCACGCATACATCCCAGGTGCTCACATCTAATTGCAAACCACCATTTCTATCTTCCATATTGTGTTGAGGTGACAATTTGTTCCAGCTAATTGGAAGTTTTGCGTTGGCCATCCTTGCACAAAACATCAGCCTAAATGACAAATGACATTGATATGATAAACATGGATTCAGCTAGCATCCACTGTTTTTTCAAGGGAAAACAGGAAGTTGACAGCTGCAACAGTTTTCAGTAATAGTTAGTTGATAACCATCCACGGGGTAATGAAACTTCCACCTTTGATGAGAAGTTGAAAAGAGAGTGTTTCACTGTTGGCTTGGCAGAACATTAGACATGGCTGCAGGCAGGCAGGGGCAGGCAAGGGATCGAGCTGTTTTAATAGGGCTCATCCAAAGGTGACGAGAGCACTGCATGCACTGAACTGGAGGTGTGAGCTGGGGCTGCCAGTACATATCTTTTGTCTTTCATTATCTTTATTTCCTTATTATTTTAAATGGCCGGTGTGTGTGTGTTTTTTTTTTCTTCACTAGAAGCTTTTTTGATATCCATTTAGATTGGAGCTTCATTAAAAAACCTCAGACAATGGAGTGACTTCTAATTAAGAAGCGCCGCATCTGGCCCCTGGCACCCTATCCCGTTGTTCCATCTATTTTGCTGGGGAGAATTCATTTGTTTCTTAATTAAGAAAAACACCAATAGCGTGAAAAATCTGCTTATGGTACCTGAATCCTAATTAGTTAAATAGTGAGGGGAAGGGGAAAACACATTCCAGTAGCCCTAGAAATGAACTCAGAGCTGATAAAAATGAACTAACTAGCCTTGCATAAATCGAAGCTGGGGAGAAAGTGTACCATCATTATGGCTAAGACAATATGCAAACTATCTTCAAAGAAATCAAATTGCTGGAATGTTTTCATTTGCATGTATTAACCATTAACATAATGAGGAGAAGTGACATTGGACCCGGATTGTGTGTCTGTTCGGATTGATAACTCTGCTGCATCTGCAAATAGTCTCCTCTGCAAAATTATGCTAGCAGTCAAATCAGTGTTGAACTGTGGAGGGAGAGGGAGAGTGATGGAGAGAGTGAGAGAAAGATAGAGACACAGAGAGAGGAGAGAGGAGAGAGAGTGGAGGCTTTTGCTTTTTTCCGTTTTATCAGAGAGCTCTGTGCAAACCTGCTGCAGTGTTGAATCGGAGCCATCATCCTCTGACAGCTATCCTTAAACAGGAAGGGGCCGCGAGTCATTGTCTCTAAGGCTCTGCGGAAAGCTGCTGTGTGTTTTAGTGTGTTTATGTGTGTGTGTGTGTGCGTGTGTGTGTGTGTGTCTGTGTGTGTGTATGTGTGTGTGTGTGTGGGGCAGAGGGACGCAGGGGGATGTGCCCATGTGGCTGCTAACTGGAGATGGACCTCGAGTGGGCACACTTCACACTCCTCGCCA